>NC_091282.1:833668811-834005061 GCF_032444005.1 Ranitomeya imitator
GGTCAAAAAACGTGACAAAAAATTTTCCTTGTCTGCTTGGAACTTTTCGAGATTTGCTATTGAAATGTCAACTCGTTTCTTCTTTTGTTCGTCGGTTAACATTTTTGGCACCCAACACGCGGAGACCTTTCTCATATGCAATTCTTTTGCAAGGATTCTTTGAATACTGCCATATGAGATCCCTGTGACCTCAGCTACATGCCTGATAGTCACTCTTCGATCTGCCAATATAACTTCTTCAAATTTTTCACATTTTCTTCATTGAGGGACGTGGATGGGCGTCCTTCACGATGTTCATTTTCCGTCGATGTTCTTCCCAGCTTAAATTCCTTGGCCCAGCGTGCAACTGTGGAATATGGAGGAGAAGAGTCCCCCAATGTTTCCACCAAGTCGCTGTGTATGTCTTTGGTAGTCATTTTTTTCAAGCAGAGGTATTTGATGACAGCTCTGAGCTCGTTTTTTTTTCCTTTTTGATGTTCACTCCTCGGCAGTTCATATTCAAATGAATGTAGCTCCCCGGAATCGTGGTTTATTTAAGTAATTTTTTTTTCCTGGACTAGTGGGTACCTAAGAGATAAGAAAACATTTTATTTTAATTTCTGTGTGCAATAGAAATAACCGATTATCATTACTTTTGGATCGCCCCTCATATAGTAAATCTACAGGCACATTTATACAGTGCTTATATAGCAACTAAATGTACTCAAGAAGATATCATACCCTATGGGTGAGCAATATAATACCAATACATTTTTAGTTTTTTTAGGGTTTTATACCAAGGAAATGTACCCCAGACCACAGAATAGTGTATGGATGAGCAATATAATTCCAATATAATTTTTGAGCAAGTTTTTTCAGGCTTATATAGCAACATAATGTACCCACGAATATGTAATACCCTATGGATGAGCAATATAATACCGATTCAATTCTGAAAAAGTTTTTTTAGGCTTATATAAAAAGGAAATATACCCAAGAAGATGTAATATGATTAGTGTTGAGCATTCCGATACCGCAAGTATCGGGTATCGGCCGATACTTGCGGTATCGGAATTCCGATACCGAGTTCCGATATTTTTGTGATATTGGGAATCGGTATCGGATCCATATTAATGTGTAAAATAAAGAATTAAAATAAAAAATATTGATATACTTACCTCTCCGGAGGCCCCTGGACATCACCGCTGGTAACCGGCAGCCTTCTTTGTTTAAAATGAGCGCGTTTACGGACTTCCACGACGTCACGGCTTCTGATTGGTCGCGTCGCGGTCACATGAGCGGCACGCGACCAATCAGAAGCCGCGACGTCATTCTCAGGTCCTAAACGCGCTCATTTTAAGCAAAGAAGGCTGCCGGTTACCAGTGGTGATGTCCAGGGGCCTCCGGAGAGGTAATTATATCAATATTTTTTATTTTAATTCTTTATTTTACACATTAATATGGATCCCAGGGCCTGAAGGAGAGTTTCCTCTCCTTCAGACCCTGGGAACCATCAGGATACCTTCCGATACTTGGTGTCCCATTGACTTGTATTGGTATCGGATATCGGTATCGGCGATATCCGATACTTTTCGGGTATCGGCCGATACTATCCGATACCGATACTTTCAAGTATCGGACGGTATCGCTCAACAATAAATATGATGTCTCCAAACTCCAATTCATCTCTAAACTCTTGGAGCACCTGATCTACTCCCGCCGTACCCGTTACCTCTCCACTCATTCCCTCCTAGACCCTTCACAGTCTGGTTTCCGTCCCCTACATTCGACAGAAACGGGACTCATCAAGGTGACCAATGACCTTCTGACAGATTTAACAATGACCACTCTCTGCTCATTCTTCTTGACCTTTCTGCAGCTTTCGACACTGTTGACCACTCTCTCCTACTCTCTAGGCTCCAGTCACTAGGCATTAAGGACACTGCTCTCTCCTGGTTCTCCTCCTATCTTTCTGACCGCTCCTTCAGTGTTTTGTTCGCTGGCTCCACTTCTTTTTTTTTTTAAATTCTTTATTTAAGTTTTCAATAAACATAAGAAAAAACATGTTGTAATAAACATAAGCTCTCGTGTCAAAAATATACAGTGGGGCAAAAAAGTATTTAGTCAGTCAGCAATAGTGCAAGTTCCACCACTTAAAAAGATAAGAGGCGTCTGTAATTTACATCATAGGTAGACCTCAACTATGGGAGACAAACTGAGAAAAAAAAATCCAGAAAATCACATTGTCTGTTTTTTTATCATTTTTTTTGCATATTATGGTGGAAAATAAGTATTTGGTCAGAAACAAACAATCAAGATTTCTGGCTCTCACAGACCTGTAACTTCTTCTTTAAGAGTCTCCTCTTTCCTCCACTCATTACCTGTAGTAATGGCACCTGTTTAAACTTGTTATCAGTATAAAAAGACACCTGTGCACACCCTCAAACAGTCTGACTCCAAACTCCACTATGGTGAAGACCAAAGAGCTGTCAAAGGACACCAGAAACAAAATTGTAGCCCTGCACCAGGCTGGGAAGACTGAATCTGCAATAGCCAACCAGCTTGGAGTGAAGAAATCAACAGTGGGAGCAATAATTAGAAAATGGAAGACATACAAGACCACTGATAATCTCCCTCGATCTGGGGCTCCACGCAAAATCCCACCCCGTGGGGTCAGAATGATCACAAGAACAATGAGCAAAAATCCCAGAACCTCGCGGGGGGACCTAGTGAATGAACTGCAGAGAGCTGGGACTAATGTAACAAGGCCTACCATAAGTAACACACTACGTCACCATGGACTCAGATCCTGCAGTGCCAGACGTGTCCCACTGCTTAAGCCAGTACATGTCCGGGCCCGTCTGAAGTTTGCTAGAGAGCATTTGGATGATCCAGAGGAGTTTTGGGAGAATGTCCTATGGTCTGATGAAACCAAACTGGAACTGTTTGGTAGAAACACAACTTGTCATGTTTGGAGGAAAAAGAATACTGAGTTGCATCCATCAAACACCATACCTACTGGAAAGCATGGTGGTGGAAACATCATGCTTTGGGGCTGTTTCTCTGCAAAGGGGCCAGGACGACTGATCCGGGTACATGAAAGAATGAATGGGGCCATGTATCGTGAGATTTTGAGTGCAAACCTCCTTCCATCAGCAAGGGCATTGAAGATGAAACGTGGCTGGGTCTTTCAACATGACAATGATCCAAAGCACACCGCCAGGGCAACGAAGGAGTGGCTTCGTAAGAAGCATTTCAAGGTCCTGGAGTGGCCTAGCCAGTCTCCAGATCTCAACCCTATAGAAAACCTTTGGAGGGAGTTGAAAGTCCGTGTTGCCAAGCGAAAAGCCAAAAACATCACTGCTCTAGAGGAGATCTGCATGGAGGAATGGGCCAACATACCAACAACAGTGTGTGGCAACCTTGTGAAGACTTACAGAAAACATTTGACCTCTGTCATTGCCAACAAAGGATATATTACAAAGCATTGAGATGAAATTTTGTTTCTGACCAAATACTTATTTTCCACCATAATATGCAAATAAAATGTTAAAAAAACAGACAATGTGATTTTCTGGATTTTTTTTTCTCAGTTTGTCTCCCATAGTTGAGGTCTACCTATGATGTAAATTACAGACGCCTCTCATCTTTTTAAGTGGTGGAACTTGCACTATTGCTGACTGACTAAATACTTTTTTGCCCCACTGTAGATGTTTTGATACTTTACAACAAGTCATAAGATAATCAAAAGAGACTGTATTATCAATATATACTCGTTAGATAATAATGACAGTTGAGCATACAAAACATAAAACAAGATTTCAGGACCATAAAAACTAGCCCTAGATAACAATATGAGCTATATAAAAAAAATTTGTAAGGTTAGGAGGTGCGACAGGAAGGACTATAAAACCGCGAGTAAAGTTGTTATCATTTGAGGAGGAGGAATGGATGGCAGAAAAGGTGGCTGGAATATGCAAAAAATTGATGCAAACGTGGAGGTGGGTCGGTCATCGCGTCCTACTTGAAAAATTCGAGCTAGGGGGAATAGAAGGGACTCTTGGTAGGAAACTGGTAGAGACAATCCTCAGTGTAAATTTCCTGTCCTAGATCTAGGAGTAGGGGATGAAAAAACAACCCAAGGAAGCCAAGAAGCACAAAACTTCTCGTGGGTTCGTGTTTCGCAACTAGACAATTCCTCCAGGCGATATAGGTCTTGGACTTTAAGGGTCCATTCATTGAACGATGGAGGGGTTGTTTTTCTCCAGTGCATTGAAATCAAATGTTTTGCAGCTGCTAATAAAATGGGTAGTAAGCCGTGTTTCTTTGGGTTAAAGGAGGGAGAAGGGAGGGAAAGCAAAACATCCTGGGGAGCTTGGTCTCGATCCATTAGGCCCATACTATGGAGAGATTTGTTTATGTCTGTCCAGAATTGCTTTAACTCCGGGCAAAACCAGAAGATATGAGCTAAGGAACCCATGGATCGAGAGCATCTCCAACTCAGTGGGGAGTCCACCAGTCTCAAATGAAACAGCCTTTCTGGGGTTCGGTACCACCTAGAAAGGATTTTAAATGCATTCTCTTGCAGTAGCATACATCTGGAGAACCCGTGAGAGTTGGCGAGTACCTGTTGGGTTTCCTGGGAGGATAGTGTCACCCCCAACTCCGTTTTCCAAGAAGAGAGGTAAAAGGGTTTAAATTGAGTTGGGCTTTTGAGGAGGTTCGCATAAAGTTTAGAAACTAGTTTGGTGATTGGGGGTTTTAACCTCACTAGTAAATCGAGCCAAAGCCAATCTGAAGAGTGACTGACCTTAGTTCTAAAAATTGTCAATATGCGGTGTATGTGATGTTTTTGGAGGAAATTAGTAGGTTGTTTTGTGGCATTGATCGGCCAATTATCCTTGCAAGGTACTTGATTTGATAGGAATTGAGAGATTGAGGCGTCTGGTAGGGATGTCCAGAGTCCATAGGTATCCTCATATGTAGGGTCCACCAACCATGGTATGATCTTAATCGGAATACTGTCAAGAAAGTAACAGTACGGGAGCTGGTTTGGTATAAGGGAGCATCTTATAGATAAGGTGTTATGTAGGATCTCATCAAGTTTTTTACGTGGGCAATTGTAGGACGACCAGAGATAAAGATCAACCTCATCACCCAGCAGGGCGAGTTCTATTTTCGTGTTAAAGTTTTCTGGGTTAGGTTTTAGCAGGTTTATCCATCTAGCGAGATGTATAGCTTTATAATAAGTTTTGATATCTGGAAGGCCGAGACTGCCCCTACCTCTGGGAAGAGAGAGAATGTTAAACGGGAGTCTGGCTTTTTTATATTTCCATATAAATTGAGAAATCAGTTGGTTGGCCGAATGGAAGAATGAATTGGGAAGGGGTGTTGTGAATTCTGTTGTCGAACTCCCTCCTGTGGTCGTGAATGGTACTTCGGCGAGTTCTGGCTATGGGCTCCCTCTGGTGGCTACGAGTGAAGCTGCTGCTTCTGAGGTTCCTTACACAGGTGACGTGGTTTATCCTTTGTTTGGCTGCTCTATTTAACTCCTCTCAGATCGTTACTCCATGCCAGCTGTCAATGTTTTTGCATTGGTTCAGTTCGCTCCTGGATCTCTCTGGTGACCTGCCTTCTCCTGCAGAAGCTAAGTTCCTGATAATCATTATTTGTTCACTGTTTTCTTGTCCAGCTGGTTATCATGATTTTGTCTTGCTAGCTGGAAGCTCTGGGATGCAGAGTGGCCCCTCCGCACCGTGAGTCGGTGCGGAGGTCTTTTTTGCACACTCTGCGTGGTCTTTTGTAGGTTTTTGTGCTGATCGCAAAGTTACCTTTCCTATCCTCTGTCTATTTAGTAAGTCTGGCCTCCCTTTGCTGAAACCTGTTTCATTTCTGCGTTTGTGACTTTCATCTTTACTCACAGTCAATATATGTGGGGGGCTTCCTTTACCTTTGGGGAATTTCTCTGAGGCAAGGAAGGCTTTATTTTCTATCTCTAGGGCTAGATAGTTCTTAGGCTGTGACGAGGCTCCTAGGTCTGGTCAGGAGCACTCCACGGCTATTTCTAGTGTGTGTGATAGGATTAGGGCTTGCGGTCAGCAGAGCTCCCACATCCCAGAGCTCGTCCTGTATGAGGTTTAACTATCAGGTCATTCCGGGTGCTCCTAACCACCAGGTCATAACAGTACAGCTGGCCCAAAGTATTAATGCATCTCAATAGAGGGATAAGAGAACTTCTGAGACCATTTTTTTTTTCTTTGCACTGTGTTTTGTCTCTCTTTTCCCCTAGACCTTTGGGTGGTTCAGGACACAGGTGTAGATATGGACATTCAAGGTCTGTCCTCTTGTGTGGATCATCTCACTGCAAGGGTACAAAACATTCAAGATTTTGTGGTTCAGAATCCTATGTTAGAGCCTAGAATTCCTATTCCTGACTTATTTTCTGGGGATAGATCTAGGTTCTTGAATTTCAAAAATAATTGTAAACTGTTTCTAGCTTTGAAACCCCGCTCCTCTGGTGACCCCGTTCAACAGGTAAAAATCATTATTTCTTTGTTGCGTGGTGACCCTCAAGACTGGGCATTTTCCCTTGCGCCAGGAGATCCTGCATTGCGTGATGTGGATGCGTTTTTTCTGGTGCTTGGATTGCTTTATGATGAACCAAATTCAGTGGATCAGGCAGAGAAAATCTTGCTGGCTTTGTGTCAGGGTCAGGATGAAGCGGAGGTGTACTGTTAGAAGTTTAGAAAGTGGTCTGTGCTTACTCAGTGGAATGAATGTGCCCTGGCGGCAATTTTCAGAAAGGGTCTTTCTGAAGCCCTTAAGGATGTCATGGTGGGATTTCCCACGCCTACTGGTCTGAATGAGTCTATGTCTTTGGCCATTCAGATCGATCGGCGCATGCGTGAGCGCAAAGCTGTGCACCATTTGGCGGTATTCTCTGAGCATAGGCCTGAGCCTATGCAGTGTGATAGGACTTTGACCAGAGCTGAACGGCAAGAACACAGACGTCGGAATGGGCTGTGTTTTTACTGTGGTGAATCCACTCATGCTATCTCCGAATGTCCTAAGCGCACTAAGCGGTTCGTTAGGTCTGCCACCATTGGTACGGTACAGTCTAAATTTCTTTTGTCCGTTACTCTGATTTGCTCTCTGTCGTCCTATTCTGTAATGGCATTTGTGGATTCAGGCGCTGCCTTGAATTTGATGGACTTGGAATTTGCCAGGCGCTGTGGTTTTTTCTTGGAGCCCTTGCAGTATCCTATTCCATTGAGAGGAATTGATGCTACGCCTTTGGCCAAGAATAAGCCTCAGTACTGGACTCAATTGACCATGTGCATGTCTCCTGCACATCAGGAGGATATTCGCTTTTTGGTATTGCATAATCTGCATGATGTGGTCGTTTTGGGGTTGCCATGGCTACAGGTCCATAATTATTATGACCTGGTGGTTAGGACAATAATGGACCTGGTGGTTAAGAGCACACGGTAGAGTTGAGCGACCTTGACCTTTTTAGAGTCGAGCCGGGTTTTGCGAAACCCGACTATGTCCAAAGTCGGGTCGAGTGAAATCGGCCGATTATGACGTAAAGTCGGGATCGACCGAAACACGAAACCCAATGCAAGTCAATGGGGCAGCATAGTCGGCAGTGAGTGGGGGCCAGGAAAACACCTAGAGTACCCATTTTAATGTCAAAACCATCCATTCTTCTTAATGAAGCTTGTCAAGCGTAATTTACCTTATAATAATTGGAAGGCATTTGAAATTGGGGGTCATTTGGCTAAAGTTGTGGGGGGTAGGGCTGGTTCAAGTAATTAGTGGGCCCAGGAAATCTGGACCACGTCACGGCAGTGGAGCAGGGAGAGGTAAGTATTTCAACTTTGCAAGTGCTGTGAACCTGAGCAAGCAGGGGGGGCCCACTCGTTGGCATTGGCACTGGCACAGGGCCCCTCAAAGTACAGCGGTGTGTTTGCACGGCGGGGGCGCCTCCCACCGGCAGCAACACTTTTGCGTACTATGAGAGGCCCTGTGCCAGTGACGTCGCCAACTAGTATTCCTCCCCCCACCTGATGAAGGAACCTGCACTTTCATCTGCACCTTCCTCTTTGTCCCCGTGTAAGGTGGTATGGTATGCGGGAAGAGCAACCTGACTTTCAGCAGGGTCACAATGTTGTTGTGTAGCGTGCACGGGGAATGTTGCGTTATGGGTCAATGTACCAGCAGACTCATCTATCACTGGCTGGGCAATGGGCACGATGAAGTGGAAACACAGATATAGGCCCAAAGAAGAAAGTGGGCTAAATGCAGTTCAAAATTGGTAACACAGGAATAACCAGGGGGCATTGCAGTGGAGGACAACTGGAATGAGAGGCTGACACAGAGAGTAGGGCCAAATCAGTAAGTAGTCGAAATGCAGTTCAAAATTGGCAACCGTAGTAAACAGGCGGCACAGCTTTGTTCAGTGGAGGAGAACAGCAAGGAGTGGCAGACACCGATAGTAGGCCCCAACCCAACTAGTAGGCCAAATGCAGTCTAACATTAACAACTACTTAACGAGAGGCTGAAAATGGAATTTCAGGACAGGAAACCAGGAGAACAGCAAGGAGTGGCAGACACCGATAGTAGGCCCCAAACCAACTAGTACGCCAAATGCAGTTGTTCCATTTAACCACAATTTAATGAGAGCCTGAAGATAGAAGCTCAGGAAAGGCAACCTAGGGAACACCTTGGAGTGTAACACACCATCTCTCTCCACCCCATACCCATTTTGTAGGCCTAATGCTGTGTACTTTTCTACAACTACTAAACGAGAGTCGGAAGACCGAAGCAATGGCAAGGAAACCTGGGGAACACCTTGGAGTGTAACACACCATCTCTCTCCACCCCATACCCAATTTGTAGGCCTAATGCAGCCTACTTTCCGACACCTACTAAACGAGAGCATGAAGATCGAAGTTCAGGAAAGGCAACCTGGGGAACACCTTGGAGTGTAACACACCATCTCTCTCCACCCCATACCCAATTTGTAGGCCTAATGCAGCCTACTTTCCGACACCTACTAAACGAGAGCATGAAGATCGAAGTTCAGGAAAGGCAACCTGGGGAACACCTTGGAGTGTAACACACCATCTCTCTCCACCCCATACCCATTTTTTAGGCCTAATGCAGTGTACTTTTCTACAACTACTAAACGAGAGTCGGAAGACCGAAGCAATGGCAAGGAAACCTGGGGAACACCTTGGAGTGTAACACACCATCTCTCTCCACCCCATTCCCCATTTTTTAGGCCTAATGCAGCCTACTTTCCGACACCTACTAAACGAGAGCATGAAGATCGAAGCTCAGGAAAGGCAACCTGGGGAACACCTTGGAGTGTAACACACCATCTCTCTCCACCCCATACCCATTTTGTAGGCCTAATGCTGTGTACTTTTCTACAACTACTAAACGAGAGTCGGAAGACCGAAGCAATGGCAAGGAAACCTGGGGAACACCTTGGAGTGTAACACACCATCTCTCTCCACCCCATACCCAATTTGTAGGCCTAATGCAGCCTACTTTCCGACACCTACTAAACGAGAGCATGAAGATCGAAGCTCAGGAAAGGCAACCTGGGGAACACCTTGGAGTGTAACACACCATCTCTCTCCACCCCATACCCAATTTGTAGGCCTAATGCAGCCTACTTTCCGACACCTACTAAACGAGAGCATGAAGATCGAAGCTCAGGAAAGGCAACCTGGGGAACACCTTGGAGTGTAACACACCATCTCTCTCCACCCCATACCCATTTTTTAGGCCTAATGCAGTGTACTTTTCTACAACTACTAAACGAGAGTCGGAAGACCGAAGCAATGGCAAGGAAACCTGGGGAACACCTTGGAGTGTAACACACCATCTCTCTCCACCCCATTCCCCATTTTTTAGGCCTAATGCAGCCTACTTTCCGACACCTACTAAACGAGAGCATGAAGATCGAAGCTCAGGAAAGGCAACCTGGGGAACACCTTGGAGTGTAACACACCATCTCTCTCCACCCCATACCCATTTTGTAGGCCTAATGCAGCATACTTTTCTACAACTACTAAACGAGAGCATGAAGATCGAAGCTCAGGAAAGGCAACCTGGTGAAAACCTTGGAGTGTAACACAACCTGTCTCTACACCCCATACCAAATTTGTAGGCCTAATGCAGCGTAGTTTCCACCAACTACTAAACGAGAGCCGGAAGATCGAAGCTCATGAAAGGCAACCCGGGGAACACCTTGGAGTGTAACACAACCTCTCTCTACACCACGAAAGGGCTGATTCTTAGGATGGAAGGCTGTTGTAAATAAGCATTGCGCGTCCGAGGGTGATTATATTCTTATTCGGTATCTACTCACCCTCGGACGCGCCATGCTTCTTGATTTGTAATTAATGTTTATTTGCAATGTGCTTTTGACTTACTCAATTATTTTTTTAATTATTGATTTTATTAAATTAATAGTTTAACATCTTATTGGAAATAATTTAAAGGAGACGCGACAGGACAACACTCGGTGGATGCCATATCTGTGTTAACAACTCCAAAAAACTTTCAGTTAACTTCTTGCAGGAGAAAGAAATTGTAGCTGTTGGACCTTTGTAGTACAGTTCCAGATATTTGTTGTGTGTTTGTTTTGATTGTTAAAATGTCTGCATTTGAGATCTCAACACGATCTTATTTTTTATAATCAAATTAATTTTTTAAATATTTTATTAGGTTGGTTCAAGGGGTACACGGGCCGCAGTAGACAGGTCAGTGGAGGCCTAGTGGAAGGAGGGACCGCAGATGCGCCACTGTTTCACCCATACACAATTAGTAGGCCTAATGCAGCGTAGTTTCCAACAGCTACTAAACGAGAGCCGGAAGATCGAAGCTCAGGAAAGGCAACCTGGGGAACACCTTGGAGTGTAACACAACCTCTCTCTACACCACGGAAGGGCTGATTCTTAGGAAGGAAGGCTGTTTTAAATAAGCATTGCGCGTCCGAGGGTGATTATATTCTTATTCGGTATCTACTCACCCTCGGACGCGCCATGCTTCTTGATTTGTAATTAATGTTTATTTGCAATGTGCTTTTGACTTACTCAATTATTTTTTTAATTATTGATTTTATTAAATTAATAGTTTAACATCTTATTGGAAATAATTTAAAGGAGACGCGACAGGACAACACTCGGTGGATGCCATATCTGTGTTAACAACTCCAAAAAACTTTCAGTTAACTTCTTGCAGGAGAAAGAAATTGTAGCTGTTGGACCTTTGTAGTACAGTTCCAGATATTTGTTGTGTGTTTGTTTTGATTGTTAAAATGTCTGCATTTGAGATCTCAACACGATCTTATTTTTTATAATCAAATTAATTTTTTAAATATTTTATTAGGTTGGTTCAAGGGGTACACGGGCCGCAGTAGACAGGTCAGTGGAGGCCTAGTGGAAGGAGGGACCGCAGATGCGCCACTGTTTCACCCATACACAATTAGTAGGCCTAATGCAGCGTAGTTTCCAACAGCTACTAAACGAGAGCCGGAAGATCGAAGCTCAGGAAAGGCAACCTGGGGAACACCTTGGAGTGTAACACAACCTCTCTCTACACCACGGAAGGGCTGATTCTTAGGAAGGAAGGCTGTTTTAAATAAGCATTGCGCGTCCGAGGGTGATTATATTCTTATTCGGTATCTACTCACCCTCGGACGCGCCATGCTTCTTGATTTGTAATTAATGTTTATTTGCAATGTGCTTTTGACTTACTCAATTATTTTTTTAATTATTGATTTTATTAAATTAATAGTTTAACATCTTATTGGAAATAATTTAAAGGAGACGCGACAGGACAACACTCGGTGGATGCCATATCTGTGTTAACAACTCCAAAAAACTTTCAGTTAACTTCTTGCAGGAGAAAGAAATTGTAGCTGTTGGACCTTTGTAGTACAGTTCCAGATATTTGTTGTGTGTTTGTTTTGATTGTTAAAATGTCTGCATTTGAGATCTCAACACGATCTTATTTTTTATAATCAAATTAATTTTTTAAATATTTTATTAGGTTGGTTCAAGGGGTACACGGGCCGCAGTAGACAGGTCAGTGGAGGCCTAGTGGAAGGAGGGACCGCAGATGCGCCACTGTTTCACCCATACACAATTAGTAGGCCTAATGCAGCGTAGTTTCCAACAGCTACTAAACGAGAGCCGGAAGATCGAAGCTCAGGAAAGGCAACCTGGGGAACACCTTGGAGTGTAACACAACCTCTCTCTACACCACGGAAGGGCTGATTCTTAGGAAGGAAGGCTGTTTTAAATAAGCATTGCGCGTCCGAGGGTGATTATATTCTTATTCGGTATCTACTCACCCTCGGACGCGCCATGCTTCTTGATTTGTAATTAATGTTTATTTGCAATGTGCTTTTGACTTACTCAATTATTTTTTTAATTATTGATTTTATTAAATTAATAGTTTAACATCTTATTGGAAATAATTTAAAGGAGACGCGACAGGACAACACTCGGTGGATGCCATATCTGTGTTAACAACTCCAAAAAACTTTCAGTTAACTTCTTGCAGGAGAAAGAAATTGTAGCTGTTGGACCTTTGTAGTACAGTTCCAGATATTTGTTGTGTGTTTGTTTTGATTGTTAAAATGTCTGCATTTGAGATCTCAACACGATCTTATTTTTTATAATCAAATTAATTTTTTTTATATTTAATGATGTTGGTTCAAGGGGTACACGGGCAGCAATAGACAGGTCAGTGGAGGCCTAGTGGAAGGAGTGACGGCAGACAGGCATCAAAGGCCTAACATTGGGCTGGCTGTAGGCAAGTTAAAATTGGTTCCAGGGGAACACGGCCATCAGTGGCCTGGTCAGTGTAGTTGTAGTTGAAAGAACGGGACGCAGACAGGCTTCGAAGGCCTAACATAATAACATAGGGCTGTCTGTAGGCAAGTTAAAATTGGTTCCAGGGGAACACGGCCATCAGTGGCCTGGTCAGTGTAGTTGTAGTTGAAAGAACGGGACGCAGACAGGCTTCGAAGGCCTAACATAACAAACTTGGGCTGGCTGTAGGCACTTTTAAATTTGTTCCAGGGGTACATGGGCAGCAGTGTATGGTCAGTGGAAGTCTAGTGGAAGGAGTGACCGCAGACTGGCTTCCAAGGCCTAACATTACAAACTTGGGCTGGCTGTAGGCACTTTTAAATTGGTTCCAGGGGTACACGGGCAGCAGTGGTCTGGTCTGTGGAAGTCTAGTGGAAGGAGTGACCGCAGACAGGCTTCGAAGGCCTAACATAATAAACTTGGGCTGGCTGTAGGCACTTTTAAATTGGTTCCAGGGGTACACGGGCAGCAGTGGTCTGGTCTGTGGAAGTCTACTGGAAGGAGTGACCGCAGACAGGCTTCGAAGACCTAACATAACAAACTTGGGCTGGCTGTAGGCACTTTTAAATTGGTTCCAGGGGTACACGGGCAGCAGTGGTCTGGTCAGTGGAAGTCTAGTGGAAGGAGTGACCGCAGACAGGCTTCCAAGGCCTAACATAACAAACTTGGGCTGGCTGTAGGCACTTTTAAATTGGTTCCAGGGGTACACGGGCAGCAGTGGTCTGGTCTGTGGAAGTCTAGTGGAAGGAGTGACCGCAGACAGGCTTCGAAGGCCTAACATAATAAACTTGGGCTGGCTGTAGGCACTTTTAAATTGGTTCCAGGGGTACACGGGCAGCAGTGGTCTGGTCAGTGGAAGTCTAGTGGAAGGAGTGACCGCAGACAGGCTTCAAAGGCCTAACATAACAAACTTGGGCTGGCTGTAGGCACTTTTAAATTGGTTGCAGGGGTACACGGGCAGCAGTGGTCTGGTCAGTGGAAGTCTAGTGGAAGGAGTGACCGCAGACAGGCTTCGAAGGCCTAACATAACAAAATTGGGCTGGCTGTAGGCACTTTTAAATTGGTTCCAGGGGTACATGGGCAGCAGTGTATGGTCAGTGGAAGTCTAGTGGAAGGAGTGACGGCAGACAGTCTTCGAAGGCCTAACATAACAAAATTGGGCTGACTGTAGGCACTTTTAAATTGGTTCCAGGGTAACACGGCCAGCAGTGGCCTGGTCAGTGTAGTAGTTGTAGAAAGAAGGGACCGCAGACAGGCTTCGAAGGCCTAACATAACAAAAATGTCAAAACAATGGTATTGTCAGTGCCAGGCATTGAAGGATGTCAGCGCCTAGACTACACATTGGTGAAGCTGTGAGAGATAATTTTGCTAGTGGTAGAGCACTGTTTGAGCTGGGGGGGGGAACTGTCTTGTGGCCGGCGGTACAGGCACAGGGCCCCTCATATTACAACGGTGTGTCTGACGTTGGGTGCGCACCACCACCGCCAGAGACACTTTATTGTACTATGAGGGACCCAGTGGCAGTGCCGTCGACCAAAAGCGGCCACACCCACCTCTTCAGACAAACAGCACTCTCAAGGGTCCAAGCGCAAAGTGGCGATAGCACGGCCCCGTGTGGGGAGTTTGGCCATTTCGTGAGGTGGAAACATGTCGTATGCTGGACAATCAGGTGAAGAAAATTACGAGATTGGAAAAGTCATTCAGAATAGTCCACAGGCAAGACCTTTTCATAGGAAAGCTAGGTGTCAGCCGGGCAGGGTGGGGCAAAAGATTTTGAAATCCAGTTGTGGTTCATTTTAATGAAGGTTAGATCATCTACATTTTGGGTAGCCAGACGAGTCATTTTTTCTGTTAGTATTGAACCTGCAGCACTGAATACTCTTTCTGATAGGACACTAGCTGCCGGGCAAGCAAGCTCCTGCAATGCATATTCTGCCAATTCTGGCCAGGTGTCTAATTTGGATGCCCAGTAATCAAATGGGAATGACGGTTGAGGGAGAACGTCGATAAGGGATGAAAAATAGTTTGTAACCATACTGGACAAATGTTGTCTCCTGTCACTTTGAATTGATGCTGCAGTACCTGTCCTGTCTGCGGTCATAGAAAAATCACTCCACAACCTGGTCAGAAAACCCCTCTGGCCAACGCCACTTCTGATTTCTGCCCCTCTAACACCTCTGGTCTGCTGGCCCCTGGAGCTCGTGTGAGAACGATCACGGGTGCTGTGTGCAGGGAATGCCAGAAGCAAACGGTCAACAAGAGTTGATTGTTTTGTTGCTAATATTAGTTCCAAGTTCTCATGTGGCATAATATTTTGCAATTTGCCTTTATAGCGAGGATCAAGGAGGCAGGCCAACCAGTAATCGTCATCGTTCATCATTTTTGTAATGCGTGTGTCCCTTTTGAGGATACGCAAGGCATAATCCGCCATGTGGGCCAAAGTTCCCGTTGTCAAATCTGCGGTTGTGCTTGGTTGAGGGGCAGTTGCAGGCAAATCTACGTCACTTGTGTCCCTCAAAAAACCAGAACCCGGCCTTGCCACGCCACCAATTTCCCGTGCCCCCGGGAAAGCTTCCTCATTAAAAATATACTCATCCCCATCATCCTCCTCATCCTCCACCTCCTCTTCGCCCGGTACCTCGTCATGTACACTGCCCTGACCAGACAATCGCTGACTGTCATCAAGGCTTTCCTCTTCCTCTGGTGCAGACGCCTGATCCTTTATGTGCGTCAAACTTTGCATCAGCAGACGCATTAGGGGGATGCTCATGCTTATTATGGCGTTGTCTGCACTAACCAGCCGTGTGCATTCCTCAAAACACTGAAGGACTTGACACATGTCTTGAATCTTCGACTACTGCACACCTGACAACTCCATGTCTGCCATCCTACTGCCTGCCCGTGTATGTGTATCCTCCCACAAAAACATAACAGCCCGCCTCTGTTCGCACAGTCTCTGAAGCATGTGCAGTGTTGAGTTCCACCTTGTTGCAACGTCTATGATTAGGCGATGCTGGGGAAGGTTCAAAGAACACTGATAGGTCTGCATACGGCTGGAGTGTACAGGCGAACGGCGGATATGTGCGCAAAGTCCACGCACTTTGAGGAGCAGGTCGGATAACCCCGGATAACTTTTCAGGAAGCACTGCACCACCAGGTTTAAGGTGTGAGCCAGGCAAGGAATGTGTTTCAGTTGGGAAAGGGAGATGGCAGCCATGAAATTCCTTCCGTTATCACTCACTACCTTGCCTGCCTCAAGATCTACAGTGCCCAGCCACGACTGCGTTTCTTGCTGCAAGAACTCGGACAGAACTTCCGCGGTGTGTCTATTGTCGCCCAAACACTTCATAGCCAATACAGCCTGCTGACGTTTGCCAGTAGCTGCCCCATAATGGGAGACCTGGTGTGCAACAGTGGCAGGTGCGGATGGAGTGTTTGTGCGACTGCGGTCTGTGGACGAGCTCTTGCTTCTGCAGGAGGACGAGGAGGAGGAGGAGGAGGAGGGGGTGCGAACGGCTACAGACAACTGTTTACTAGACCGTGGGCTAGGCAGAACTGTCCCAAACTTGCTGTCCCCTGTGGACCCTGAATCCACCACATTTACCCAGTGTGCCGTGATGGACACGTAACGTCCCTGGCCATGCCTACTGGTCCATGCATCTGTTGTCAGGTGCACCTTTGTGCTCACAGATTGCCTGAGTGCATGGACGATGCGCTCTTTAACATGCTGGTGGAGGGCTGGGATGGCTTTTCTGGAAAAAAGTGTCGACTGGGTAGCTCGTAGCGTGGTACAGCGTAGTCCATCAGGTCTTTGAAAGCTTCGCTTTCAACTAACCGGTAGGGCATCATCTCTAACGAGATTAGTCTAGCTATGTGGGCGTTCAAACCCTGTGTACGCGGATGCGAGGCTAAGTATTTCCTTTTTCTAACCATAGTCTCATGTAGGGTGAGCTGGACTGGAGAGCTGGAGATCGTGGAACTAGCGGGGGTGCCGGTGGACATGGCAGACTGAGAGACGGTGGGAGATGGTATTGTTGCCGCCGGTGCCCTAGATGCAGTGTTTCCTACTACGAAACTGGTGATTCCCTGACCCTGACTGCTTTGGCCTGGCAAAGATACCTGCACAGATACAGCAGGTGGTGCGCTAAATGGTGGTCCTACACTGCCGGAAGGGATGTTGCGTTGATGACTAGCTTCATTGGCCGAGGGTGCAACAACCTTAAGGGACGTTTGGTAGTTAGTCCAAGCTTTCAAATGCATGGTGGTTAAATGTCTATGCATGCAACTAGTATTGAGACTTTTCAGATTCTGACCTCTGCTTAAGGAAGTAGAACATTTTTGACAGATGACTTTGCGCTGATCAATTGGATGTTGTTTAAAAAAATGCCAGACTGCACTCTTTCTAGCATCGGATACCTTTTCAGGCATTGCAGACTGAGCTTTAACCGGATGGCCACGCTGTCCTCCACCAGGTTTTGGCTTTGCCACGCGTTTTGGGCAAGATACGGGCCCGGCAGATGGAACCTGTGGCGATGTTGATGCCTGCTGCGGCCCCTCCTCCTCCTCTGCTTCAGAACTGCTGCCGCCTGCACCCTGTTCCCCCAATGGCTGCCAATCGGGGTCAAGAACTGGGTCATCTAATAACTCTTCTTGTACCTCCTGCGCAACTTCGTCTGTGTCACCGTGTCGTTCGGTGGTATAGCGTTCGTGATGGGGCAACATAGTCTCATCAGGGTCTGATTCTTGATCAGCACCCTGCGAGGGCAATGTTGTGGTCTGAGTCAAAGGACCAGCATAGTAGTCTGGCTGTGGCTGTGCGTCAGTGCACTCCATGTCAGATTCAACTTGTAATGGGCATGGACTGTTAACTGCTTCACTTTCTAAGCCAGGGACGGTATGTGTAAAGAGCTCCATGGAGTAACCCGTTGTGTCGCCTGCTGCATTCTTCTCTGTTGTTGTTTTTGCTGAAGAGGACAAGGAAGTGACTTGTCCCTGACCGTGAACATCCACTAACGACGCGCTGCTTTTACTTTTACCAGTTTCACGAGAGGAGGCAAAAGAGCTAGAGGCTGAGTCAGCAAGATAAGCCAAAACTTGCTCTTGCTGCTACGGCTTTAAAAGCGGTTTTCCTAATCCCAGAAAAGGGAGCGTTCGAGGCCTTGTGTAGCCGGACGACGAACCTGGCTCCACAGCTCCAGACTTAGGTGCAATATTTTTTTCCCCACGACCACCTGATGCTCCACCACTACCACTACCCTCATTACCAGCTGACAATGAACGCCCCCGGCCACGACCTCTTCCACTAGACTTCCTCATTGTTTTAAAAACGTAACCAAACTAACGTTATTTGTTGCAGTCACACAACTTACACGGTGAGCTATAACTTCAGTATGATTTAGCTACCCCTTTACAGGTTGGTGAGACCACAGCGAAAATCAGGCCCAATGTTACACACTCTTTTTTTGGTGGCTGCAAATTAGAGAGATGCCCCACACGCAGGACTGTCACTGAAGCACAAATGTTAATATTAATGTCACACTATTATTTTTTTTTTATTTTTTTTTTTTTCAGGAACACTTTAGAAACCCCCCCAAAAAAAATAAATAGATTTTTGCAGGGAGAATTTAGAAAACAAATGTAACAAACTATATGCTTTCTATGGGCCACTGAGTGAGAGATGACGCACACAGGAATCAGGAGTGGCACACAAGCCCAGAGGCCAATATTTTTCTACCAATGATTGATGGAGTTATTTTCTCTGGTAGATTTTGGAACCCAAATCAAGGAAAAAAAATATAGGCTTTCTATGGACCACAATTGGAGAGAGAGAGAGAGAGAGAGAGAGAGAGAGAGAGAGAGAGATGGCACACCCAGGAGTCAAGACTGGCACACAAGCAGAAAGGCCAATATTAATCTCCCATTTTTTTTTTGGGTTTGTTTTTTTTTTTTTTTTTTTTTTTTCAGGGAGACTTTAGAAAAAAAAATAATAAAAAAAATATGATTTTATCAGGAAGAATTTAGAAACCAAATAAAATAAAATGATTTTTTCAGGGAGAATTTATAAAACAAATAAAAACAAAAATAGGCGTTCTATGGCCCACTGACTGAGAGATGACGCACACAGGAGTCAGGAGTGGCACACAAGCCCAGAGGCCAATATTTTTCTACCAATGATTGATGTAGTTATTTTCTCTGGTAGATTTTGGAACCCAAATCAAGGAAAAAAAATATAGGCTTTCTATGGACCACAATTGGAGAGAGAGAGAGAGAGAGAGAGAGAGATGGCACACCCAGGAGTCAAGACTGGCACACAAGCAGAAAGGCCAATATTAATCTCCCACTGTTTTTTTTGGTTGTTTTTTTTTTAATTTTTTCAGGGAGACTTTAGAAAAAAAAATAATAAAAAAAATATGATTTTATCAGGAAGAATTTAGAAACCAAATAAAATAAAATGATTTTTTCAGGGAGAATTTATAAAACAAATAAAAACAAAAATAGGCGTTCTATGGCCCACTGACTGAGAGATGACGCACACAGGAGTCAGGAGTGGCACACAAGCCCAGAGGCCAATATTTTTCTACCAATGATTGATGGAGTTATTTTCTCTGGTAGATTTTGGAACCCAAATCAAGGAAAAAAAATATAGGCTTTCTATGGACCACAATTGGAGAGAGAGAGAGAGAGAGAGAGAGAGAGAGATAGCACACCCAGGAGTCAAGACTGGCACACAAGCAGAAAGGCCAATATTAATCTCCCATTTTTTTTTTGGGTTTGTTTTTTTTTTTTTTTTTTTTTTTTTTTTCAGGGAGACTTTAGAAAAAAAAATAATAAAAAAAATATGATTTTATCAGGAAGAATTTAGAAACCAAATAAAATAAAATGATTTTTTCAGGGAGAATTTATAAAACAAATAAAAACAAAAATAGGCGTTCTATGGCCCACTGACTGAGAGATGATGCACACAGGAGTCAGGAGTGGCACACAAGCCCAGAGGCCAATATTTTTCTACCAATGATTGATGTAGTTATTTTCTCTGGTAGATTTTGGAACCCAAATCAAGGAAAAAAAATATAGGCTTTCTATGGACCACAATTGGAGAGAGAGAGAGAGAGAGAGAGAGAGAGATGGCACACCCAGGAGTCAAGACTGGCACACAAGCAGAAAGGCCAATATTAATCTCCCACTGTTTTTTTTGGTTGTTTTTTTTTTTTTTTTTTTCAGGGAGACTTTAGAAAAAAAAATAATAAAAAAAATATGATTTTATCAGGAAGAATTTAGAAACCAAATAAAATAAAATGATTTTTTCAGGGAGAATTTATAAAACAAATAAAAACAAAAATAGGCGTTCTATGGCCCACTGACTGAGAGATGACGCACACAGGAGTCAGGAGTGGCACACAAGCCCAAAGGCCAATATTTTTCTACCAATGATTGATGTAGTTATTTTCTCTGGTAGATTTTGGAACCCAAATCAAGGAAAAAAAATATAGGCTTTCTATGGACCACAATTGGAGAGAGAGAGAGAGAGAGAGAGAGAGAGAGATGGCACACCCAGGAGTCAAGACTGGCACACAAGCAGAAAGGCCAATATTAATCTCCCACTGTTTTTTTTGGTTGTTTTTTTTTTTTTTTTTCAGGGAGACTTTAGAAAAAAAAATAATAAAAAAAATATGATTTTATCAGGAAGAATTTAGAAACCAAATAAAATAAAATGATTTTTTCAGGGAGAATTTATAAAACAAATAAAAACAAAAATAGGCGTTCTATGGCCCACTGACTGAGAGATGACGCACCCAGGAGTCAAGACTGGCACACAAGCAGAAAGGCCAATATTAATCTCCCACTGTTTTTTTTTTTTTGTTTTTTTTTTCAGGGAGACTTTAGAAAAAAAAATAATAAAAAAAATATGATTTTATCAGGAAGAATTTAGAAACCAAATAAAATAAAATGATTTTTTCAGGGAGAATTTAGAAAACAAATAAAACCAAAAATAGGCGTTCTATGGCCCACTGACTGAGAGAGAGAGAGAGATGGCAGTACTGACACACAAGCCCAAAGGGCAATATTAATCTCCCTTTTTTTTTCAGGGAGAATTTCTAAAACCCAAAAAAAAAAAAAAATAGGCTTTCTATGGCCCACTATTTGTGAGAGAGATGGGACGCTCAGGACTGGCACAGATGGCACGCTCAGGACTGGCACAGAAGCCCAGAGGCCAATATTAATCTCCCTTTTTTTCTGGGAGAATTTATAAAACCAAAAAAATATTTAAATAGGCTTTCTATGGCCCACTATTTGTGAGAGAGATGGCACGCTCAGGACTGGCACAGATGGCACGCTCACAACTGGCACACAACCCCAGAGGCCAATATTAATCTCCCTTTTTTCAGGGAAAATTTATAAAACCAAAAAAAAAATTAAATAGGCTTTCTATGGCCCACTATTTGTGAGAGAGATGGCACGCTCAGGACTGGCACAGATGGCACGCTCACAACTGGCACACAAGCCCAGAGGCCAATATTAATCTCCCTTTTTTTCAGGGAGAATTTATAAAACCAAAAAAAAAATTAAATAGGCTTTCTATGGCCCACTATTTGTGAGAGAGATGGCACGCTCAGGGCTGGCACAGATGGCACGCTCAGGACTGGCACACAAGCCCAGAGGCCAATATTAATCTCCCTTTTTTTCAGGGAGAATTTATAAAACCCCAAAAAAAATAAAATAGGCTTTCTATGGCCCACTATTTGTGAGAGAGATGGCACACTCAGGACTGGCACACAAGCCCAAAGGCCAATATTAATCTCCCACTGTATTTTTATCAGGGAGAATTTATACACCCCACAAAAAAAAATACAGAAAAATGAAAAGGCTTTCTATGGCCCACTATGTGAGAGAGATGGCACACACAGGGATGGCACTCTAGCAGAAATGCCAAATTGCCAATCTTAATCTCCCACCAAAAAAAAAAAAAAAAAAAAAACAGGGAATGTCCTACAATTACTATCTCCCTGCCTGCAGTAATCTCAGCCAGGTATGGCAGGCAGCTACTATCTCCCTGCCTGCAGTAATCTCAGCCAGGTATGGCAGGCAGCAATAAGGAGTGGACTGATGCACAAATGAAATAAAAAGTGTGGACAAACAAAAAAGATAGCTGTGCAGAAAGGAAGGAACAAGAGGATTTGTGCTTTGAAAAAAGCAGTTGGTTTGCACAGCGGCGTACACACAGCAATGCAGCTATCAGGGAGCCTTCTAGGGCAGCCCAATGAGCTACAGCGCTGAGGGGAAAAAAAAAAAAAAAACTTCCACTGTCCCTGCACACCGAGGGTGGTGTTGGACAGTGCAAATCGCTGCAGCACAAGCGGTTTTGTGGTTAATGGACCCTGCCTAACGCTATCCCTGCTTCTGACAAAGCGGCAGCAACCTCTCCCTAAGCTCAGATCAGCAGCAGTAAGATGGCGGTCGGCGGGAACGCCTCTTTATAGCCCCTGTGATGTCGCAGACAGCAAGCCAATCACTGCAATGCCCTTCTCTAAGATGGTGGGGACCAGGACCTATGTCATCACGCTGCCCACACTCTGCGTTTACCTTCATTGGCTGAGAAATGGCGCTTTTCGCGTCATTGAAACGCGACTTTGGCGCGAAAGTCGCGTACCGCATGGCCGACCCCGCACAGGGGTCGGATCGGGTTTCATGAAACCCCGACTTAGCCAAAAGTCGGCGACTTTTGAAAATGTTCGACCCGTTTCGCTCAACCCTAGCACACGGAATGACCTGATAGTTACTAATAATACAGAACAAGCTCTGAGACGTGGGAAATCTGCTGACCGCAATCCCTAATCCTATCACACACACTAGAAATAGCCGTGGATTGCTCCTAACGCTCCCTATGCAACTCGTCACAGCCTAAGGAACTAGGTAGCCCTAAAGATAGAAAAATAAAGCCTACCGTGCCTCAGAGAAATTCCCCAAAGGAAAAGGCAGCCCCCCACATATAATGACTGTGAGTAAAGATGAAAATTACAAACACAGAGATGAAATAGATTTAGCAAACTGAGGCCCGACTTACTGAACAGACAGAGGATAGGAAAGGTAACTTTGTGGTCAGCACAAAAAACTACAAAAGACCACGCAGAGGGCGCAAAAAGACCCTCCGCACCGACTCACGGTGCAGAGGCGCTCCCTCTGCGTCCCCGAGCTTCCAGCAAGCAAGACAAAAATCAAAATAGCAAGCTGGACAGAAAAATAGCAAACATGAGAAAAACAAGCAGGAACTTAGATTCTGCTGGGAAGACAGGTCACAAGAACGATCCAGGAGCGAACTAGACCAATACTGGAACATTGACAGGTGGCATGGAGCAATGATCTAGGTTGTTAGGAGTCGAGTTTCCTCTGCTGCACAGGGGGAATCTCGATCCGTGTCTGCTGCGGTCTCCCATTCTGCTTCGGCCGCAGTGGGCTCTGCTCAGCGGAGGCGTCGCTCCCAGCGTCTCGCTGGGACTGATTCTGTGCAGAGGGTTACTGCTGCCTTTTCTGGTTCTCCTGTTGTACCCTGCACTGATCTGCGGCGAGCGAGCTTCTCTGGGACTAAGTCCTTATTTGCACACACTGAGCATGCCCAGGGCAAGATCTCCCGTTGGAGATCGAGGGTCACATGCTCAGGTACTGCAGCACATCCCATTGGTCCTCCTGGCAGGTCCTGAAAGGGCAAAACTTCTGTAGCAGCTTCCTGTGCTGCAACTATATAAACTGCGCATGACCGCACGGCCATGCGCTAGTATTGTCTTGATAATGTGTGTGTGTAGATGGATGTATGTCGATGGTTGAAAGCTCCTAAGTATCCCTCCCTAGTGTTGTTGACTGCTCGCGGATGATGGTAGCTATCTAGCGCCCGACTAGCCATCTGCACGTAACACACATCACAGCGTCCAGTTGCTGTGTCCGCCAGTACGGCGCCGTGCGCTTCCTCTGCGCTTTCCTTACCCAAGCCTGGGTGGTTAGTGGCGTCCGTCAGTGCGGCACCGCACGCACTCTCGTGCCTTTATTTTCTATTTATTAGTTTCCTTACACACCCAGTTGCGGTGTTGTGCCAGCAAGTGTCTAATCGGACTTCAATCCTGAGTAGGGGTTGAGTTCGCTGACTTCTTGCTCGCGCTCTATGTGCGGTACTGCGGTCCTGTGACGCAACAGGATCGCTTCCTTCACGCAGGGTGAAGTTAACCCATGTGTGTATACTTAGTACCGCCATATAGTCCGTCTTACTAGCAGCAGGGTCTTTACCTGCACGGTGGACCTCGGACTGCGAACGCACCTAGTTTCATACCATCTATACTTGGTGCGTTCCGCCGGTCCTTAACATAGGTGGAGTTAAATAGATCAGCCAGTTAACGAATTAACCTCGTCACCTGTGGAAGGAAACTCAGAAGCCGCAGCCCCACTCACAACCACCAGAGGAAGCCCATGGACAGAACCAGCCGAAGTACCATTCATGACCACAGGAGGGAGCTTGACAACAGAATTCACAACACCCTCCCTCTCCCTCTTTGGCCCGTTCGGGGAATCTATTCCTCAGAGCTGCTCCCACCACCTTCCTGTTCCTCGCTCCATGATGGGTCAAAGACCTCATCATCTCCACTACCCTCTGCCACCAACTGCTCCTCCTGGGTAGTCTCGGCAGCACAGTACACACCAGAAAGCGGCACCTGAGTTTCATCATCAGATGCGTACTGCGCTGTGGTGACCGGAGGCACTGGCCCACCCGCCTCTTCAGAGTCAGAGAGACAAAGCTGTTGGGCATCACTGCACACTGCCTCTTCTTCCATTTCTCCAATGCTGCTTGGCTGGCCCCCTGTTTCCAAGCCAAGAGATTCAGAGAACAGAAGTAGAGACGGCTCCTGTCCTGGGCTCTCTGACTGCCTGGCCAATTTGGCAGGTGGTGAAGAGACAGATGGCTGGTCTCCAGTGGTCTGTGCATGAGAGGATGTGGCACTAATTGAAGTCAATGCGTTGGCTGCCATCCATCCGACAACGGATTCAATTTGATCTTCACGCAGCAGCGGTGTACGGTGCTCTCCTACAAAGCTGCGCATGAAGGACTGTTCCCTGCTGAAACTGGGTGATGATGAGTCACCGGTGCCCGCAGCAGGCACAGAATCACCACGTCCTCTCCCTGCTCCTCTCCCTGCTCCGCGCCCACGCCCACGTGCCTTACTCCCTGCCCTCTTCATCTTGGTTGACAGATAAAGATAAGCAGAAAAGTACTAAGGTCTTAGTGTGCTTATTCCTGAACAGCTCCTCCTAACAGGTATAAGAAACAAGAATTTTCTAAAGTGTGGACTAGACTTTATTACTAGTTAATGTGGCCTACACAACTGTTAAGTGGTGTGTTTGGTGAACTTTACTTTTTTTGGGGGGCAGATCGGACTACAGAGCGAGTTTCACTCACACGGAGACCGTGCAGACAGCCGTAAACGGCGCTGCAAGGCCCAAAAACACTCCTCTAGGTTATCCTATGTAGTGTTTTTCCACAATTTTGCTGGAGACGGGTGGAAAGCCACTAATAGGAAATTTGAGAAAAAATGTGCAACAGGCTGCACTATTAGCAGAAAAGGACAATTTATTTTACGGTATGAGGCAGTGACGCACCCTGAGCTGAATACAACCGGCTGTGGCTGCACACAGACTACAGGGCGAGCTGCACTCACACGGAGACCGTGCAGACAGCCGTAAACAGCGCTGCAAGGCCCAAAAACACTCCTCTAGGTTATCCTATGTAGTGTTTTTCCACAATTTTGCTGGAGACGGGTGGAAAGCCACTAATAAGAAATTTGAGAAAAAATGTGCAGCAGGCTGCACTATTAGCAAAAAAGGACAATGGATAGAACAGTATGAGGCAGTGTGAACCCCCCTGAGCTGAATACAACCGGCTATGGCTGCAGAGTGAGCTGCACACACACACACACACACACAGAGACCTTGCAGAACGCTGTTAAAACAGCGCTGCAAGGCAAGAGCAAGGTGAACACACAGCGGTTGCTAAATTAGCCTGGGAAAAGCGCAATGAAGCAATTCGCTATCTCAACTGGCCCTCAGTCAGAACACAGCGTCCTGTCCCTAACTGAATTCACAGCAGAGTGAGCGCAAAATGGCGGCAGCGTTTTTTATAGTGCATCATGACATCATTTCAGCAGCCAATCACAGCCTTGCCAGTAGTTACATGCCCACCATGCTAAACAGGATGTGCCGACACTTCCATTCATTCCTCATTGGCTGCTGCGTGCAATTTGAATTCTGGGAACTTCCGATTCCGGTATCCGATATGCGGTGAGTATCGGAAATCGGTATCGGAATTCCGATACCGCAAATATCGGCCGATACCCGATACTTGCGGTATCGGAATGCTCAACACTACTCAACACTAGTTCTGACCATAAGCAGCACTGGCTTTTCCCCTTTTTTATTAAGAAGATAAATGACCCTATGGATGAGCAAGAAAATACCGATAAATCTTTGTACAAGTTTTTTGAGGCTTATATACAAGTGCTTCTCACAAATTTAGAATATCATCAAAAAGTTCATTTATTTCAGTTCTTCAATAAAAAAAGTGAAAGTCATATATAGAATCATTACAAACAAAGTGATCTATTTCACGTGTTTATTTATGTTAATGTTGATGATTATGGCTTACAGCTAATGAAAACCCAAATGTCATTATCTCAGTAAATAAGAATACTTTATAACACCAGCTTGAAAAATTATTTTAACATCCAAAATGTTGGCCTACTGAAATGTATGTTCAGTAAAGGCACTCAATACTTGATCGGGGCTCCTTTGGCATCAATTATTGCATCAATGCGGCGTGGCATAGAGGCGATCAGTCTGTGGCATTGCTGAGGTGTTATGGAAGCCCAGATTGCTTTGATAGCAGCCTTCAGCTCATCTGCATTGTTGGGTCTGGTGTCTCTCATCTTCTTCTTGAGAATCCCCATAGATTATCTATGGGGTTATGGTCATGTGAGTTTGCTGGCCAATCAAGCACAGTGATACTGTTGTTTTTAATCCAGGTATTGGTACTTTTGGCAGTATGGACAGGTGCCAAGTCCTGCTGGAGTATGAAATTTCCATATCCAAAAGGCTTGTCGGTAGAGGGAAGCATGAAGTGCTGTAAAATTTCCTGGTAGATGGCTGTGCTGACTTTGGTCTTGATAAAGCACAGTGGACTTACACCAGCAGATCACATGGCTCCCCAAACCATCACTGATTGTGGAAATTTCACACTAGACCTCAAGCACTTTGGATTGTGTGCCTCTCCACTCTTCTTCCAGATTTTGGGACCTTGATTTCCAAATGAAATACAAAATTTACTTTCATCTGAAAACAACACCTTGGACCTCTGAGCAAAAGTCCAGTTCTTTTTCTCCTTGGCCCAGCTAAGTCACTTCTGGTGTTGTCTATTGATCATGAGTGGCTTGACACAAGGAAAGCGACACTTGTAGCCCATGTCCTGGATAACTCTGTGTGTGGTGACTCTTGAAACAATGAATCCAGCAGCAATCCACTCCTTGTGAATCTCCCACACGTTCTTGAATGGCCTTTTCTTAACAATCCTTTCAAGGCTGCGGTTATCCTGGTTGCTTGTGCACCTTTTCCTACCACATTTTTTCCTTCCACTCAACTTTCCATTAATATGCTTGGATATAGCACTCTGTAAACAGCCAGCTTCTTTAACAATGACCTTTTGTGGCTTACACTCCTTGTGGAGTGTGTCAATGACTGCCTTCTGGACATCTGTCAAGTCTGCAGTCTATCCCATGCTTGTGGAACCTCCTGAATCAGATTAAGGGACCTTTTTAAACAATTATTCTAATGTACTGAGATAATGACTTTTGGGTTTTCATTGGCTGTAAGCCATAATTATCAACATTAACAGAAAAAAACACTTTAACCCCTTTCTGCCATCTGACGTACTATCCCATCCATGTGGGCTGGGCCCGTCTGACCATGGACGGGATAGTACGTCATAGCCGATTGGCCGAGCACATGGGTGGTGTGCTGCCGATCGGGGCCGGGTGTCAGCTGATTGTCACAGCTGACACCTGGCACTTTAACCCCTGGAACACTGCAATCAAACATGATCTCAGCGTTCCGATGCTGGTAGAGGCATAGAAAAGCATCGTGCAGTAAGCTCCCTGCGTTCTTCCCTCAGAACAACACAATGTGATCGTGTTGTCCTGAGGTTCTCCTTTGAGACCCCAGCTCCAAGAGGGCGGTGGGGTCATTCCTGGTCCTGCAGGGAAGTGGCTTCTCAGTACCTGCTGAGAGCAGGCACTGGCAAGCCTCCTTCACTGCCTGTCAGATCGCTGATCTGATACAGTTATTATTATTATTATTCATTTTTATAGCGCCATTTATTCCATGGCGCTTTACATGTGAACGGGGCAAATATAGACAAGTACAATAAACATGAGTAAAACAAGGCACACACAAGTACAGGAGGAGAGAGGACCCTGCCCGCGAGGGCTCATTGTCTACAGGGGATGGGTGAGGATACACTATGTGAGGGTAGAGCTAGTCATGTAGCGGTTTAGTTCAGTTCAGTGCAAAGTGTCAGATCAGCGATCTGACTTTATCCTGGGACAATGTAAAAAAGTTTAAAAAAAAATATTAGCATGTGTAAAAATATATTTTTTTTAAATTCCTAAATAATGAAAAAAAAATTTTTTTTCCAATAAATACATTTCTTTATGTAACAATAAAAGTACACATATTTAGTATAGCCGCATCCGTAACGACCCGACCTATAAAACTGTCCTACTAGTTAACCCCCTTAGTTAACCCCATAAAAAAAGGCAAAAAAAAAAGCTTTATCATCATACCACTAAACAAAAAGTGTAATAACATGCAATCAAAAAGACAAATAAAAATAATCATGGTACCGTTGAAAACGTCATCTTGTCCTGAAAATAACAAGCTGCCATACAGTATCATCAGCGAAAAAAGAAAAAACTTATAACTCTCAGAATAAAGCGATGCAAAATAATTATTTTTAATATAAAATAGTTTTTATTGTATAAAAGCGCCAAAACATAAAAAACAGATATAAATGAGATATCGCTGTAATCGCACTAAGAATAATAAAACTGCTTTATCAATTTTACCACACACAGAATAGTATAAACGCCCCTCTCCCCCAAAAGAAATTCATGAATTGCTGGTTTTGTTTTATTCTGACTCCCAAAAATCGAAAAAAAAAGCGATCAAAAAATGTCATGTGCCCAAAAATGGTACCAATAAAAAGTCAACTTGTCCCGCAAAAAACAAGACCTCACATGACTCTGTGGGCCAAAATGTGGAAAAATTATAGCTCTCAAAATGTGGTGATGCAAAAACTATAATTAAAAGCGTCTTTTAGCATGTGACAACTGCCGAACATAAAAATCCGCTATAAATAGTAAATCAAACCCCCCCTTTATCACCCCCTTAGTTAGGGCAAAATAATAAAATAAAAATAATGTATTTACTTCCATTTTCCCATTAGGGTTAGAGCTAAAGTTAGGGTTAGGGTAGGGGCTAAAGTTAGGGGTAAGGGTTGGGGCTAGAGATGGGGTTAGGGTTTGGATTACATTTATGGTTAGGATTAGGGTTAGGGGTGTGTCAGGGTTTGGGGTGTGGTTAGGGTTATGGTTAGGGTTGGGATTAGGGTTAGGGGTATATTGGGGTTAGGGGTCTGTTGGGCTTAGGGTTGTGGTTAGGGTTGGGATTAGATTTAGGGATGTGTTCGGGTTAGGGGTGTGGTTATGGTTATGGTATGGTCATGGCATCCGATCTCAATTTCAGCCAATTCTGCATTGAAAAAGTCAAATGACGCTCCTTCCTTTCTGAGCTCTGTCATGTGCCCAGTGGTTTACCCCCACATATGGCATATCAGCATACTCAGGACAAACTGGACAACAACATTTGCCGTCCAATTTTTCCTGTTACCCTTGTGAAAATAAAAATTTGGGGACTAATAATTATTTTTGTGGGGAAAAAATTATTTTTTATTTTCACGGCTGCGTTGTAAACTTTAGTGAAATACTTGGAGGTTCAAACTTCTCACAACACATCTAGATATCTAGATAAGTTCCTTGGGGGGTCTAATTTCCAAAATGGTGTCACTTGTGGTGGGTTTCTACTGTTTAGGCACATTAGTGGCTCTGCAAAAGCAAAATGACGCCCACAGGCCATTCCATCAAAGTCTGCTTTCCAAAACGTAGCTCCATCCTTTCCGAGCACTGCCATGCGCCCAAACGGTGGTTCCTTCCCCACATGTGGGGTATACACGTACTCAGGACAAATTGCACAATAACTTTTGGGATGCAACTTCTCCAGATACCTTTGGGAAAAAAAATTGCTGGCTAAAATATCATTTTTGTGGAAAAAAATATTTTTTTTTATTTTCACGGCCCTACATTATAAACTTTAGTGAAACAATTGAGGGTTCAAAGTGCTCAACACACATCTAGATAAGGAGCTCTCAAAATGGGACATGGCATCTGATCTCAATTCCAGCCAATTCTGAGTTAAAAAAGTCAAATGGTGCTCTTTCCCTTCCGAGCTCTGCCATGCGCCCAAACAGTGGTTTGTTCCCACACATGGGGTAGCAGCATACTCAGTACAATAACTTTTAGGGTCCATGTTCTCCTTTTACACTTGGAAAAATAAAAAATTTGGGGGAGAAAATATGATTTTTGTGAAAAAAATATGATTTTTTATTTTTACAGCTCTACATTATATACTTCTGTGAAGCACTTCGAGGTTCAAAGTGCTCACCCCACATCTAGGTAAGCTCCTTAGGGGGTCTACTTTCCAAAATAGTGTCACTTGTGGGGGGTTTCTACTGTTTAGGCACATCAAGGGCTCTCGAAACGCGACATGGCGTCCGATCTCATTTCCAGCCAATTTTGCATTGAAAAGTCAAACGGCGCTCCTTCCCTTCCGAGCTCTGTCATGCTCTCAAACAGTGGTTTAACCCCACATATGGAGTATTAGTGTACTCAGGACAAATTTCACAACATCTTTTGGGATCCAATTTCTCCTTTTACCCTTGGAAAAATAAAAAATTGGGGGCGAAAAGATCACTTTTGTGAAAAAAATTATTTTTTTATTTTTTCGGCTCTACATTATAAACTTCTGTGAAGCGCTTGGGGGTTCGAGATGCTCACCACGTATCTAGATAAGTTCCTTAGGGGGTCTACTTTCCAAAATAGTGTCACTTGTGGGGGGTTTCCACTGTTTAGGCACATCAGGGGCTCTCCAAACGCAACATGGTGTCCAATCTCAATTCCAGCCAATTTTGCATTGAGAAGTCAAACAATGCTCCTTCCCTTCTGAGCTCTGCCATGCGCCCAAACAGTGGTTTACCCCCACATATGGAGTATGGGTGTACTCAGGACAAATTTCACAGCAACTTTTGGGGTCCAATTTCTCCTGTTACCCTTGGTAAAATAAAACAATTTGGATCTGAAAAAAATTTTGTGAAAAAAGTAAAATGTTCATTTTTTTAAACATTCCAAATATTCCTGTGAAGAATGTGGATTTGAGCATCTTGAAGGATGCAGTTATTAGAATGATGTCACCTTTGGGTATTTTCTATCATATAGACCACACAAAGTGACTTCAAATGTGAGGTGGTCCCTAAAAACAAAGTGGTGTTGTAAAAATGAGAAATCGCTGGTCAACTTTAAACCCTTATAACTTCCTAACAAAAAAAAATTGGGTTCCAAAATTGTGCTGATGTAAAATAGACATATGGAAAATGTTACTTATTAAGTATTTTGTGTGACATATCTCTGTGATTTAAGGGCATGAAAATTCAAATTTGGAAAATTGCAAAATTTTCAAAATGTTTGCCAAATTTCCATTTTTTTCTCAAATAAATGTAAGTCATATCTAAGAAATGTTACCACTATCATGAAGTACAATATGTTACAAGCAGACAATGTCAGAATCACTGGGATCCATGGAGGTGTTCCAGAGTTATTACCTCATAAAGGGACAGTGGTCAGAATTGTAAAAATTGGCCTGGTCATTAACATGCAAACCACCTTTGGGGGAAAAGGGGTTAAATAGATGCCTCTGTTTGTAATGACTCTATATAATATATGAATTTCACTTTTTGAATTGAAGAACTAAAATACGAGTAAATTAACTTTTTGATGATATTCTAATTTTGTGAGAAGCGCCTGTAGCAACGAACTGTACCTAAGAAAATCTAATAACCTACGGATGAGCAATATAATGCCTGTAAAATTTTGAACAAGTTTTTTGAGAGTTATATACAAAGGAAATATACTCCAGACCACAGAATAGTCTATGGGTCAGCAATATAATACTGATTTTTTTACAAGTTTTCTGAGGGTCATAAACAAGCAAAATGTAATCCAGATCATGGAATAGTCCATGGGTGAGCAATATAATACTTATAAAACTTATAAGTTTTTTAGGCTTTTATGTCAATAAAAAAGGAATCCAGAACACAGAATAGTCTACAGGTGAGCAATATAATGCTGATAACATTTTAAACAAGTTTTTTGAGGGTTATATATCAAGGAAATGTACTCCCGACCACAGTATAGTCTATGAGTAAACAATATAATACCAACAAAATTTTAAACAAGTTTTTTGAGGCATATAGAGCAAAGAACTGTACCCAAGAAGATGTAAAACCCTATGGATGTTATTAACGATAACATTTTGAAGACGGTTTTGGAGGGTTATATACCAATTAAATGTACCCAAGAACACTTAATACTGTATGTCTGGGAAATGTGACCCAGCAACATTTTTAAACTTTTTTTGAGTATTATATATCACAAAAATGTACCCAAGAAAAAAGAATATTGTATGGGTAAGAAATGTGAACAAACAAGCAAAATTTTCAAACGCATTTTGTACTGTTATATACCACTAAAATTTGACAGAAAGTACGTAATACTCTATAGATGAGTAATATAATCCTGAAATATTTTTCTTCTCTTTTTTTAAGTTTTACATACCACCGCAATGCAGCAATAACCATGTTAAGCTGTATTGAGTCATTGAATCCATAACAACATTTTAAAAGAAAATATTTAGAAAGTATAGTTGATGTACTTATACAGTCATAAAGGCTTTGCAGAAAGTGCAAAGCCAGACAGAAAATATGATTAGGGTCATCCATAAACCCCTGAAAAGCAACAACTGTCCGGTCTCATTAAAATATTGAATATTACAAATACTTTATGTGCTGCTGTCATCTGGCGGAGTGGAAAAGTGTGGGCTAATTCAGTCTGATCATTTTTAGGAGATTACCCTATCTGCATTCTCTGTTGACAGGAGAAAACGCATGTCTGTTATGACACCCCCTGGTGTCACTAAAAACCCGCTCAGACAAGATGCAGGTGGCAGGGCCACGCAATACCTGGCATGGAGGGACAGCTCATGCTAGGTGTCCAGCTTTGAGACCATATTGTTGAAAGCCACAGAGGAATTTGGGAATATGCTGGTTTGGTCGGCCAGGTATTGCTTGACCATCTTTAAAAACTTTTCCCTCCTTATCAAAAATACCAGGTCATCAGTCCCAGGATGCTGGTCTGGTGTTATGAAATTCGCCCACGCCTTTTACAGTCTACCCTTGCCTTTGCCCTGGCTTCTCCTCCTTGGTTGGGCAAGGAAGCTTGCCCCCTGCTGCTAGCTTTGTCTGATGGGAATTTTTTCAACATATTTTCCACAATGGCCTTCTGGTATAGCACCATTTAAAAGACCTTTCCACCTCAGGAACAAGAAATGCTAAATTCTCTTTGTAGCATGGGTCTAGCAGGGCGAAAAAACAATACTTTTTTATTGGCCAAGTTGAATGTAAGGCGAGGGTCACGGGAAAGGCAGCAGTGCATAAAGTCAGCCATATGTGCTAAGTTTTCTACAGCCAACACTTCCCTGTTTCCATCATGGTACCAATTCTCCATCTCCTCCTCCTCCCTTTCTTCCTCCTCATTCCCATCCTAAGTCCATCAAGAGACAGAACAAAGGTTGTGTGGCTGCTAGCCTCTTTTGTGCTAGCCACCAGCTGGAGTTTCTCCTCTTCCTCCTAATCAGCGTCCACCTCCTCATTGATACCCAATCCACGCTGAGCAGAAGAGAAGAAGCTGTGCTGGCTACAATTTCTCTGTATTTTGTTTTCCATCATTCCCACTTGATCCACTTGCAAAGCTTCATGTTTAATTGTGAACAGCGACTGTTTAAGTATAGAGATGATTGAACCTTTCAAAGTTCGGTTCGATTCGATTCACCGAACGTTTTGTTCGATGAGTGTATTCAAACCCCATTAAATTCAAAGGGAGGCCAAACCAAACGTATACACCTTAAAGCTTCCCAAGCAGCTAAAATTAGGGGCAGACACCATGAAAAGTGACATCAATTGACCCACAGCAGAAATGTGCAAATGGCACAGCAGCAGTCAGCTATGGACCATACATAAGGTATCAGGGTCTGAGCCCGCATTTACAGCTTGAAATTGAAGTTTCAATGATGACCTGGTGGTTAAGGGAGTGGTGTAAGCCTTCTTTGCTGGAAGCCCTGATACTCATGCAACAGCTCAGGTTTTTTCCCAGCCACACTCTGCCTGTGTTAGGGCTAGCGGAACGCACCAAATATAAAGACAGATAGAGTATGGTGCGTTCGCAGCCCGGGGTCCACCGTACAGAGATGGAACCTGCTGCCAAGTAACGACGGACTATATGGCGGTACTCATAAGTATACACACGTGGGTTAAACTTCACCCAATGTGAAGGAAGCGATCCTGTTGCGTCACAGGACCGCGGTACCGCACATAGAGCGCGAGCAATTAGTCAGCGAACTCAACCCCAACTAGGATTGAAGTCTGATTAGACCCTTGCTGGCATAACACCGCAACTGGGTGTGTAAGGAAACTAAATAACGATTTTAAGGCACAAGAGTGCATGCGGTGCCACACTGACGAACACCACTAACCACCCAGGCTTGGGTAAGGAAAGCACAGAGGAAGTGCACGGCGCCGTACTGGCGGTCACAGCAACTGGACGCTGTAATGTGTGATTCGTGCTGTAGGCTAAGTCGGGCGCTAGATAGCAACCATACACCTTCCGCGAACAGACATTCAATAGGGTAGGGGTATCCAAGGACGACTTGCACTCACAACATACACACATTAACAATTGTACACTAGCGCATGGCCGTGCGGTCATGCGCAGTTTATATAGTTGCAGCACAGGAAGTGGCCACAGAAACTTTGCCCTTCCAAGACCTGCCAAGAGAACCAATGGAATGTGCTGCAGAGCCTGAGCACATGACCCTCGATCTCCAATGGGAGATCTTGCCCTGGGCATGCTCAGTGTGTGCAGACAAGGACTTAGCCCCAGAGAAGTCCGCTCGCTGCTGACCAGCACTGACTTTAATGGCAGAAGCTGAAGAAGCAGCAGTAACTCTCTGTACAGCGTGAGACTGAGCAAGACGCTGGGACCGACGTCCCTGCTGAGCAGACTCCACTGCGGCTGGATAAGAATGGGAGACCGCAGCGGAGATGGCTCGAGATTCCCTCTGTGCAGAAGCGGGAACTTGAGACCTAACAGCCTGTCTGGGAGCCCTACTTACACAGGCAAGCCACCAGATGGAGACCTGTTATGAACAGGTAATTCAGAACCACAATGGACATTGAATTTCAGAGTACACAAAGTGACCTGACATTTACCAAAAACATAGGACGAGCTCTGAGACGTGGAAACTCTGCTGACGGCAATCCCTAATCCTATCACACCACACTAGAGGTAGCCGTGGATTGCGCCTAACGCTCCCTATGCAACTCGGCACAGCCTGAGAAACTAACTAGCCCTGAAGATAGAAAAATAAGCCTACCTTGCCTCAGAGAAATTCCCCAAAGGAAAAGGCAGCCCCCCACATATAATGACTGTGAGTAAAGATGAAAATACAAACACAGAGATGAAATAGATTTAGCAAAGTGAGGCCCGACTTACTGAATAGACCAAGGATAGGAAAGATAGCTTTGCGGTCAACACAAAAACCTACAAACAACCACGCAGAGGGGCAAAAAGACCCTCCGCACCGACTAACGGTACGGAGGTGCTCCCTCTGCGTCTCAGAGCTTCCAGCAAGCAAGAAAAACCAATAAAGCAAGCTGGACAGAAAAAATAGCAAACAAAAAATAACACAAGCAAAACTTAGCTTATGCAGGATAGACAGGCCACAGGAACGATCCAGGAGGAAGCAAGACCAATACTAGAACATTGACTGGAGGCCAGGATCAAAGCACCAGGTGGAGTTAAATAGAGCAGCACCTAACGACTTAACCTCATCACCTGAGGAAGGAAACTCAGAAGCCGCAGTACCACTCTCATCCACCAAAGGAAGCTCATAGACAGAACCAGCCGAAGTACCACTCTTGACCACAGGAGGGAGCTTGGCCACAGAATTCACAACAGAGACCCAACTTAGAGTGTCCACATTTCAAAAAATTACTGTCACACACCACTAAAGTGGCATCGATTTCCACAGAGTAGAAATATTATAATAGGCATCTGACACACCTTTCACTACAGGCAACCCACCAGATGGAGACCCAGTTTAGAGAATCCACATTTAAAAAAAATAATTGTGACACAACACTAAAGTGCCATCAATTTCCACAGAGTAAAAACAGTATAATAGGCCTCTTACACACCTTGCTAGGACTGACGGAACGCACCAAATAATAATTAGAGATGATATATGGTGCGTTTGCAGTCCGGGGTCCACCGTGCAGCTAAGACGCCTGCTGCTTCGTAATGACAGACTATATGGTGGTATAATGTGAGTACGCACACGGGTTAGCTTCACCCGGTATGAAGGAAGCAAACCCTGATGCGTCACAGGACCGCGATACCGCACAGAGAGCGCAAGCAAGGCGACACAGAACTCTGCCCCAAGACTCAGGGTAAGAGTCCCTCTAGATCTCTTGTGCTCTTCACCGCTACTGCAGTGCCAATGAAATGCAGCACCCCAGGGTCCTGGTCATTGCAGTAATGTCGTTCTTCCACCAGGGGGAGTGATGTTATGTCTGAAGGCAATAAAGGAGATCACCTTACCAGGTATCACAAACCACACAACACATTTCACACTCCAGGCCGCCAGGGGGAGCCATGCTTCTATCTATTAGGGCACTCCTCACAATTAGGTAAAACTGGTAGTCTGGACAAGAAGTGAGGGAGAAGCTGGCTGGAGAGAGAGGGAGCCAGATGCAGACTGAGGTCTGCGGTGGATGAGGGTCCACGGAGCTGCGCCTGCCCCACGTGTGGCAGCATCCTAAGAAAGAGACATCAGAAGGGAATTATCTTGTAGTGAGTGAGAAACGAAGTCATAGCAAAGGAGAGGAAACCAGAAGGAGTCCTGCACTGTAAAGGCTGCCTCCTTTCTGAGGCGCAGAAGCCGGTAGCCAGAACACCGAGGGAGTACGGATCTCTATGCTTTACTTTAGAGACTGGCAGGACAGTTATTTCCACGTTGGCTGCCCGACCTTATACCCAGGAGGCACGATGGCAACTTGTGGGGACCGGGGCGTGATAGAGTCCCTGTAAAAAGCTTCAGGCCATCAGTCATATGGGTTTGTCCTATCCTATACATCAGGGGGACAGAGAGAAAGAGACGTTACATCAACAATAGTTGTGAGGACCTCACCGAGAAGCTCAGCAGGGAGGGACTACAATATACAGGAGCTAGAGGAAGGCTATTGAATTCCACCTGGATAAGGAGAACTCTGGATTTGCCTTTGGACAGGCCAGACTCTGCCTGCCTTGTGATCTGGTGCTTTGGACTGTGGACACTGAAGCTTCCAGTAAATGTAAAGAGACTGCAACCTTGTGTCCTCGTTCTTTACTGCGCCTCTCACCATCCACCATCTATACACTGGGAAGCCCTGGGGACATACTTCACCTGTGGGAAGGTATACCATCTAGCTGCCATAACATCACCCCAGCGGTCCCCTAAGCAGCGTCAGTCACCCTGACCGAATACCACAGGTGGCGTCACGAACACTATTCTCATAGAAACTCTTCATTTCATTGGACGCCCCTCAAAGGGCCACGGGCCGTTCGGGCCACCGTGACATTCCCATCGAGAACTGAAGGACCCGGTACCGAGTACCCCATTGCCCTAATGTGGGGGCACTCCAGAAACAACTAAAGTAAATATTTACCACACAGGAGTGCATGCAGTGCCGCTCTGGCAGACGCCACTAACTACCCTAACTAGGGCCAAGAAAGCGCACTATCTGCACACGGCGTCACTCTGGCAGTCGCTGCTAACTGGATTCAGCAACTTGTGCAATTGTGCAGGATAGCACTGTCGGGCACTAGGTAGCTCTACCATTTGCAAGCAGGCAACAACACTAGGGATGGGAATGATTTGGAGCTTTGGACATTCATCCACACACACACAAGTTAATAAGTTTACACTAGCGCATGGCCGAGCGGCCATGCAAACCTTTTATAGCAGTAGACCTTCCTAATGGTCCAATAGGAGCTGCAACAAGACCTGAGCATGTGACCCCCAACCTCCAATGGGAGGTCGTCTCACGGGCATGCTCAGTGTGGGAAAAGCAGGACTTAGTCCCTGAAACGCCTGCTCGCTGCTGAACAGTGCTGGCTACAAAGGCAGAGCCTAGAAAGGTAGGAATACTCAAGCGCACAGTATCAGCTTGAGCCAGACGCCGGGATTGATGTCTCTGCTGAGCAGGTTCCACTGTGGCTGGAGGAGAATGGGAGACCGCAGTGGACATGGTTCGAGATTCCCCCTGTGCAGCGGCGGGAACTCGACAGCTAACACACCTTCCACTACAGGCATCCCACCAGATTGAGACGCAACTTAGAGTCTGCATATTTCAAAACATTTTTGTAACGTCAGTAGCAACAGCAGACACAAAAGCCACAACAAAGGTGGCACAGACTGCAATAATGTGAGATCAATGCATGACACTAAAAATTACATCATTGCAGAGTCTGCAACTGGGGTGCAAAAGTCATTGGATATCCATGACTTGCTCATTTTGATGAAAGTTAGGCGGTCTACACTTTCAGTGATAGATGAATGCGCTTATCCATCAGTATACCACCAGCAGCGCTGAAGATACATTCTGAGAGAATGCTAGCTGCTGAGCATGACAAAACCTCCAATGTGTGACAGGCCACTCTTCCATTTTTGAAGACCAAAGTGCAAAAGGGTCCAAACTCCCCTTTATGACATTGATATTGAGCTCCAGATACTCCTGCACTATCCTTTCCAGTTGTTCACAACATATTAGACTTGTACTCTGTTCTGCTGGTGCACTGGCTCATCTACAAAATGTGTGAAACGACTCACAGAAATTGCTTATGCCCCTTACACTGCTAATTCTGCTAACATTTTTGCGATGACGCCTTGGCGTTCCCAGGGTTGGACGTCTAGAACTGCGATGCAGACTGTGAGATTCACTGTTGTCTTGGGGAAAACCACTCTTAAGATTATCTACAAGCATGTTTCGATACTCCAGCATGCACACGTCCCTTTCCATGGGGGAAGCATCTGGTTAAATATACTCTTGTACCGTGGATCTAACAGAGTGGCAACCCAGTAGTCAGCACTATTTCTAACCCTAAGAATATGGGAATCATGTTGAAGATAGTACAGCAAGAAGGCGCTCATATGTCGGGCACTGGCAGGGTAACACTCAAGGTTGCTTCCTCTGTTCCCTCCAGCCAACCACGGACAACAATGAAGGGATCATTATCTTCTTCATCTCCTGCCTGTTGCGCATCCATCACCTTTTCCTTCTCATGTGTGTGGCATGTGTGTGAGGTATCCCTGTTGTAGGTCCACCACCAGGCTTGCACGATTATCGCACACAGCCTTTCCTGACTCCCAGTTCAGTGGAGACAACTATTGCTCTAACTTGGCCTGCATAGCTGTCCTCAACTCTTGAGCTTTGCGACTGCGATTTCTAAGTCATATTAATTTAAACACTGCCTGATTGCGGTGAGCCCTGGCTGTGAATTACGGAAGTTGGGGGGATTCTAGCTGCACTGTTGGAACACGTGTCTAATTAAGGGGCAGGTTGAGGGCACAGGTGGATGCCCTAGAGGAGCAAGAAGCAGTGGAGGAAGGGTTAGATACATACATTTGTCTTGAAAACCTTGGGGATTCAAAGACTTGTGGGGCAGCCCCTTGACCGTCTGCCCCCAGAGCCACCAGAGTCACCCAGTGCCCAGTCAACGAGATGTAATACCCCTGCCCACGTTTGCTCGTTCAGGTGCTTGTGGCGATATGCACCCTCTCAGACATAGATTTTTTCAGGGAACAGTTGATGTTGTCTGTGACATGCTGGTGTAGCACAGGCACAGCTTTCTTAGAGAAGTAATGGCAACTGGGCAACTGGTACTGGGGGACTGCGAAGGCTATAAACCTTAGGAAACCGTCTGTATCCATCAGTCAGAAAGTCAGCATTTCCGTGGCCACCATATTGGAGATGATGGATTTCAAGCTCTTAGCTTTGGCATGTGTAGTAGGAAGCATTCTTTTACGTGACCACAACTGCGGGACCATGGGCTGGCTGCTGTGCTGAGAGAGGGTGGAGAACAGAGAACAGGACAAACTGTTGGACTGTGAGTGAGGTGCAGGCAGAGATGTTATGGTGGATTGATAAAGATGTTTTGTGCTAGGTGTTACAAAAGCAGCAGTCATGTCCACTTCCATAGTAGCTTTAGGGCTCTAACTCACCCCGACTGAAGGGGGTAAAAAAGGGAATTTTCTGCGGCCAGAGACCTGTGTGAGAAGACTTGGCACTGTGACAGAGGAAAAAGAAGAAACAGATGTGGTTGATGGGATGGCCGGTAGTTGACAAGGCCCCTTAGTCAGCATTTTAGTACAATGAGATTCCCACATTAAGGCATGTTGATCGTGCATGTGTCGGATCATGCATGTAGTTGTCAATTTAATGCAATTTTTGCCTCTACTGAGGTTTTTTGCAAGTTTGACAGATAACATGAGTTGGGTCATCCTTTGTGGTCTCAAAAAAGGCCCAGGTTAGGCAACCGTTGCCACTCCTGTGAACTTCACACTCGTGACCGGTGCTGGCCACAGTCAGAGCTGGAGCTGAGGATGCAGTGCTTGTCGTGGTTGCATCACTTCATGTCTGTGTGGGAAGCCGCAACATATCCTCCTCGTCTTCCTCCTCCTCCACCTCCTCTGCTGAGCTACTCAGCTGCATACTTCTGGGTTCACTCAAGTGGGATCTACAACCTCATTCTCAACCTCTCTGTTCTCACACTCCTCACCCTGAGAGTCACCCTTCTCCTATTGCTGCCCTTACACTACAGTACAGTCCACATATGCCTCTGTATCTGAGTCTAATCACGATCACCTCCACTCCCGGTGGTTAACATCTGGCGATGAAGGTCTGGATTCTGCTTGGACCCTACTTCTTTCAGCCACAAATCCAACATGAAAAAATTTTGGATATTGGTGCAGATGCTTTCTTCCTCAGCATTCTGTGAATCTTTGCAGCAGACTTCTGTTGCACATGGAATAGAATGTGTGAACAGCTCTGCAGAATGGCCCATCTTTGGTTCCCCACAGTCAGTTGGGTGTTTGGAAATTTGTGACGAGGGAGTAAACAAGGGTGATTGGGTTGCCACCACTGAGGATTATACTGAGTGTGATGTTAAGGTGGAGGAAGAGGAGGAGAAACCATCTGATGCAGTGCTTGCCATCCACTGGATCACATGCTTTTTCTAGCCCTCATCTACAAGGCATACCGCTGTGTGGATGCCAAAAAAGAAAGGGAGTCGAGTAGCCTGTCCAGTAACAGATGTTATCAGTGGTCTTTGGATAGGATGAGATGGTGTTTGTTCAGTTGAGCTTTTATTAACATTGACACCTAACCCATACACACATCAAACACCAATCCTATTCTCCCTTGCACCACGTCCTCACTTTTTACCAGTCATGTTGTATTTACTCTTCCCCTCTTTGGCCTGCTATTTCACAATCTTATGCCCACACCTGTCAGTCACGTATCACTAACTGATTAACCATTTATTTTCTTATATAGTGTGCCTGAACAACACTCTTATACCTAACAATTTTGATGAACAAATGTGGTCTCCTGATTCCTCACTGCAATACAGTTTTATCACAAATGAATTGGATTAGTAAATTGGACCTCCTGGCTGCACACCAATATTAGGCCTAACGATTTTAAAGTCAAAATCTGGCCTTCTGATTTCTCACTGAGACACGCTTTTATCATAATCTATTTGGATTAGCAATTTGGGCCTCCTGGCAGCACCCCAATATTAGGCCTAATGATTTTTAAGTGGAAATCTGGTCTTCTGATTTCTCACTGAAACATAATTTTGTCACAAACTATTTGGGCCTCCTGGCTGTTAGGGGTCGAGTTCACGCCTCTGCACAAGGGGAATCTCGGGCCATCTCCACTGCGGTCTCCCATTCTTATTCTGCCGCAGTGGAGCCTGCTCAGCGGAGACGTCGGTCCCAGCGTCTTGCTCAGTCTCACTCTGTGCAAAGGGTTGCTGCTGCTTTTCCAGCTTCTGCCATTGAAGGCAATGCTGGGCAGCGGTGAGCAGATGCTTTTGGGACTAAGTCCTGCTTTTCCCCTTCTGAGCATGCCAAGGGCAAGATCTCTCTTTGGAGATCAAGGGTCACATGCTCAGATACTGCAGCAATTCCCATTGGTCCTTCAGGAAGGTCCTGAAGGTGCTCAACTTCTGTAGTAGCTTCCCATTGGTCCTTCTGGGAAGGTCCTGTACATGCTTCAGCTATAAAAGGTTCGCATGACCGCACGGCCATGCGCTAGTGTCAATTTATGTATGAGCTCAGCGCCAGTGTGGTCGTGTTTGTATGCAGTCAGGGACCCGGCTGAAATAAGCCCATAGAATGCTGGCACCTCCGGCGAGGAGTTTCGTGTGTGTGTATTCAGGGACCCGGCTGAAATAAGCCCCTAGAATGCTGGCACCTCTGGCGAGGAGTTTCATGTGAGTGGATTCAGGGCTGGCGTATAGCCATTAGAATTCCAGCTCCACCGGAGAGGAGCTGCGTGTTTGCATTTGACTGCATGACCACTAACTGCTCTACTAAGTAGCTGTGTTCCTCTGTGAACTAAACAGGGCACAGCGTTTTTTTTGCTAACAGACTCTGTGAAGTAACAGAGTTTGTTTATAGTACTAAATTGTACGGCCATATCTAGCAGCAGGTTCTTTCCTGCACGGTGGATCCCGGGTTGCGAACGCACCTACTACTATTAATAAATATATATATTCGGTGCATTCCGCTAACCCCAACACAGGCTGCACCCCAATATTAGTCCTAATGATTTTAAGTGGAAATCTAGCTTTCTGATTTCTCACTGAAATACAGTTTTATCACAAACAATTTGCAGTAGCAACTGGGGCCCCCTTAGACTGCAACACAGTTTTTGCACAATCTATTTAGATGCTGGAAGATCAATTTCATACAGGACAGGATCCTATATAGCTAACTTCTGTGCATTGTGACACTGAGAAAATGGCGCCAGTCACAAGATCAAATGTAGAAATAATCCAGCTCCAAGAATCCCATAAAAGAAAATTTATTAGGCCTAAATTTATTGAAAAATCTTTTCTTGTCAGTTAGCCATTAAAAGGTATCAACCACTGAGGACTCTCAATTCTAAATATTTTTCTATCTACTGGCTAACACGGTACCAAGATATATTTCTTTCCTGTTGAAAAATCTTAAAATCCATCAACAAACAAAATTTTGTTTTATGTACTTCCTGGAGCTGGATTTCCTGGTCTGTGCATTGGATCCCTGGCTTCTTTTAGGCGAGTTGACTTTTTCCCCCTTTTTTTTTTTTTAGCAAAACAAGATGTCTGCTTTTTATGTGGCCAGGGTCATGTAACTTTGGCAGCCAATTATAGAAGACCTTGTGGATGGTTTCTGCGCCCTGATTGGCTGCCAGAATGTACACACATTAAGTTATTAAAGGAAAAAAAATTACCCTGAGCAGCTCCTCTGACATAGACACAATCCATCCCCTCATCAAACATGTCCTCCCGATCTCTCGCTCATCATACAGCACTACTATCCTAGCCAAAGTAATAACAAAAGCATTAGTTGAAATGCAATGATTTATGGAACTGTGACCAAATGTTGCCAACTTTGATTAAAGATGTTTGTGAAGCCAAACACTAATCCAAATGTATCAAGTAGCACATTCTGATATGTTTGGTAAATCACCGAATTTGAGATTGGCAAACGTTTTCTGAACAAGTTCGCTCATCTCTAGTAAGATGAGACCAAAATAGAACTTTTTGGTATCAACTCCACTTGCCGTGTTTGGAGGAAGAAGGATAAGTGCAGCCCCAAGAACACCTTCCCAACCATGAAGCATGATGGGGAAACATCATACTTTGGAGTGCTTTTCTGCAAAGGGGACAGGATGACTGCTTTGAAGGTAGGATGGATGGGATCATGTATCATGAGATTTTGGCCAACAACCTCCTTCCCTCAGTAACAGCATTATAAATGGATCATGGCTGGGTCTTCTGGCATAGCAATGACCCAAAACACACAGCCAGGGCAACTAACAAGTGGTTATGTAAGAAGAATTTCAAGGCCCTAGAGTTGCCTAGCCAGTCTTCATACCTGAAACCAATAGAATATCTTTGTAGGGAGCTGAAACTCAATGTTGCACAGTGACAGCCCCGAAACCTGAAATATCTGGAGAAGATCTGCATGGAGGAGAGGGACAAAATCCCTGCTGCAGTATGTGCAAACTTGGTCAAGAACTACTGGAAAAATCTGACCTCTGTAATTGCAAACAATGATTTCTGTACCAAATATTAACTTCTGTTTTTCTATTGTATCAAATACGCCAGCGGTCTTTCAACATCTCATAAATTACATGTTTTGCTCTCTGGTGAGTAGATTAGAGTAATTTTTCTGGATGATATCTTGATTTACTTGAGTACTCAGGAGGAGCACGGTGAGCATGTCTGACAGGATCTTCAGATTCTACGAAACAAACATTTACTTGCTAAGCTGGAAAAATATCCATTTGAAGTTTAGCAGGTTCAGTTATTAGGGCATTTGGTTTCTGCAAATGGATGGACCCCATTAAGGTGCAAGCTGTCCTTGATTAGGTTCAACTGAGTAACCTAAAAGCATTGCAGAGATTTCTGGACTTTGCAAATTTTTATCAGAAGTTCATTAAGAAGTTCTTTTCAATCATAGCCAAGCTCATTATAGACATAACCAAGAATGGAACAAACTTTTTTCCTGGTCAGCTGAGGCAGTGATCTTTCAAGATGTTTCTTCTGATCTCACAGCATTTTTCTCTAAGTCTCTTGATCTCAGTTAACCCGAAGTCTTGCTCCTATTCTTTGTCAAGGTAGACACTTCTGCTGCTGGAATGGGGGCTGTTCTTTCGCAAAAAAAGAATGAGTATCTATGTCCTTGTGAGTTTTACTCCCAGAAATTCTCTCAAGCGAAGTCTAACTATAATATAGGTGACAAAGACCTTCTGGAGGTTAAAAGAGCCTTTGAAGACTTGAGACATTGGATGGGGAAAGACAAAAAGATGCAGTTTTTACCGATCATAAGAACCTGTTGTTTATTGATGCTGCTAAGTGCCTAAACACCATACAGGCTCACTGGGCCCTTTTTTGCACGGTTTTATTTACTGTGACTTATCTTTCTGGATCTAAGGATATCAAGGCTGATGCTTTGTCCAGTAGCTTTGTCCCAGAGTTGAGGGATGAAAATTCTGTCAAGATTCTTAGCGAGGGAGTGGTCATGGGGTGCCCTGGGGAGAGATCTCACCCATATGTATTCAGGATGCTCAAGACAGTGCGACCGAAAGTTTGCCCATAATCAAACTTTATGTACCACACTGTTTACACTTAAATCTCGTTAATGAAGTGCATGATTCCATTTGGGCTGGACATCTGGGTTCCTCTGCCACTTGGAGATCTCTTTCTAAGTCATTTTGATGGCAGAGTGTTTGTAAGGATGTTGATTATGTCCGAAAATGCTCAGTCTGTGAAAAGGCAAAAGTCTCTTGTCAGGCTCCAGCGGGTTATCTCTTGCCTAACGCGGTTCTGTCTCAGCCTTTCATTCACTTGTCTATGGACGTTGTCACCGATTTGCCTAACTCTCGCTGTAATGCTGTTGTGTGGGTGGTAGTGGACTGTCATAGGAATCACTAAAATTTATAAAATATCCAGAAGGAGAAAGAGTGTACAATCTAAAAACCTTTTGGTAATAGTACCCAGAGCTTCCACTAGGAATTTCGGGGCCCCATACTGGCAAAATTTTCGGGCCTCCTTGAGACTCCGACCAGGCCCCACCCCTCGAACTGTCCACAGTCCCACCGCTATCTCTTGGAAAAACTCAACTTCTCCCCAATCACACATTAACAGTTCCCATCACCAGATCACACATATAGCCAGCAGCTTTTGTTTTGGTCAAAAGATTGTGCTGAAGCTAATCTGCTTATGTGAAAAACCGCACAATGCTGAAAAGTTGTGGACAGCGCTGAAAGAGCAGTCTGATATTTGGATGGCACCGCTGAACCTACAGCCAGGCATAGTTGTGTGTGACAATGACCGGAACCTGGTGGCTGCTCTGAGGCAAGGTAAGCTCACACAGGTACCTCGCCTAACCCATGCTGATTACAGCTACAGCTTCAGCCGCCCTTGTCATGCTACAGCAGTGCTTGCAGCTTCCGGCTCACCGACTGGTGTGTGATGTCCCCATGCGTTGGAACTCTAGACTGCATATGTTGGAAAGGATTTGTGAGCAGAAGAGGGCAGTTGTTGACTACCAGCATCAACAAGGCCATCAATATTCAGTTCAGACTCCACACATAAGACCTCAGGAGTGGACATGAATGTTAGACATATGTTACATCCTCCAAAACTTTGAAGACGGCACCAAGATGGTGAGCGGCGATGATGCCATAATTAGCATCACCATCCCGCTTCTCTGCATTCTGAAAACCTCTCTGCTCACAATTGAAGAGGACGCATTGCAAGCAGAGCACGAGGACATGGAGCAAGGAACCATACAAGGTGATTACATTCAGCCCAGCCTCATGTTGTCCCAACGTGGACTGGTAGACAATGAGGAGGAGGAGGAGGAAGAACAGGAGCTACTTTCATGCGCTATATACTGTACTACAAGCACAGCTGTAATACCGTCTGCTCAGCGGGGATGGCCTGAGGACAGGGAGGAGATGGAGGATGAGGAGGAGGAGGAGAAGGGCAGCATGGTCAGTCATCCTGTAGCGGAATTACTTAAAAAATTCCTATCTGAGAACGCTGGCAGCAGGCGTCAGAGTTTGTTGTACAACCAAGGAGTCCAAGCGAGAGAGACAGAAGTACAATCCAGCTCAGGCAGGGTAACAATGGCAAAGTTCTGGGACAGTTTTCTCAGACCCTCCCATCATGCCAGCACAGAGGCAAAGGGTGCTATCACAAGAAGTGCTATGTTTCGGAAGATGCTGTGGGAGTACCTTGCAGATCGTACAAACGTCCTCCGTGATTCCTCTGTGCCTTTTAATTATTGGGTATCTAAGCTGTACACGTGGCATGAACTGGCTCTCTATGCCTCGGAGGTCCTAGCCTGCACTGCTGCTAGCTTCTGTCAGCGCGGGTGTTTAGTGCCGCTGGTCTCTTCTAATTAGCTGCACATTATCTTGTGATGTAATAGCTACATAGCTACAAGGCTTTATATGAAAACCAGTGCAGTCATGTCTGTGGTCATATCAGTTTTCTGCTAGTGATGCAATCTGCTGCAACATATAAAAATGCATCTCTATTCACACAAATCAAATTGTGCAAATTATTCTCATTTTTCAGGACCTGCAAATTTCATAAATTTCTCCTCAAATTTGCATCGACAAGCAAAACAAATATAAGGATAAACATAATTAAAATACTTTTCTTATTCATCAGCAAGGGTACAGCTCTATCCTACTTTTGAGTTGAACAATGATGATTTAATTAGCAGATGGAAGGATACAGCGGCCACGTGTTCTTGACGCCCCCGGAAGAAGCTCGAAACGCGTGTTGGGGTGAGGGGACACCAGGCTTATCCACACACTAGGTAATTATCAACATTATTATGCCTTTACCTTTATTGTATATCATACGGTCCTAATACCATCATTGTATACTAGGGATGGTCATTGGTCTGCATAGGAGATGGAAACTATGTAGTGATTTATAGTGACAGGTCTGCTGTTTTTTCTGTTGGTTAAATCAAACACAGGATTATTTATGTCAATACAATCATTGTTGGGACGCTGAGCCCGGTTATATAAGGAGAAATGAGTAAGATTTTTAAATCCTGAATGGCTATTATTACTATGAAAGCCTTTATATAAGTAAGATGATAGATGTCAATAACAGTATATACTGTCCTATTGGTTGGGTATTTATGATGGACTATTGATTAAGTGTGGGGGATTTTCCATTAGATATTTCTGGCGTCCCTTTTTTATTATTATTTTTGTTGTTTATTGTCCTGCTTTGGCCTTAATAAAAATATTGGTTTTAAAATATCGTGTGGGATATCTTCCTTGTCCCAAACATTTAATGACATGGCATTTTTGTTGTTTTATTCATTAGCATGTGTAAAAAGCCATAAATGATTGTCTTTGGTGCCCCCTGGTGTTCAAATACAATAACTACAAAGTATGAACTAGAACTATACAAGTCCATTGCAATAAAATTATATACAGTATTTATTTTGTAAATTTTTAAATTAAGGTATTATTGAGTAGAATTACATAAATTGACAGATTATTCAGTCCAAACAGTGTAAAGGAATGAAACAGTAATTCAAACTCAGACTGCAAAAGAAGACATTGTATAAATTTTCAGTATCAGTTAAGCAGGTTATAAAAGTCCATTCGCTGTTGAAAAAAAAAACATATCTAAATCTAATGCTTTCTCATTTTTCAGTGAAGGGAAACCCTCCTGGAGCAATTAAGCATCCTCTGCAAAGAATCTACATCTACAGCTCCTCTCTCTCCCCTCTAAAAGACAGCTACCAAGAGAAAGGCTGGGCTCTCCACCTGAGGCTCATTGAACTGAATGGAAATCCTAAGATCTCACCTTTCCATGAGCAGAATACAGCTTTTGTAAATTTGCTTCCTCTTCCGCATCACAAGATGGGATATATGGGATTGTGTAGCATGCAGTGAACTCTAAGCACTGGTCGTAGGCATAAGGCCCAGCCTAAAGTGACCAGGTAAAGATGGATTGCTTCATGCAAAGAATCGGCTCCAGGTTTTCATGGGCTCAGGACAAAAGACTCTCATTGGACCCCTTTAACACATACCTCGATTAATGACGCACAGATGTGGCTGAGGATCTGTTTATACCAAGGAAGGTGACGGGCACAAGGGGGCATTCTTTGCGTCTGGAGGAGAGAAGGTTTTTCCACCAACATAGAAGAGGATTCTTTACTGTTAGGGCAGTGAGAATCTGGAATTGCTTGCCTGAGGAGGTGGTGATGGCGAACTCAGTCGAGGGGTTCAAGAGAGGCCTGGATGTCTTCCTGGAGCAGAACAATATTGTATCATACAATTATTAGGTTCTGTAGAAGGACGTAGATCTGGGGATTTATTATGATGGAATATAGGCTGAACTGGATGGACAAATGTCTTTTTTCGGCCTTACTAACTATGTTACTATGTTACTATGTTACAATGCCAAAGATTTCACTTACTTCTTACTGTACATTACATGAGTGATAGTCCTCCTTACAGTATTATGGACACCACATAGACCTCCATACAGTATTATGGGCACCAAATAGTCCTCCATACAGTATTATGGGCACCACACAGTCCTCCAGGGCCGGCGTCAGCACCCGGCACACCCGGGCAAGTGCCGGGGCCCTGGCGAGATGGGGGGCCCATTCACGGTACAGTACACTGAGGCTCCGGGGGTCCGGCGTTAGGGGCAGGCAGCTGCCTAGGGTCCCAGCTCCCCCAGGGGCCCTCAGCTAATGGCACATCACGCAGCCACTATGGGGCCCCTGTGAGGCAGGGGGGCCCGCCTATCACCAGTGCCGACTCTCCGCCACCGCATTGAACTTTCTTTTTCTATTGTTCAGCTAACAATAAAATGCCTACTGGTAACTGAGGAAGAGGGAGTAGGTCACAAAAATTGGCATATAAGGGGTTGACTTATATAAAGCCCCTCTGCTGTATGGTATTGTAGAATTTACAACAGCTATCACTCATGTAAGAAGTGAAATCTGGCATTGTACTATACCTATATTTCTCTGCTGTATCCGTGCATTATGAATCATGGTATGTGTTAAAGGGGCCCACTGAGACTCTTTCGCCCGGGGCCCTCAAAAACCTGGAGCCGGCCCTGCAGTCCTCCATGAAGTATAATGAACCCCATATATTGCTACAGAAAAATCAGCCTCATATAATGCTCCACACAAAATAATGGACTCCATATAATGCTGCATACATAATAATGGACCTCATATACTGCTCCATATAGAATAATGCACCATATATAATGCTCCATACAGAATAATGAGCCCCATATAATGCTCCATATAGAATAATGGACCCCACTTAATTCTCCATTCAGAATGGGCCCCATATAATTGTCCATAGAGAATAATGGGCCAGATACATAGTAACATAGTAACATAGTAACATAGTTAGTAAGGCCGAAAAAAGACATTTGTCCATCCAGTTCAGCCTATATTCCATCATAATAAATACCCAGATCTACGTCCTTCTACAGAACCTAATAATTGTATGATACAATATTGTTCTGCTCCAGGAAGACATCCAGGCCTCTCTTGAACCCCTCGACTGAGTTCGCCATCACCACCTCCTCAGGCAAGCAATTCCAGATTCTCACTGCCCTAACAGTAAAGAATCCTCTTCTATGTTGGTGGAAAAACCTTCTCTCCTCCAGACGCAAAGAATGCCCCCTTGTGCCCGTCACCTTCCTTGGTATAAACAGATCCTCAGCGAGATATTTGTATTGTCCCCTTATATACTTATACATGGTTATTAGATCGCCCCTCAGTCGTCTTTTTTCTAGACTAAATAATCCTAATTTCGCTAATCTATCTGGGTATTGTAGTTCTCCCATCCCCTTTATTAATTTTGTTGCCCTCCTTTGTACTCTCTCTAGTTCCATTATATCCTTCCTGAGCACCGGTGCCCAAAACTGGACACAGAACTCCATGTGCGGTCTAACTAGGGATTTGTACAGAGGCAGTATAATGCTCTCATCACGTGTATCCAGACCTCTCTTAATGCACCCCATGATCCTGTTTGCCTTGGCAGCTGCTGCCTGGCACTGGCTGCTCCAGGTAAGTTTATCATTAACTAGGATCCCCAAGTCCTTCTCCCTGTCAGATTTACCCCTTTACCCTGTCAGATGTAATGCTTCATACAGAATAATGGGCCCCATATAATGCTTCATACAGAATAATGTACCCAAAATAATGCTCCATACAGAACAATGGGCCACATATAATGATCCATACAGGATGTGCCCCATATGATGCTCCATACAGAATAATGGACCTCATATAATTCTTCATAGAAAATGGGCCCTATATAATCCTACAGAATAATGAGCCCCATATAGTGTTCCATACAGATTAATGGATTACTGGACGCCATTTAATGCTGCATATAGAATAATGGAACCAAAAATATGCATCATACAGAATAATGGACCACATACAATGCTCCATAGAGAATATTGGACCCCATACAATGCTCCATACAGAATAATGAACCCCATATAATAATTCATATGGAATAATGGACGCCATATGATGCCCCATACAGAATAATGGGACCCATATAATCCTTCATAGAAAATAATGGGCCTCACATAATGCTCTATACAAAATAGGGAACCCCATACAATGTTGCATAAAGAACAATGGACCCCATATAATGATCCATACAGCATAATGAGCCTCATATAATGCTCCTTACAAAATAATGGATCCCATATAACACTCTTCACAGAATAATGGATCCCATATAATGCTCCATACAGAATAGTGGGCCCAATATAATTCTCCATACAGAATGGGCCCCATATAATGCTCCATACAGAAAAATGGGCCCCATATAATGCTCCAAACAAATAAATGAAGCACAAATAATGCTCCATATAGAATTATGGACTCTATATAAAGCTCCATACAGAATAATGGACCCAAAATAATGCTCCATACAGAACAATGGGCCACATATAATGATCCATACAGGATGTGCCCCATATAATGCTCCATACAGAATAATGGACCTCGTATAATTCTTCATAGAGAATGGGCCCAATATAATGCTTCAAACAGAATTATGAGCCCCATATACTGCTCCATACAGATTAATGGATTACTGGACTCCATATAATGCTCCATATAGACTAATGGACCCAAAAATATGCATCATACAGAATAATGGACTCCATACAATGCTCCATAGAGAATAATGGATCCCATACAATGCTCCATACAGAATAATGAACCCCATATAATAATTCATACAAAATAATGGACCCCATATAATGCTTCACACAGAATAACGAATCCCACATAATTCTTCATAGAAAATAGACCCTATACAATGCTTCATACAGAATAATGGGCCCCATATGATGCTTCATAGAGAATAATGGGCCTCATAAAATTCTCCATACACAATAATGGACCCCATATAATGCCGTCTACAGAAAAATACAGGCCATATAATGATCCATGCAAAATAATGGACCAAAAATAATGTTTCACAGAGAACAATGGGCACCATATAATGATCCATTAACCCCTTTCTGCCATTAGACGTACTATTCCATCCATGTGAGGTGGGCCCTACTTCCCAAGGACGGAATAGTACGTCATAGGCGATCGGCCGCGCTCACGGGGGGAGCGCGGCCGATCGCGGCCGGGTGTCAGCTGCTTATCGCAGCTGACATCCGGCACTATGTGCCAGGAGCGGTCACGGACCACCCCCGGCAAATTAACCCCCGGCACACTGCGATCAAACATGATCGCGATGTGCCGGCAGTACAGGGAAGCATCGCGCAGGGAGGGGGCTCCCTGCGGGCTTCCCTGAGACCCCCGCAGCAACGCGATGTGATCGCGTTGCTCCGGGGGTCTCCTACCTTCCTCCCTGCAGCAAGTCCCAGATCCAAGATGGCCGCGGATCCGGGTCCTGCAGGGAGGGAGGTGCCGTACCAAGTGCCTGCTCAGAGCAGGCACTTGGTAATGCTGCAGCGCTCTGAGACAGATCGGTGATCTGTCAGAGTGCTGTGCAAACTGGCAGATCACCGATCTGTATTGTCCCCCCCTGGGACAAAGTAAAAAAGTTAAAAAAAAATTTTACAAGTGTGTAAAAAAAAAAAAATCCTAAATAATGAAAAAAAATAAATAAATATTATTCCCATAGATACATTTCTTTATCTAAATAAAAAAAAAACAATAAAAGTACACATATTTAGTATCACCGCGTCCGTAACGACCCGACCTATAAAACTGTCCCACTAGTTAACCCCTTCAGTAAACACCGTAAGAAAAAAAAAAGAGACAAAAAACAACGCTTTATTATCATACCGCCGAACAAAAAGTGGAATAACACGCGATCAAAAAGACGAATATAAATAACTATGGTACCTCTGAAAGCGTCATCTTGTCCTGCAAAAAACAAGCTGCCATACAGCAACATCAGCAAAAAAATAAAAAGTTATAGTCCTCAGAATAAAGCGATGCAAAAATAATAATTTTTTCAGTAAAATAGTTTTTATTGTATAAAAGCGCCAAAACATAAAAAAAATGATATAAATGAGGTGTCGCTGTAATCGTACTGACCCGAAGAATAAAACTGCTTTATCAATTTTACCAAACGCGGAACGGTATAAACGCCTCCCCCAAAAGAAATTCATGAATAGCTTGTTTTTGGTAACTCTGCCTCACAAAAATCGGAATAAAAAGCGATCAAAAAATGTCACATGCCCGAAAATGTTACCTATAAAAACGTCAACTCGTCCCGCAAAAAACAAGACCTCACATGGACTCAAATATGGAAAAATTATAGCTCTCAAAATGTGGTAACGCAAAAAATATTTTTTGCAATAAAAAGCGTCTTTCAGTGTGTGACGGCTGCCAATCATAAAAATCCGCTAAAAAACCCGCTATAAAAGTAAATCAAACCCCCCTTCATCACCCCCTTAGGTAGGGAAAAATAAAAAAATTAAAAAAATGTATTTATTTCCATTTTCCCATTAGGGTTAGGGCTAGGGCTAGGGCGAGGGTTAGGGTTAGGGCTAGGGCTAGGGTTAGGGCTAGGGTTAGGGCTAGGGCTAGGGCTAGGGTTAGGGCTAGGGTTAGGGCTAGGGTTAGGGCTAGGGTTAAGGCTACAGTTAGGGTTAAGGCTACAGTTAGGGTTGGGGCTAAAGTTAGGGTTAGGGTTTGGATTGCATTTGCGGTTGGGAATAGGGTTGGGATTAGGGTTAGGGGTGTGTCTGGGTTAGAGGTGTGGTTAGGGTTACCGTTGGAATTAGGGTTAGGGGTGTGTTTGGATTAGGGTTTCAGTTATAATTGGGGGGTTTCCACTGTTTAGACACATCAGGGGCTCTCCAAACGCGACATGGCGTCCGATATCAATTCCAGCCAATTCTGTGTTAAAAAAGTAAAACAGTGCTCCTTCCCTTCCGAGCTCTCCCGTGTGTCCAAACAGGAGTTTACCCCAACATATGGGGTATCAGCGTACTCAGGACAAATTGGACAACAACTTTTGGGGTCCAATTTCTCCTGTTACCCTTGGGAAAATACAAAACTGGGGGCTAAAAAATTATTTTTGTGGGAAAAAAAAGATTTTTTATTTTCACGGCTCTGCGTTAAAAACTGTAGTGAAACACTTGGGGGCTCAAAGTACTCACAACACATCTAGATAAGTTCCTTGGGGAATCTAGTTTCCAATATGGGGTCACTTGTGGGGGGTTTCTACTGTTTAGGTACACTAGGGGCTCTGCAATTGCAATGTGACGCCTGCAGACCATTCCTCGGGAAAATACAAAACTGGGGACTAAAAAATATTTTTTGTGGGAAAAAAATTTTGTTTTATTTTTACGGCTCTGCATTATAAACTTCTGTGAAGCGAAGCTCTTGGTGGGTCAAAGTGCTCACCACACATCTAGATAAGTTCCTTAGGGGGTCTACTTTCCAAAATGGTGTCACTTGTGGGGGGTTTCAATGTTTAGGCACATCAGTGGCTCTCCAAACGCAACATGGCGTCTCATCTCAATTCCTGTGAATTTTGCATTGAAAAGTCAAACGGCGCTCCTTCCCTTCCGAGCTCTCCCATGCGCCCAAACAGTGGTTTACCCCCACATATGGGGTATCAGCATACTCAGGACAAATTGTACAACAACTTTTTGGTTCCAATTTCTTCTCTTACCATTGGGAAAATAAAAAATTGGGGGCGAAAAGATAATTTTTGTGAAAAAAAAATGATTTTTTATTTTTACGGTTCTGCATTATAAACTTCTGTGAAGCACTTGGTGGGTCAAAGTGCTCACCACACCTCTAGATAAGTTCCTTAGGGGGTCTACTTTCCAAAATGGTGTCACATGTGGGGGGTTTCAATGTTTAGGCACATCAGTGGCTCTTTAAACGCAACATGGCGTCCCATCTCAATTCCTGTCAATTTTGCATTGAAAGGTCAAACGGCGCTCCTTCCCTTCCGAGCTCTCCCATGCGTCCAAACAGTGGTTTACCCCCACATATGGGGTATCAGAGTACTCAGGACAAATTGTGCAACAACCTTTTGGTTCCAATTTCTTCTCTTACCATTGGGAAAATAAAAAATTGGGGGTGAAAAGATAATTTTTGTGAAAAAAAAAAGATTTTTTATTTTTACGGTTCTGCATTATAAACTTCTGTGAAGCACTTGGTGGGTCAAAGTGCTCACCACACCTCTAGATAAGTTCCTTAGGGGATATACTTTCCAAAATGGTGTCACTTGTGGGGGGTTTCAATGTTTAGGCACATCAGTGGCTCTCCAAACGCAACATGGCGTCCCATCTCAATTCCAGTCAATTTTGCATTAAAAAGTCAAATGGCACTCCTTCGCTTCCAAGCTCTGTCATGCGCCCAAACAGTGGTTTACCTCCACTTATGGGGTATCGGCGTACTCAGGACAAATTGTACAACAAGGTTTGGGGTCCATTTTCTCCTGTAACCCTTGGTAAAATAAAACAAATTGGAGCTGAAGTAAATTTTTTGTGAAAAAAAAGTTAAATGTTAATTTTTATTTAAACATTCCAAAAATTCCTGTGAAACACCTGAAGGGTTAATAAACTTCTTGAATATGGTTTTGAGAACCTTGAGGGGTGCAGTTTTTAGAATGGTGTCACACTTGGGTATTTTCTATCATATAGACCCCTCAAAATGACTTCAAATGAGATGTGGTCCCTAAAATAAAATGGTGTTGTAAAAATGAGAAATTGCTGGTCAACTTTTAACCCTTATAACTCCCTAACAAAAAAAAATTTTGGTTCCAAAATTGTGCTGATGTAAAGTAGACATGTGGGAAATGTTACTTATTAAGTATTTTGTGTGACATATCTCTGTGATTTAATTGCATAAAAATTCAAATTTGGAAAATTGCGAAATTTTCAAAATTTCGCCATATTTCCGTTTTTTTCACAAATAAACGCAGGTAATATCAAAGAAGTTTTACCACTATCATGAAGTACAATATGTCATGAGAAAACAGTGTCAGAATCACCGGGATCCGTTGAAGCATTCCAGAGTTATAACCTCATAAAAGGACAGTGGTCAGAATTGTAAAAATTGGCCCGGTCCATAACGTGCAAACCACCCTTGGGGGTAAAGGGGTTAAGGATGTGCCCCATATAATGCTCCATACAGAATAATGGACCCCACATAATTCTCCATAGAGAATGGGCTCCATATAATACTCCATAGAGAATGTGCCCCATATAATGCTCTCCACAGAATAATGTACCCCATATAATACTCCATACAGAATGGGCCCTATATAATGCTTCGCAGATAAAAATGGCCCCCATATAATGCTCCACAAAGAAAAATGGACCCCATATAATGCTGCAAACAAAATAATGGTCCTCATATAATGCTGCACACAGAATAATAGACCCCATATAATGCTTCTTCCAAAATAATGGACCCCATATAATGCTCTCCACAGAAAAATGGACCTCATATAATGATCCATACAGAATGGGCCCCATATAATGCTTTCCATAGAATAATGGAACCCATATAATGTGCCTTACAGAATAATGGACCTCATTTAATGTGCCTTACAGAATAATGGACCCCATGTAATGCTCTCCACAGAATAATGGACCCCATATAATACTCCATACAGAATGGGCCTGATATAATGCTGAATACAGAATGGGTCCTATATAATGCTTCACAGAAAATAATGTGCCCCATACAATGCTCCATACAGAATAATGGACCCCATATAATGCTCTATACAGAATAATGGACCCCGTATGCGCCTTACAGAATAATGGACCTTGTATAATGCTCTACACAAAATAATGGACCACGTATAATGCTCCATGCCCTCACGTGTTCTCTCTGTCCTCCTTGTAGGTAGGACACTAACCCGTATGACAGGTGGCTCGAGCCTTTTTACAGGGTCTCTATCGACCCGGGCTCTATGCGCCACTGTGCCTCCAGGTGTCAGGGCGGAAAGGTGACTTGTAATCCAGCTGTCCTGCCTGTTTCTGCTGTGAGCCATGAAGTCCCTCACAACCTCGGTCTTCCTGCTACCGTTGTCTGCGCTCTGTAGGGAGGTAGCCCAGTCGCAGCTATTCTCCCCAGTTCTCACTCTCCTGCACTTCACTTCTCCTACATGCTCTCTACAATTCGTTTGGCTTTCTCTTCTTCCCCTTACAGGAGCTGCAGACTTCTCGTGGCTGCACGGCCCCTCTACTCCCTTCTCCTCTGTCTCTCTGACAGAAACTAACTCACTTTCCCTCCAGACCAGAATATATATAGGGGAGCCACCCAGAAGCTGGATCAGAGCTCCCCCTTCTGGCCTGGAGTGTGAACTGTTGTGAATTCTGTGGCTGAGTTCACTTCTGTGGTCACAAGTGGTATTGCAGTCTCTGGGCTTCCTCCCTCAGGTGTTTTGGTGAGCTCGTTGGCTGCCTTGCTATTTAGCTCCACCTGAGTCTGTCTTCCTTGCTCCTTGTCAATGTTCCAGTGTTGGATCTGAGCTACTGCATCTTTCCTTGGGCCTGCTGCTCTGCTAGATAAGTGCTTCTAGTTTGTTTTCTGTTTTTTTCTGTCCAGCTTGCTATTGTCTTTTGCTGGAAGCTCTGAGAAGCAGAGGGGTGCACCGCCGTGCTGTTAGTTCGGCACGGTGGGTCTTTTTGCCCCTTTGCGTGGTTTTCGTTTTAGGGTTTTTTGTAGACTGCATAGTTCTCTTTGCTATCCTCGCTCTGTCTAGAATATCGGGCCTCACTTTGCTGAATCTATTTCATTCCTACGTTTGTCTTTTCATCTTGCTAACAGTCATTATATGTGGGGGGCTGCCTATTCCTTTGGGGTATTTCTCTGAGGTAAGTCAGGCTTGTATTTCTATCTTCAGGCTAGTCAGCTCCTCAGGCAGTGCCGAGTTGCATAGGTAGTTGTTAGGCGCAATCCACTGCTGCTTATAGTTGTGTGAGGATAGATCAGGTACTGCAGTCTACAGAGATTCCACGTCTCAGAGCTCGTCCTATTGTTTTTGGTTATTGCCAGATCTCTGTATGTGCGCTGATTACTGCACGCTGTGTTGCCTGATTGCCAGCCATAACAGTACAAGGAGCCCCACCAATGATTCCCAATAGAGGGAAAAAAGAAATCCTGACATCATTTTTTTTTCTTAGCTCTGTCTTCAGTCTTTTTTTTCCCCTAGACATTAGAGTGCTTCAGGACACAGCTGTGGACATGGATATTCAGGCTCTGTGCTCCTCAATGGATAATCTCGTTGTAAATGTACAAAAGATTCAAGATACTATTGATCAGAAATCGATGCTAGAACCAAGAATTCCGATTCCTGATTTGTTTTTTGGTGACAGAACTAAGTTCCTGAGCTTCAGAAATAATTGTAAGCTATTTTTGGCCTTGAAATCTCATTCTTCTGGTAATCCTATTCAACAGGTTTTGATTATTATTTCTTTTTTGCGCGGCAACCCACAGGACTGGGCGTTTTCTCTTGCACCAGGAGATTCTGCATTGAGTAATGTTGATGCATTTTTCCTGGCGCTCGGATTGCTTTACGATGAGCCTAATTCAGTGGATCAGGCTGAGAAAAATCTGCTGGCTTTATGCCAGGGTCAGGATGATGTAGAAGTATATTGTCAGAAATTTAGGAAATGGTCAGTACTCACTCTGTGGAATGAATCTGCACTAGCGGCTTTGTTCAGAAAGGGTCTCTCTGAAGCTCTTAAGGATGTAATGGTGGGATTTCCTATGCCTGCTGGTTTGAATGAGTCTATGTCCTTGGCCATTCAGATCGGTCGTCGCTTGCGCGAGCGTAAATCTGTGCACCATCTGGCGGTACTGCCTGAGAGTAAACCTGAGCCTATGCAGTGCGACAGGACTATGACTAAAGTAGAACGGCAAGAACACAGACGTCTGAACAGACTGTGTTTCTATTGTGGTGATTCTACTCATGCTATTTCTAATTGTCCTAAACGCACTAGGCGGTTCGATAGCTCTGCCGTTATTGGTACTGTACAGTCCAAATTCCTTTTGTCCATTACCTTAATGTGCTCTTTGTCATCGTATTCTGTCATGGCGTTTGTGGATTCAGGCGCTGCCCTGAATCTGATGGATTTGGATTATGCTAAACGTTGTGGATTTTTCTTGGAGCCTTTGCGGTGTCCTATTCCGTTGAGAGGAATTGATGCTACACCTTTGGCCAAGAATAAGCCTCAGTACTGGGCCCAGCTGACCATGTGCATGGCTCCTGCACATCAGGAAGTTATTCGCTTTCTGGTACTGCATAATTTGCATGATGTGGTCGTGTTGGGGTTGCCATGGCTACAAACCCATAATCCAGTATTGGATTGGAACTCTATGTCGGTAACCAGCTGGGGTTGTCAGGGAGTACATGGTGATGTTCCATTTTTGTCTATTTCGTCATCCATTCCTTCTGACATCCCAGAGTTCTTGTCGGACTTTCAGGATGTATTTGAAGAGTCCAAGTCTGATGCCCTACCTCCGCATAGGAATTGTGATTGTGCTATCGATTTGATTCCTGGTAGTAAATTCCCTAAGGGTCGTTTATTTAATTTGTCCGTACCTGAACACACCGCTATGCGCAGTTATGTGAAGGAGTCCCTGGAGAAGGGACATATTCGCCCATCGTCGTCACCATTGGGAGCAGGGTTCTTTTTTGTAGCCAAGAAGGATGGTTCGCTAAGACCGTGTATTGATTACCGCCTTCTTAATAAGATCACTGTTAAGTTTCAGTATCCCTTGCCATTGATTTCTGACTTGTTTGCTCGGATTAAAGGGGCTAGTTGGTTTACTAAGATTGATCTTCGTGGTGCGTATAATCTGGTGAGAATCAGGCAGGGAGATGAATGGAAAACGGCATTTAATACGCCCGAGGGTCATTTTGAGTATCTGGTGATGCCGTTCGGACTTGCCAATGCTCCATCTGTTTTTCAGTCTTTTATGCATGACATTTTCCGTGAGTATCTGGATAAATTCTTGATTGTTTACTTGGATGACATTTTGATCTTCTCAGATGATTGGGAGTCTCATGTGAAGCAAGTCAGAATGGTTTTCCAGGTACTGCGTGCTAATTCCTTGTTCGTGAAGGGATCAAAGTGTCTCTTCGGTGTGCAGAAAGTTTCATTTTTGGGGTTCATCTTTTCCCCTTCTACTATCGAGATGGATCCGGTTAAGGTTCAGGCCATCCAGGATTGGACTCAGCCGACATCTCTAAAAAGTCTGCAGAAATTCCTGGGCTTTGCTAATTTTTATCGTCGCTTCATCTGTAATTTTTCTAGCATTGCCAGACCATTGACCGATTTGACCAAGAAGGGTGCTGATTTGGTTAATTGGTCTTCTGCTGCCGTGGAAGCTTTTCAGGAGTTGAAGCGTCGTTTTTGCTGTGCCCCTGTGTTGTGTCAACCTGATGTTTCTCTTCCGTTCCAGGTCGAGGTTGATGCTTCTGAGATTGGTGCAGGGGTGGTTTTGTCACAGAGAGGTTCTGGTTGCTCAGTGTTCAAACCATGTGCTTTCTTTTCCAGGAAATTTTCTGCTGCTGAGCGTAATTATGATGTGGGCAACCGAGAGTTGCTGGCCATGAAGTGGGCATTCGAGGAGTGGCGTCATTGGCTTGAGGGTGCTAAGCATCGCGTGGTGGTATTGACTGATCATAAGAACTTGACTTATCTCGAGTCTGCCAAGCGCTTGAATCCTAGACAGGCCCGTTGGTCGTTATTTTTTGCTCGTTTTGATTTTGTGATTTCATACCTTCCGGGCTCTAAAAATGTGAAGGCGGATGCTCTGTCTAGGAGTTTTGTGCCCGACTCTCCGGGGTTATCTGAGCCGGCGAGTATCCTCAAGGAAGGAGTCATTGTGTCTGCCATCTCCCCTGATTTGCGGAGAGTGTTGCAGAAATTTCAGGCTAATAAACCTGATCGTTGTCCGGCCGAGAAACTGTTCGTCCCTGATAGGTGGACTAGTAAAGTTATCTCTGAACTTCATTGTTCGGTGCTGGCCGGTCATCCAGGAATCTTTGGTACCAGGGAGTTGGTTGCTAGATCCTTCTGGTGGCCATCTCTGTCACGGGATGTGCGTGCTTTTGTGCAGTCCTGTGGAATTTGTGCTAGGGCTAAGCCCTGCTGTTCACGTGCCAGTGGGTTGCTTTTGCCCTTGCCGGTCCCGAAGAGGCCTTGGACATATATTTCGATGGATTTCATTTCTGACCTTCCCGTTTCTCAAAAAATGTCGGTCATTTGGGTGGTCTGTGATCGCTTTTCTAAAATGGTCCATCTGGTGCCCTTGGTTAAATTGCCTTCCTCCTCTGATTTGGTGCCTTTGTTCTTCCAGCATGTGGTTCGTTTACATGGCATTCCTGAGAATATTGTTTCTGACAGAGGTTCCCAGTTTGTCTCGAGGTTCTGGCGAGCCTTTTGTGGTAGGATGGGCATTGACCTATCTTTCTCCTCGGCCTTCCATCCTCAGACTAATGGCCAGACCGAACGAACCAATCAGACCTTGGAAACATATCTGAGATGTTTTGTTTCCGCTGACCAGGATGATTGGGTGTCATTTTTGCCGTTGGCTGAGTTCGCCCTTAATAATCGGGCCAGCTCGGCTACCTTGGTCTCTCCATTTTTCTGCAATTCTGGGTTCCATCCTCGTTTCTCTTCAGGACAGGTTGAGTCTTCGGACTGTCCTGGTGTGGATTCTGTGGTGGACAGGTTGCAGCAGATCTGGACTCAGGTAGTGGACAATTTGACCTTGTCCCAGGAGAAGGCTCAGCTTTTCGCTAATCGCAGACGCCGTGTGGGACCCCGACTTCGTGTTGGGGATTTGGTTTGGTTATCTTCTCGTCATATTCCTATGAAGGTTTCCTCTCCTAAATTTAAACCTCGTTTTATTGGTCCATATAGGATTTCTGAGATTCTCAATCCGGTGTCTTTTCGTCTGACCCTCCCAGACTCCTTTTCCATACATAATGTATTCCATAGGTCGTTGTTGAGGAGATACGTGGCACCTATGGTTCCATCTGTGGAGCCTCCTGCCCCTGTTTTGGTGGAGGGGGAATTGGAGTATATTGTGGAGAAGATTTTGGATTCTCGTGTCTCTAGACGGAAACTCCAGTATCTGGTCAAATGGAAGGGTTATGCTCAGGAAGATAATTCCTGGGTTTTTGCCTCTGATGTCCATGCCCCAGATCTTGTTCGTGCCTTTCATGTGGCTCATCCTGGTCGGCCTGGGGGTTCTGGTGAGGGTTCGGTGACCCCTCCTCAAGGGGGGGGTACTGTTGTGAATTCTGTGGCTGAGTTCACTTCTGTGGTCACAAGTGGTATTGCAGTCTCTGGGCTTCCTCCCTCAGGTGTTTTGGTGAGCTCGTTGGCTGCCTTGCTATTTAGCTCCACCTGAGTCTGTCTTCCTTGCTCCTTGTCAATGTTCCAGTGTTGGATCTGAGCTACTGCATCTTTCCTTGGGCCTGCTGCTCTGCTAGATAAGTGCTTCTAGTTTGTTTTCTGTTTTTTTCTGTCCAGCTTGCTATTGTCTTTTGCTGGAAGCTCTGAGAAGCAGAGGGGTGCACCGCCGTGCTGTTAGTTCGGCACGGTGGGTCTTTTTGCCCCTTTGCGTGGTTTTCGTTTTAGGGTTTTTTGTAGACTGCATAGTTCTCTTTGCTATCCTCGCTCTGTCTAGAATATCGGGCCTCACTTTGCTGAATCTATTTCATTCCTACGTTTGTCTTTTCATCTTGCTAACAGTCATTATATGTGGGGGGCTGCCTATTCCTTTGGGGTATTTCTCTGAGGTAAGTCAAGCTTGTATTTCTATCTTCAGGCTAGTCAGCTCCTCAGGCAGTGCCGAGTTGCATAGGTAGTTGTTAGGCGCAATCCACTGCTGCTTATAGTTGTGTGAGGATAGATCAGGTACTGCAGTCTACAGAGATTCCACGTCTCAGAGCTCGTCCTATTGTTTTTGGTTATTGCCAGATCTCTGTATGTGCGCTGATTACTGCACGCTGTGTTGCCTGATTGCCAGCCATAACAGTGAACATGTTGCATGCTTGGGTTTACCTGATAAAGAAGATCCTTCCTCGCGTCCAAGCGTGACATCAAACGAAAAAGAAGAGAGACATTGCATAAATGCATGCACACCTATATATATGAATAATAAGATACAACTTTAGTAGAGAACCAGCAGATATAAAATGTAAAAACATTAAAAACATATCCAATAAGGATCAAAAAAGACAACACACCAATCACTTATATAATGTAAAGCAGAAACCCACAGCAAAATACAATTATATAAATATATATGTAAACCCAAGTGAGCCAAGTATACGCTGTAGGTTCAATGATCAGACCACAAACCCTGATAGCATAAGGGCGTCCCCAGAGCTATCATAGAACAATGGTAAATAAGATCAGATAACTGTAATAACGCATATAGATAACCCAGGGCAAATAGAAAAATAATTAACAAAAACCAGCAGGGGGGGCCACCTAAAAGGCAATAATCAATAAATGTATAACCAGCAGCTATGGTATAAGCATGCTATGGCAGTAACTGAAGAATGGCATGACCCAGAAAGATCAAAAATATTCACCGATCAATGATCATTGTTCATTATTTTTCTATTTGCCCTGGGTTATCTATATGCGTTATTATGTACATTTGTGGCCTGCTGGAGGACATTTTGCAGGGCTCTGGCAGTGCTCCTCCTGTTCCTCCTTGCACAAAGGCCGAGGTAGCGGTCCTGCTTCTGGTTTGTTGCCCTCCTGTCTCCTGGTAGCGCCTCCAGCATCTGAACACTACGCTCACATTCAGGTGCCATCCTGGATGAGCTGCAATACCTGTGCCAGTTGAGTGGGTTGTGGAGCCCATCTCATGCTACCTCAAGTGTGAAAGCACAACCAACATTCAAAAGTGAACAAAACATCAGTCAGAAAGCTTTGTTACTGAGATGTGGTCTGTGGTCCCCACCTGCAGAATCACTCCTTTATTTTTTTGAGCAGTGTATATTTCTTGTCTGGATATACCCTGGCTTTCCATGTTTTGGGATTTCGGCTAAACTTTGACAGCGGCATTTATCATGAGCTTCCAGCAATCGTGCCGGAAATCCGTCTATTGGTGACCCCATCACATGATTGCGGGTCACCGATGGGTTGGTATGAAAACCAGAAGTCTCCTGCAGACATCTATTGTTGTCACTGCTGGATTGCTATGACCACCGCCTGTGGTTGGAGCTCATAGCAAGTGAGTAATTCTGCTATATAAATGCAATGTGATCATAACCTGTATATATCATGACTAAGGGTGCTGTGCCACCTGAAACGCGTAGATAGTGCTTTTATCTATATTGTGCTGATGTTTTATCCTCTGCTTCTAACATGAAGTGAATAAAGTACCAAGTTTTTACTTTTCACTACCTCGTCGAGCTGGAATTCTTCTTTTGTTCTCTGATAACCTGTATATAGCAGAGCCCATGGAGACTATTGAAGCATGCTAAAAGTAAAAAAAAAAGGCTTTGAAAAATATTTTAAAAAATTTAAAAATATAAAAGTTCAATTACCCCCCTTTTGCTCCATTCAAAGTAAAACAGTAAAAAAAATCAAACATACAAATATTTGGTATTGCCTCTTTCAGAATCTCCCTTTCTATCAATATAAAAAAATTAGCCCGATCGCTAAACAGCGTAATGAGAAAAAAATTCAAAACGCCAGAATTACGTTTTTTGGTAGCAGCAAAATTGCATTAGAATGCAATAACAGGTGATCAATAGATTGTATCTGCAACAAAATGGTATAATTAAAAACGTCACCTCGGCATGCAAAAATTAAGCCCTCACCCAACCCGAGATCATTAAAAAATGGAGCCGCTACGGGTATCGGAAAATGTCGCAATTTTTTTTTTTGTTAACAAACTTATAATGACCTGGAGAATCATAATGTCACGTTAGTTTTAGAATTTAGTGAACTTCGTGAAAAAATAGAAAAAACTGTGGGATTACATTTTTTTGCAATTTCACCACACTTGGATTTTTTTCCTATTTTCAAGTACACGATATGGTAAAACCAATGGTGTTGTTCAAAAGTACAACTCATCCCGCAAAAAAACAAGCCCTCACATGGCTATTTTGACCAAAAAATAAAAAAGTTATGGCTCTGGGAAGAAGGGGAGCAAAAAATGAAAATGCAAAACCAAAAATACCTCTGGTCGTTAAGGCTACGTTCATATTTGCGTTGTGCGGTGCTGCGTCGGCGACGCAACGCACAACGCATGCAAAAACGCATGCAAAACGCAGCTTTTTGTGACGCATGCATTCAATTTTTGCATGATTTTTGGCGCAGAAAAAACTGCATCATGCAGTGTCCTCTGCGCCCTGACGCTTGCGTCAAAATGACGCATGCGTCACAAAACGCAAGACAACGCATGTCCATGCGCCCCCCATGTTAAATATAGGGGTGCATGACGCATGCGTCGCTGCGGCAGCGGCTGCGCCCGACGCAACACCGCACAACGCTAATGTGAACGTAGCCTAAGAGGTTAATATATTAATGTGTGTTAAAAAATAGAATATAGTTTGTTAATATAATTCATATAGTCCATATTGTCTAAAAAGAATCTCTGTGAATTCTCTGTGAGTTATTGTGTCCATCAGACCATCGGTCTTCCGCAGTACATACAATCAGCCAAATCAACTGAAGTTTGCTTGTTGAAGAATATGCATTCAGGTTGGAGTGCAGTTATTGAGGTAGTCATCACTTGGGTCTGCTTTATCTCAAAGTCAGTATCGATTTTAGCTTTGTGTTTACCTGGAAAACTTCTGCAATTAGATCTGAGAATTTTCTTTAAAAGCATAACAAGTAACTTTCTCATCACTGCAATGATCAATATCACAAAAACTGCTTGAATTAGGACATGAATTACACCCAATATCCATCCACCTATTTGTTTGAGCAGGTTCAAGGGATTTAACCATGAGAGCCATTCAGGGAGGGGTAAATTATCGAGTGAATTTGTTTTTGCACCACTTCCTTTATCAATTCATCTTGCTTTATGTCATGGGTAACTCTCATTAGTCCTGAATAGGGTTGAGCGAAACGGATCGGACAAATTCAAAAATCGCCGACTTTAGGCAATGTCGGATTTCATGAAATCCGACCCGATCCTAGTGTGGGATCGGCCATGAGGTCAGCGATCTGCGCGCAAAAGTTGCGTTTTGTATGACGCTTTCAGCGCCATTTTTCAGCCAATGAAGGAGGACGCAGAGTGTGGGCAGCGTGATGACATAAGTCTCGGTCCCCACCATCTTAGAGAAGGGCATTACAGTGATTGGCTTGCTTTCTGCGGCGTTACAGGGGCTATAAAGGGCGTGCACGCCGACCGCCATCTTACTTCTGCCGATCTTAGCATAGGGAGAGGTTGCTGCAGCTTCATCAGAAGAAAGGATATTGTTAGGGAGGGAAGATTAACCCCCAAACTGCTTGTGCTGTAGCGATTTCCACTGTCCAACACCGCCATTTGTTTGCAGGGACAGTGGAGGCTATATTTTTGTGCATCAGCTCTGTAGCTTATTAGGCTGCCTTATAAGGCTCCCTGATAGCTGCATTGCTGTTTGCACGCCGCTGTGCAAACCAACTGCTTTTTTAAAAGCAAAAATCTTGTTGCTCCTTTCTGCACAGTTATCTTGTTTATTTGTCCACACTCTTTTGTGTGCAGCAGTCCTTTTTATTGCTGCCATACTTTTCCTGAGATCATTGTAGGGAGATTGAAATTGTACTACAGTCCTTGTATTTTTTCATATATCTTCCAGCCACTTTCTGCCACTTACATTGCATTTTTTTATACACTGGGCCTGAGTTTTGGTTCAGTCTCCCCCCAAAAAAGTGAGATTCAAATTCTCACAAAGTGGATATAATTCAGTCCTGTTAGTTTGTGGTATATCAGCCAGCCACTTTCTGCCACTTAGATAGCGTTGTTATATACACTGGGCCTGAGTTTTGGTTCAGTCTCCCCCAAAAAAGTGAGATTCAAATTATCACAAAGTGGATATACTTCTGTCCTGTTAGTTTGTAGTATATCAGCCAGCCACTCTCTGCCACTTACATTGTGTTGTTTTATGCACAGGGCCTGAGTTTTGGTTCAGTCTCCCCAAAAAATAAGTGAGATTCAAATTATCACAAAGTGGATACATTTCAGTCCTGTTAGTTTGTAGTATATCAGCCAGCCACTTTCTGCCACTTACATTGTGTTGTTTTATGCACAGGGCCTGAGGTTTGGTTCAGTCTCCCCCCCCCCCCAAAAAAAAAAGGGAGATTTAAATTCTCAACAAGTTTATATACACCTTCTACCTTGTTTTACATTACCATATAACAGTTGTTATTTTGGTTAGATTTTCCAAAAAATGAGGAAGTCTGGTGGAAGAGCCCGTGGGCAGTGGTTGCCAACTGGTACTGATGCTGGTGGTGGTGGTGGTGGTGAATCTGGTGGTAGTGGCAAAAACACAATAGCACCTAAGGCTGGAGGTCAAATTATTTTGCCCCACCTTCCCCTGCTGACACGTAGCTTGCCGGAAAAATGTCTTGCTTTTGGCCTCCTCTTACTGACTTCTCCAATTCTCCTCCATTTGCAGCTGCTGAATGTCCACCATAGGCCATTTTTATACCTCCCTAAATGGGCTGACTCCCCCCACAGGACTGTGGTCACCACCTGGCGCAAGCACCCGTGCGAGCGCCGTTTGCCTGGACTCTTGGGCGACGGCACTGACACAGGGTCCCTCATAGTAAAATGAAGTGTCTCTGACGGTGGTGGTGCACAACCAACGTCAGACACACCGTCGTAATATGAGGGGCCCTGTGCCAGTACCGCCGCCCACGAGAGAGTGTTCCTTCCCAGCTCGAACAGTGCTCTACCACTTGCAATACTTACCTCTCCCTGCTCCACCACTGTGTAGTCTGTGCTGTTAAATCCTTCAATGGCACTGCCAATACTAATTTGTTGAATAGATAGATCCCTGTGTTTGTATTTTCGTCTTTACTCACAGTCATTATATGTGGGGGGCTGCCTTTTCCTTTGGGGAATTTCTCTGAGGCAAGGTAGGCTTTATTTTTCTATCTTCAGGGCTAGCTAGTTTCTTAGGCTGTGCCGAGTTGCATAGGGAGCGTTAGGCGCAATCCACGGCTATTTCTAGTGTGTTTTGATAGGTTTAGGGATTGCGGTCAGCAGAGTTCCCACGTCCCAGAGCTCGTCCTTATTATCAGTAACAATCAGGTCCATTATTTGTCCAAACCACCGGTTCATAACACCTGTTACCAATTTTGAACTGCATTTAGCCTACTTTAAAATTTGGGCCTACTGTGTCTGTGACTCATTACAGTTGTCCTCCACTGAACAAAGCAATGCCACCTGTTTAGTCTTGTTACCAATTTTGAACTGCATTTAGCCTACTTTCTTATTTGGGCCTATATCTGTGTTTCCTCCTCATCCTGCCCATTGCCCAGCCACTGCTAGATGAGTCTGCTGGTACATTAACCCAGACCACTACATTCCCGTTGCACTCTGCACAGCCAGAATCTGACCCTGCTGAAAGTCAGGTTCCCCTTGCCGCATACTATACCACTTTGCACGGGGACAAAGAGGAAGGTGCAGATGAAAGTGCAGGTTCCTTCATCAGGTGGGGGGTATACTCGTTGGCGACGTCACTGGCACAGGGCCCCTCACAGTAAGCAAAAGTGTCTCTGCCAGTGGGAGGCGCCACCCGCCGTCAAACACGCCGCCATACTATGAGGGTCCCTGTGCCAGTGCCAATGAGTGGGCCCCCCTGCTTGCTCAGGATCACAGCACTTGCAAAGTTGAATTACTTACCTCTCCCTGCTCCACCGCCATGGCGTATTCCGCGTTTCCTGGGCCCACAAAAATCTTGAGCCAGCCCTACCCCCCCACAACTTTAGCCAAATGACCCCCAGTTTTCAATGCCTAACTATTATTATAAAATAAATTAAGATTGACAAGCTTAAGTAATAAGAATTTATGTTTTTGGCATTAAAATGGGCACTGTAGGTGTTTTCCTGTCCTCCACTCACTGCCGACTTTGATTCCCCATTGACTTGCATTGGGTTTCGTGTTTCAGTCGGCCCCCGACTTTTCGCAATAATCGGCCGATTTCACCCGACCCGACGCGCGTTTCGGCACGGTGCCTTTCTTGAGAAAGGCACTGTGCCGAAACGCGCGTTGGGGGGGACGGGTCCTGGATGCACATACACACCCACTCTTATACTACTGGTATGTATATACTTGGATATTGCAATCGTTTGCTATGATATGTTTATCAGTGTTTTATACATGCTCTGCATATATATGGTGATGATATGTATGATATGGGTTAGTGTGCATTAGTTCCTGTCCATCTGTATGTGCTGTTGTTAGCACGGGTGGTTCTCCCACTTTTACTGTACACCTAATATGTAGTATCTAATAAAGTTTGTATATTTATATTTACTTGGACTTTTGACTGCGTTTCTTTGGTTTGTGAGTCTGGTAACAAAGTGGCTGAGTTAAGAACAGTACACCTTTTTAGGGTGACATTTGGAGGTGTCAGTAAAGCCACTTCATACTTTGATACTCTGTTCATTGACAAATGGTTTGTTCTGACTTGGAGCAGCAGCTCTTGTACAGAGTGTGATACTAGAATTTCCAGGAGATTGTCTGGCACCAAGTCTGCAACTTGTTCGCTCACAATTGCACAGGCAGTGACTGCTCTGATGCATGTGGGCACTCCCTTGGCTACTATATGAAGCTGAGCAGAATAGTATCCCAATGGGCAGTGTTTTCCCCCCATGCTCTTGAGTTAGCACACCTTTTAGCATGTCTCCCCAATTCATGACAGTACAAACGAAAAGGGAGATAAAAATTTGGAGTTCCTAGTGCTGGAGCTGAGAGAATGGCTTCCTTCATTTCTCTGAACCCCTCTTTTGTTTCTGTGGTCAGTTGATATGGCTGGCCTTTGCTGCAAGTGAGCAACACATCAAAGAGAGGCTGCATCATTTATGATGCAAAGTGAACCCATTCTCTAGAGCAGAGGTGTCAAACTGCATTCCTCGAGGGCCTCAGACCATGCGTGTTTTCAGGATTTCCTTGTATTGCACAAGGTGCTGGAATCATTCTGTGCAGGTGATTAAATTATCACCTGTGCAGTACCTTTGCGGCCCTCGAGGAATGCAGTTTGACACCTCTGCTCTAGAGTAGCCGATCAGCCCTAGGAATGTTCTCAGTGTGCTGATTGAAGTGGGCTCATTTTCTTGGCTTATGGCCTTTTTCCTTTCTGGTGTTATGTGCTTCAGCTGAGGTGAAATGCAATGGGGCAGCACGGTGGCGCAGTGGATAGCACAGAAGCCTTGCAGCGCTGGAGTCCTGGGTTCAAACCCCACTAAGGACAACATCTGCAAAGAGTTTGTATGTTCTCTCGTGTTTGTGTGGGTTTTCTCTGGGTACTCTGGTTTTGTGTTTCGTGTTTGTGTGGGTTTTCTCTGGGTACTCTGGTTTCCTCCCACATTCCAAAGACATACTGATAGGGAATTTAGATTGTGAGCCTCAACAGGGACAGCGACAATAATGTATGCAAAATTGTAAAGCGCTGCAGAATATGTTTGCGCTATATAAAGAAAGAAACAACCTTTGCTATTTGTAGTTTATCCTTTGAAATCTTACATCCTTCATGGTACAAGAAAATTAGCAAGGAAGGTGTTTCGATTAGACAGACCAAAAGTTTGGACACACCTTCTTATTTAAAGATTTTTCTGTATTTCCATGACTATGAAAATTGCACATTCTCACTGAAGGCATGACAACTATGAATTAACACATGTGGAATTATATACTTAACGAAAAAGTGTGAAACAACTGAAATTATGTCTTATATTCTGGGTTCTTCAAAGTAGCCACTTTTGCTTTGATGACTGCTGTGCACACTCTTGGCATTCTCTTGATGAGCTTCAAGAGGTAGTCACAAGGAATGGTCTTCCAACAATCTTGAAGGAGTTCCCAAAGATGCTTAGCACTTGTTGGCTCTTTTGCCTTCACACTGCGGTCCAGCTCACTCCAAACCATCTCGATTGGGTTCAGGTCTGGTGACTGTGGAGGCCAGGTCATCTGGCGTAGCACCCCATCACTCTCCTTCTTGGTCAAATAGCCCTTACACAGCCTGGAGGTGTGTTTGGGGTAATTTTCCTGTTGAAAAATAAAAGATGGTCCAACTAAGCGAAAACCGGATGGAATAGTATGCCGCTGCAAGATGCTGTAGTAGCCGTGCTGGCTCAGTATGCCTTCAATTTTGAATAAATCCCCAACAGTGTCACCAGCAAAGTACCCCCACACCATCACACCTCCTCCTCCATGCTTCATGTTGGGAACCAGGCATGTAGAGTCCATCCGTTCACCTTTTCTGCGTCGCACAAAGACACGGTGGTTGGAACCAAAGATATCAAATTTGGACTCAACAGACCACAGCACAGATTTCCACTGGTCTAATGTCTATTCCTTGTATTCTTTAGCCCAAACAAGTCTCATCTGTTTGTTGCCTGTCCTTAGCAGTGGTTTCCTAGCAGCTATTTTACCGTGAAGGCCTGCTGCACAAAGTCTCCTCTTAACAGTTGTTGTAGAGATGTGTCTGCTGCTAGAACTATGTGTGGTATTGACCTGGTCTCTAATCTGAGCTGCTGTTTTTACCTGCGATTTCTGAGGCTGATGACTCAGATAAACTTATCCTCAGAAGCAGAGGTGACTCTTGGTCTTCCTTTCCTGGGGCGGTTCTCATGTGAGCCAGTTTCTTTGTAGCGCTTGATGGTTTTTGCCACTGCACTTGGGGACATTTCCAAAGTTTGCCCAATTTTTCGGACTGACAGACCTTCATTTCTTAAAGTAATGATGGCCACTCGTTTTTCTTTACTTAGCTGCTTTTTTCTTGCCATAATACAAATTCTAATAGTCTATTCAGTAGAACTATCATCTGTGTATGCACCAGACTTCTGCACAACTGATGGTCCCAACCCAAATCCATTTATAAGGCAAGAAATCCCACTTATTAAACCAGACAGGGCACACCTGTGAAGTGAAGCTTATCAAGAGAATGCCAATAGTGTGCAAAGCAGTCATCAAAGCAAAAGGTGGCTACTTTGAAGAACCTAGAATATAAGACATAATTTCAGTTGTTTCACACTTTTTTGTTACGTATATAATTCCACATGTGTTAATTCATAGTTTTGATGCCTTCAGTGTGAATTTACAATTTTCATAGTCATGAAAATACAGAAAAATCTTTAAATGAGAAGGTGTGTCCAAACTTTTGATCTGTACTGTACCTGTTTGCTCTCTGCTCAAGGGATATTGTCTAATACGTACCGATCCAGTTCCTGGTTTCAATTTGATAGATACTGGTGTTATCCTTAACAAACCAAGTCTGTCTTATCTTTTACCTATAGTGCAGCTCCTATTTGCTAGAGCATTTGACGAATGTCCTCATCTTGGTCAATTTGCGGTGGTTCATCATCTAGCTAAATTAGCGACATCATGGTGGAGAGGATTGCTTCAAGACAACAGGCATGTAACAGTAATGCCTTTTTCCCAAACTTAATAACTGCATTCATAGCACTCAGGATATCAGCACCTGTCAAGTTCATAGGGCATTTACAGTATCTGAGACTAGCAATTGGGCAGACAAGTCTGTGGTACGTGCTAATCGCACATTCATGGTTTCTGTTTCATGTGAAGGATGGATTGTTCCACCTGCTCCTAAACCCTGAACTGTTTTTCCTGTCATGAATCGTTGTGGCATATCCTTTTTCTTACAATAGTACGGCTTGCCCCCATATCAATCAGGCATTTTAATTGCTTCTCACTAGGAAGTTGTAATTGTGTGATAACCATTGGACCATCCCGTGGGGGGACCGCCATTACAGAATTATGTTGGGGGCTGCCAAATTCCTAGTCTGATATGCTTCCAGCCTCCTCTGTAATTACAATGGAAACATAGAGCTGCTCTGGTCAGGTTTTCTTTGCATAGGGACAGTTCCTTTTGATGTGGCCTCTGTTACCACATCCAAAGCAAAGCCATTTTTGTTTACAAATTACCCCATGTATACCTGTTGCCTGCGCCGCAGTTTTTACATCATTATTACATGCATCTGGAGGCATATTCCCCATAACAGGTGTTGGCTTTTGCTGCTTCTTTGCTTTTCTACTGTTAATCTGGTCCTCTATCCCCCTGAACATGGGAAGGGATTGCTCTAGAATGGCATATATGCATTCTGGCCGTACCCTCATGACTTCTGTTCTCAGATCCTGTCTCAATCCTGTCAGAAACTTTTTTTTTTTTATAAATCTGGCTTCTCTGTGGTTTTTCAGGTCATAGTCATGAGAAGTAGGGGTTGTCTGCAAGTGAAATGAAATGTTTTCTCCTTTTCCTCCTCTGTAGGAGTTAAATTTTGTGGCTGGGGGCTGCTTACTGGGGCGAAGAAGCTATCTGTAGACCCCCTTGGAACCCAGGGTACTGATTTCTAATAGAGTCTGTAGGGGGAGAAGTAGCATATGCAAATGAGCTAGGTTGCATTTGTGGAGGTAAGGGAATCAGCCCTCCCCCCATGACCTGTGCCCATGATGTCCCTGGCTGTTGATACATCACAGGGGTCTGCACATGGCAGAATACAGGTGCTGGAGGTCCCATCCCCACAGTGATGGGGTGGAGATGAGGCCATACGAGCCAGCAAGTAGGGTATTGTACTGGCAGCAGATATAGAAGCTGCCAATGTAGAAGAAAAATCCTGTTTATGTACAGTTTAATCCTTTTTAGGGCTGCTGTCAGAAGGGGGCTGATCTCACCCTCTGCTCTCAGAGGGGCAGAGGGAGATACAGTCTGACATTGTGGAACTGGAGTTGCCTGTCTTGTGGAGGAGTTTCAGATTGACTTTTATACATTCTTCCTCTCATTCTAACTTCATCACATTCTTCATCATCATTCTCAGTATTTAAAAATGGATCATGCCATTCAGAGGTTCTGATCCGTGATGCAATTTAGTGCACTATAATCATGTTTATCGATCCATGCAGAATGCTCCTTACTAAAACGTTTCCATCTCCCAGCATCTAAACACCCATTCTCTGGCATTCCTGCCCTTTTAAGAGTCTTAGCAACATTCTTAACTGCTTTTTGATCATGCTCAAGATGCACCAGGTCCTTTATCTTATTTCTGGGATCTGTATTCTGCCCTGACCTGCTAAGGTTAGCACCCATAACATCTGTCAAAGATACTGACCCCCTATCTTCAGTCCTCTTATGTATCAGCTGGATCCCACTGGTCTACTATGATAACCAGTAATCCCTGCATCCAAAGCAATAAGCTGAACGGCACACTTTCCTGAACAAGTAGATATATATATCACTATGAACAAAACAGTTCCAAAGACAAGCGCTATATACTCTTGATACATCTGGATCTGAGTTCTCACTAGACTCTGAATATGCAAGGTCTATTCCTGAATCCACTCTGGATTCAGTAAAATAATATTCGTGCATGATATTATCTTGACACCTTGGCATCAACCATCTAGAGTCTAATATAAATCCAGCTTTTAAACAATGCATGACGGTGAGTTACTATATGACAGGATTATACTCTGTGCTTATAATGGTGAACTGAGTACAGACACTTTTCACACAGCATATGGCACCCACATGCTAAGCATTTGTCCAATATTTCAATCACATCCATACACACAGTCCTTTTGTACTTTCCTGCTCCCCACATCTTATCAAAGTGCTCTAGTGCCAATGGACAAAAATATAAATCACATCTAATTGTGGTATCTCTTGCTTGGTTCACTATATCCTCTAATTCATGTCCTATTCGAGTACCGGCTTGCACACAAAAGTGAGCATTTATGTACCCCTAGATTGTCTTCACATTTTTTCCATTTCACTACAAACTCTCACACGGGACCTCCTGTAAGTTTTTTTTTTTGAGTAGCAACGAACCAGAGAGTTTTATCTTGCTCACTGCTTTAATGAGAAGGCTATTTATACACTGAATACAGGTCATTTATTCTTCATACATCACCAGCACTGCTCAGTACCCCACAACAAAGACTCAGCAATATATCAGGACTGCAGTATAATCAGAACAGTTCAGCACAGGCACTTATCAATTAACAACTGACAAGGCACCAATAAACTGAAATAATATAATTAGCTAACAAAAGCAGAATAACAGTAATAAAAAAGGAAAGAAACATAAAACAAACATAGAGCAAGTGTAGCAGAGCATAGCAGAATCAAGACAGTTTAATTAAAATATTTACTTTCCCAGAGAGAAAGCTGTGTGAGTAATACATCTACTCACTTACCTGGGATCTGGTTTTCTGTTCAGGAGAGAGGCAGTCAATTGTTCAGTCTGAGATGAAAATTCAAGGGGAATATTATATCTCTCTGGGGCCTCCATATTGTTAGAGACAGGATTTATATTCCTACTCAGGCTTTCTCTGTCTTAGGTACCCTGTTGTCTGTCTGAAAAATCTATGTTTATTATTGGATATGGTGATCCTTTATAATGCAAGATCAAAGGGAATTGAGACATTATATAACAGTTTGGCAGAAATATGAAATATGAGTTATACAATTGATAGTCAAACATATCATGGGGCGTAAAATAGATTACATGAGAAATGTGGGGGAATTTTCCACATGTCAGAGTGATCTAGTTCAAAAGTTGAAGTTCTCAGGAATAACTGGGCTGAATCCACAGAATTTTGGGTTGTCACCCCATAAAAGATAGAATTTGGAAACAACAATTTGTCACTGACCAATTTCTGGTAATTGTAAAACATCAGGCCATAAAAGTGTCTGTGCGGTACCAGATGATAACTAACTGGAAGATACGTCATTCTTGCATAAGACTATTTTGTTTGTATTTTATTCAGTTTTTGAAAAGAACACACTCCTAAAGGTTAATTGAGTCTCTTTTCCTTTAGGAATCAAAGGACAGACCCGAATAAAATATCCCATCCTCCCACAAAAAAACACACGCCCTTTTTCTTGCGAAGGTCAAGGAAAAACATAAGATGCAGAAGCACTTCCTAACTGAATGGGCTCCTCTAACTCCACAAGTATAGGTTCACCCCCGGACCATCCTCCCTGCACAAGGGTATTTGCCTGGAAAGAGGGCTCAAGAGGAGTTGGTCTTACCAATCTATCCCGCAGGCATCTATCCACCCATATAGTCAATGACATGGCAGCCTCCAATGACTCTGGGGTTTCATACACTGCCAAAGCATCTTTTAACCTTTCAGTAAGACCTTGACAAAATTGGCTTCTAAGAGTTGGGTCATTCCATTTAATATTGGTTGCCCATCTGTGAATTTAAAGCTATAACTTTCAATGAATGATTACCCTGATGAAGGCAACACAGCCTGGATTCAGCCAAGAAATAAGATCAGAATCATTATAGAAAAGGGCTTAAGCCCTGAAAAACTCTCCTATGGACTGGAGACAAATGGAACCCTATGGCAAAAAAAAACAGGATTGAGGATCCCCTTGCAACAGTGAAATCACAATTTCCACTCATTGCTCCTCATCTCAGGAGTGTTGTGAATTCTGTGGCTGAGTTCACTTCTGTGGTCACAAGTGGTATTGCAGTCTCTGGGCTTCCTCCCTCAGGTGTTTTGGTGAGCTCGTTGGCTGCCTTGCTATTTAGCTCCACCTGAGTCTGTCTTCCTTGCTCCTTGTCAATGTTCCAGTGTTGGATCTGAGCTACTGCATCTTTCCTTGGGCCTGCTGCTCTGCTAGATAAGTGCTTCTAGTTTGTTTTCTGTTTTTTCTGTCCAGCTTGCTATTAACTTTTGCTGGAAGCTCTGAGAAGCAAAGGGGTGCACCGCCGTGCTGTTAGTTCGGCACGGTGGGTCTTTTTGCCCCTTTGCGTGGTTTTCGTTTTAGGGTTTTTTGTAGACTGCATAGTTCTCTTTGCTATCCTCGCTCTGTCTAGAATATCGGGCCTCACTTTGCTGAATCTATTTCATTCCTACGTTTGTCTTTTCATCTTGCTAACAGTCATTATATGTGGGGGGCTGCCTATTCCTTTGGGGTATTTCTCTGAGGTAAGTCAGGCTTGTATTTCTATCTTCAGGCTAGTCAGCTCCTCAGGCAGTGCCGAGTTGCATAGGTAGTTGATAGGCGCAATCCACTGCTGCTTATAGTTGTGTGAGGATAGATCAGGTACTGCAGTCTACAGAGATTCCACGTCTCAGAGCTCGTCCTATTGTTTTTGGTTATTGCCAGATCTCTGTATGTGCGCTGATTACTGCACGCTGTGTTGCCTGATTGCCAGCCATAACAGTACAAGGAGCCCTTCAATGATTTCCAATAGAGGGAAAAAAGAAATCCTGACATCATTTTTTTTTCTTAGCTCTGTCTTCAGTCTTTTTTTTCCCCTAGACATTAGAGTGCTTCAGGACACAGCTGTGGACATGGATATTCAGGCTCTGTGCTCCTCAATGGATAATCTCGTTGTAAATGTACAAAAGATTCAAGATACTATTGATCAGAAATCGATGCTAGAACCAAGAATTCCGATTCCTGATTTGTTTTTTGGTGACAGAACTAAGTTCCTGAGCTTCAGAAATAATTGTAAGCTATTTTTGGCCTTGATACCTCATTCTTCTGGTAATCCTATTCAACAGGTTTTGATTATTATTTCTTTTTTGCGCGGCGACCCACAGGACTGGGCGTTTTCTCTTGCACCAGGAGATTCTGCATTGAGTAATGTTGATGCATTTTTCCAGGCGCTGGGATTGCTTTACGATGAGCCTAATTCAGTGGATCAAGCTGAGAAAAATCTGCTGGCTTTATGCCAGGGTCAGGATGATGTAGAAGTATATTGTCAGAAATTTAGGAAATGGTCAGTACTCACTCTGTGGAATGAATCTGCACTAGCGGCTTTGTTCAGAAAGGGTCTCTCTGAAGCTCTTAAGGATGTAATGGTGGGATTTCCTATGCCTGCTGGTTTGAATGAGTCTATGTCCTTGGCCATTCAGATCGGTCGTCGCTTGCGCGAGCGTAAATCTGTGCACCATCTGGCGGTATTGTCTGAGAGTAAGCCTGAGCCTATGCAGTGCAATAGGACTATGACTAAAGTAGAACGGCACGAACACAGACGTCTGAACAGACTGTGTTTCTATTGTGGTGATTCTACTCATGCTATTTCTAATTGTCCTAAACGCACTAGGCGGTTCGATAGCTCTGCCGTTATTGGTACTGTACAGTCCAAATTCCTTTTGTCCATTACCTTAATGTGCTCTTTGTCATCATATTCTGTCATGGCGTTTGTGGATTCAGGCGCTGCCCTGAATCTGATGGATTTGGATTATGCTAAACGTTGTGGATTTTTCTTGGAGCCTTTGCGGTGTCCTATTCCGTTGAGAGGAATTGATGCTACACCTTTGGCCAAGAATAAGCCTCAGTACTGGGCCCAGCTGACCATGTGCATGGCTCCTGCACATCAGGAAGTTATTCGCTTTTTGGTACTGCATAATTTGCATGATGTGGTCGTGTTGGGGTTGCCATGGCTACAAACCCATAATCCAGTATTGGATTGGAACTCTATGTCGGTAACCAGCTGGGGTTGTCAGGGAGTACATGGTGATGTTCCATTTTTGTCTATTTCGTCATCCATTCCTTCTGACATCCCAGAGTTCTTGTCGGACTTTCAGGATGTATTTGAAGAGTCCAAGTCTGATGCCCTACCTCCGCATAGGAATTGTGATTGTGCTATCGATTTGATTCCTGGTAGTAAATTCCCTAAGGGTCGTTTATTTAATTTGTCCGTACCTGAACACACCGCTATGCGCAGTTATGTGAAGGAGTCCCTGGAGAAGGGACATATTCGCCCATCGTCGTCACCATTGGGAGCAGGGTTCTTTTTTGTAGCCAAGAAGGATGGTTCGCTAAGACCGTGTATTGATTACCGCCTTCTTAATAAGATCACTGTTAAGTTTCAGTATCCCTTGCCATTGATTTCTGACTTGTTTGCTCGGATTAAGGGGGCTAGTTGGTTTTCTAAGATTGATCTTCGTGGTGCGTATAATCTGGTGAGAATCAGGCAGGGAGATGAATGGAAAACGGCATTTAATACGCCCGAGGGTCATTTTGAGTATCTGGTGATGCCGTTCGGACTTGCCAATGCTCCATCTGTTTTTCAGTCTTTTATGCATGACATTTTCCGTGAGTATCTGGATAAATTCTTGATTGTTTACTTGGATGACATTTTGATCTTCTCAGATGATTGGGAGTCTCATGTGAAGCAAGTCAGAATGGTTTTCCAGGTACTGCGTGCTAATTCCTTGTTCGTGAAGGGATCAAAGTGTCTCTTCGGTGTGCAGAAAGTTTCATTTTTGGGGTTCATCTTTTCCCCTTCTACTATCGAGATGGATCCGGTTAAGGTTCAGGCCATCCAGGATTGGACTCAGCCGACATCTCTAAAAAGTCTGCAGAAATTCCTGGGCTTTGCTAATTTTTATCGTCGCTTCATCTGTAATTTTTCTAGCATTGCCAGACCATTGACCGATTTGACCAAGAAGGGTGCTGATTTGGTTAATTGGTCTTCTGCTGCCGTGGAAGCTTTTCAGGAGTTGAAGCGTCGTTTTTGCTGTGCCCCTGTGTTGTGTCAACCTGATGTTTCTCTTCCGTTCCAGGTCGAGGTTGATGCTTCTGAGATTGGTGCAGGGGCGGTTTTGTCACAGAGAGGTTCTGGTTGCTCAGTGTTCAAACCATGTGCTTTCTTTTCCAGGAAATTTTCTGCTGCTGAGCGTAATTATGATGTGGGCAACCGAGAGTTGCTGGCCATGAAGTGGGCATTCGAGGAGTGGCGTCATTGGCTTGAGGGTGCTAAGCATCGCGTGGTGGTTTTGACTGATCATAAGAACCTTACTTATCTTGAGTCTGCCAAGCGCTTGAATCCTAGACAGGCCCGTTGGTCGTTATTTTTTGCTCGTTTTGATTTTGTGATTTCATACCTTCCGGGCTCTAAAAATGTGAAGGCGGATGCTCTGTCTAGGAGTTTTGTGCCCGACTCTCCGGGGTTATCTGAGCCGGCGAGTATCCTCAAGGAAGGAGTCATTGTGTCTGCCATCTCCCCTGATTTGCGGAGAGTGTTGCAGAAATTTCAGGCTAATAAACCTGATCGTTGTCCGGCCGAGAAACTGTTCGTCCCTGATAGGTGGACTAGTAAAGTTATCTCTGAACTTCATTGTTCGGTGCTGGCCGGTCATCCAGGAATCTTTGGTACCAGGGAGTTGGTTGCTAGATCCTTCTGGTGGCCATCTCTGTCACGGGATGTGCGTGCTTTTGTGCAGTCCTGTGGAATTTGTGCTAGGGCTAAGCCCTGCTGTTCACGTGCCAGTGGGTTGCTTTTGCCCTTGCCGGTCCCGAAGAGGCCTTGGACACATATTTCGATGGATTTCATTTCTGACCTTCCCGTTTCTCAAAAAATGTCGGTCATTTGGGTGGTCTGTGATCGCTTTTCTAAAATGGTCCATCTGGTGCCCTTGGTTAAATTGCCTTCCTCCTCTGATTTGGTGCCTTTGTTCTTCCAGCATGTGGTTCGTTTACATGGCATTCCTGAGAATATTGTTTCTGACAGAGGTTCCCAGTTTGTCTCGAGGTTCTGGCGAGCCTTTTGTGGTAGGATGGGCATTGACCTATCTTTTTCCTCGGCCTTCCATCCTCAGACTAATGGCCAGACCGAACGAACCAATCAGACCTTGGAAACATATCTGAGATGTTTTGTTTCCGCTGACCAGGATGATTGGGTGTCATTTTTGCCGTTGGCTGAGTTCGCCCTTAATAATCGGGCCAGCTCGGCTACCTTGGTCTCTCCATTTTTCTGCAATTCTGGGTTCCATCCTCGTTTCTCTTCAGGACAGGTTGAGTCTTCGGACTGTCCTGGTGTGGATTATGTGGTGGACAGGTTGCAGCAGATCTGGACTCAGGTAGTGGACAATTTGACCTTGTCCCAGGAGAAGGCTCAGCTTTTCGCTAATCGCAGACGCCGTGTGGGACCCCGACTTCGTGTTGGGGATCTGGTTTGGTTATCTTCTCGTCATATACCTATGAAGGTTTCCTCTCCTAAATTTAAACCTCGTTTTATTGGTCCGTATAGGATTTCTGAGATTCTCAATCCGGTGTCTTTTCGTCTGACCCTCCCAGACTCCTTTTCCATACATAATGTATTCCATAGGTCGTTGTTGAGGAGATACGTGGCACCTATGGTTCCATCTGTGGAGCCTCCTGCCCCTGTTTTGGTGGAGGGGGAATTGGAGTATATTGTGGAGAAGATTTTGGATTCTCGTGTCTCTAGACGGAAACTCCAGTATCTGGTCAAATGGAAGGGTTATGCTCAGGAAGATAATTCCTGGGTTTTTGCCTCTGATGTCCATGCCCCAGATCTTGTTCGTGCCTTTCATGTGGCTCATCCTGGTCGGCCTGGGGGTTCTGGTGAGGGTTCGGTGACCCCTCCTCAAGGGGGGGGGTACTGTTGTGAATTCTGTGGCTGAGTTCACTTCTGTGGTCACAAGTGGTATTGCAGTCTCTGGGCTTCCTCCCTCAGGTGTTTTGGTGAGCTCGTTGGCTGCCTTGCTATTTAGCTCCACCTGAGTCTGTCTTCCTTGCTCCTTGTCAATGTTCCAGTGTTGGATCTGAGCTACTGCATCTTTCCTTGGGCCTGCTGCTCTGCTAGATAAGTGCTTCTAGTTTGTTTTCTGTTTTTTCTGTCCAGCTTGCTATTAACTTTTGCTGGAAGCTCTGAGAAGCAAAGGGGTGCACCGCCGTGCTGTTAGTTCGGCACGGTGGGTCTTTTTGCCCCTTTGCGTGGTTTTCGTTTTAGGGTTTTTTGTAGACTGCATAGTTCTCTTTGCTATCCTCGCTCTGTCTAGAATATCGGGCCTCACTTTGCTGAATCTATTTCATTCCTACGTTTGTCTTTTCATCTTGCTAACAGTCATTATATGTGGGGGGCTGCCTATTCCTTTGGGGTATTTCTCTGAGGTAAGTCAGGCTTGTATTTCTATCTTCAGGCTAGTCAGCTCCTCAGGCAGTGCCGAGTTGCATAGGTAGTTGATAGGCGCAATCCACTGCTGCTTATAGTTGTGTGAGGATAGATCAGGTACTGCAGTCTACAGAGATTCCACGTCTCAGAGCTCGTCCTATTGTTTTTGGTTATTGCCAGATCTCTGTATGTGCGCTGATTACTGCACGCTGTGTTGCCTGATTGCCAGCCATAACACAGGAGTAGGGATGAAGTTTAAAACACAATTTACATGCTTGTTTAAGTACAAAAATCTTGTTCCTACCTCTTGAAAACCAGCCTACCCGCAGAGTCTCCACTGTAGGAGTCTGCAGCTGCTGCCGTTGCTGCTGAACCTCAGATGAAAGGTCAGTCAACTCCAGTTACAACCTCTACAGCAGCTCTGCCAGCACATCAGAAATGGGAATCATGAACCCGGAAAAAGAAAAAAAACCACACCGGAAAAAGAAAATCACACAAAAAAAGTGTTTTGTTTTTTTCTAGTAAATGTGTATGGCCAGTGATAATTTCATGCTGGGTGAGGGAGAAGCTAGGTACACAACAATGGGGAGAGGGTGGGGGAGCAGAACCCTAAGAAAGGGGGGAATGGAGATCCTTAGGCAGAACTGACAGCACCCTCTTACGATGATCTGCTGTGAAGTTACTGAGCTTGAACTGCGTTGACCTCATCATCACTGAATTTTTCCCATGGTGCTGGGGTCACTGCAGATCAGCCCAGCTGAGAACGCAGCCTCACTGACTGGCGGTAACCTCGATGATACATAGTAACATAGTAACATAGTTAGTAAGGCCGAAAAAAGACATTTGTCCATCCAATTCAGCCTATATTCCACCATAATAAATCCCCTGATGATGTCACCACTAGTCACTGAGGCTGCGCTCACAGCAGCACATTCATCAGTGGTTCTCAGCCTGGACAGTCCTTCTTATCAGAAGTGCACAAAACTGTGGCAAACCGTGCTTTTATGCAGACCTACAAAGATGGAAATGGACAAATCACAGGTCAGACAGCATCCACAGTGACTCCATCTGCCTCATTATAAGTAATCTACCACTGGGGATTCCTTCTGAATCATGTGTCTGAATCAGCGTAGAGCGCAAGCTAAACGTGAGCAGAGCCTTATTGCAATTTTTGGGAGGCAGTATGAACAAATCAACAAGAAGTGAAGAATTGGTTTTATATTTTTTAATGCCTTTCCTCGTGCGGTATAAGTGATTAGACGACTTTGTTCTTCAGGTCGATGCAAATACAGCGATACCTTATTTATATGGGATGTGAGAAAAAACATTGAGATCCATAAAGACACACTACACTGTGTTCCAAATTAATATGCAAATTGGATTTAAGTTTCATAAAGATTTAATTGTTTTGCTTTTCAAATAAACTCGTGGATGGTATTGTGTCTCAGGGCTCCATGGATCACTGAAATCAATCTTAAACACGTGATAATTAGTTTTCCAGGTGATTCTAATTAAAGGAAAACTACTTAAAAATGATGTTCCATATTATTAAGCAGGCCACAGTTTTCAAGCAACATGGGAAAGAAAAAGAATCTCTCTGCTGCCGAAAAGCATCAAATAGTGCAATGCCTTGGTCAAGGGATGAAAACATTAGATAGTTCCAGAAAACTTAAGCGTGATCATCGTACAGTTAAGAGATTTGTGGCTGAATCTGAGCACAGACGTGTTCGTGCTGATTAAGGCATAATGAGGAAGGTTTCTGCCAGGCAAGTTCATCGGATTAAGAGAGCAGCTGCTAAAAAGCCATTACAAATCAGCAAACAGAAATTTGAAACTGCTGTTGCCTTTGGAGTCCCTCGAACCTCAAGGTGTAGGGTCCTTGAAAGGCTTGCTTTGATTCAGAAACTTACTATTTGGCCACACCTAAACTGTGTTCACAAGCAGAAAAGGCTGCAGTGGGCCTAGACATACATGAAGACTAATTTTCAAACAGTCTTGTTTACTGATGAGTGTCGAGCAACCCTGCATGGTCCAGATGGATGGAGTAGTGGACGGTTGGAGGATGGCCACCATGTCCCAAAAAGTCTGTGACGTCAGCAAGGAGGTGGAGGAGTCATGTATGGGGAAACAGCTGGTAGGGCCCTTTAAGGTTCCTGAAGGTGTGAAAGTGACCTCTGCAAAGTATATAGAGTTTCTGACTGACAACTATCTTCCATGGTATAAAATGCAGAAACGTGCCTTCAGGAGCAAAATCATCTCATGCTGCAAAGAATACCTCTGAGTAGTGTTGAGCATTCCGATACCGCAAGTATCGGGTATCGGCCGATACTTGCGGTATCGGAATTCCGATACCGAGATCTGATACTTTTGTGGTATCGGGTATCGGTATCGGATACATAGAGATGTGTAAAATAAAGAATTAAAATAAAAAATATTGATATATTTACCTCTCCGGCGGCCCCTGGACTCAGCGCGGGTAACCGGCAGGCTTCGTTGTTCAAAATCAGCGCTTTTAGGACCTGAGAATCCCGTCCCGGCTTCTGATTGGTCGCGGGCCGCCCATGCGACCGCCACGCGACCAATCACAAGCCGCGACGTCATTCGCAGGTCCTTAACGCGCTCATTTTTTAAAAATGAGCACGTTAATGGCTTTCAAAGACGTAGCGGCTTGTGATTGGTCGCGTGGCCGCGACCAATCACAAGCCGCGACGTCACCGCAAGCTATTAACGCGCTCATTTTTAAAAATGAGCGCGTTAATGGCTTTCAAAGACGTAGCGGCTTGTGATTGGTCGCGGCCACGCGACCAATCACAAGCCGCGACGTCACCGCAAGCTATTAACGCGCTCATTTTTAAAAATGAGCGCGTTAATGGCTTTCAAAGACGTAGCGGCTTGTGATTGGTCGCGGCCACGCGACCAATCACAAGCCGCTACGTCTTTGAAAGTCATTAACGCGCTCATTTTTAAAAATGAGCGCGTTAATAGCTTGCGGTGACGTCGCGGCTTGTGATTGGTCGCGTGGCCGCGACCAATCACAAGCCGCTACGTCTTTGAAAGTCATTACCGCGCTCATTTTTAAAAAATGAGCGCGTTAAGGACCTGCGAATGACGTCACGGCTTGTGATTGGTCGCGTGGCGGTCACATGGGCGGCCCGCGACCAATCAGAAGCCGGGACGTGATTCTCAGGTCCTAAAAGCGCTGATTTTGAACAAAGAAGCCTGCCGGTTACCCGCGCTGAGTTCAGGGGCCGCCGGAGAGGTAAATATATCAATATTTTTTATTTTAATTCTTTATTTTACACATCCCTATGGATCCCAGGGCCTGAAGGAGAGTTTCCTCTCCTTCAGACCCTGGGAACCATGAGAATACCTTCCGATACTTGATGTCCCATTGACTTGTATAGGTATCGGATATCGGTATCGGCGATATCCGATATTTTTCGGGTATCGGCCGATACTATCCGATATCGATACTTTCAAGTATCGGACGGTATCGCTCAACACTACCTCTGAGTCTTTTGCTGCTATGGGCATAAAAGGAGTTAAACTCATGGTGTGTCCACCATCTTCCCCTGTGACCTCAAATCTATAGAGAACCTTTGGAGTATCATCAAGCAAATGATCTATGAGGGTGGGAGGCAGTTCACATTAAACAGCAGCTCTGGGAGGCTATTCTGACTTCATGCAAAGAAATACAAGCAGAAACTCTCCAAAAACTCACAAGTTCAATGGATGCAAGAATTGTGAAGGTGATATCAAAGAAGGGGTCCTATGTTAACATGTAACTTGGCCTGTAAGGATGTTTTGGAGTTAAATAGCTTTTTTTGTTCAAAGCATGTGACCTCCTAATGCTGCAAATTCCACAAATGAGCATTTTCAGTTCCTTAAAACATATCAAATTTTTAGAAATTCTACTGCGCCTAATAATTTGGAACAATGCATTTTTAGTTTTTTTTATTCATTTTGGAGATTATACTGTTAAAATTGGGAGGTTTCTTAAATAAAATTTGATGTATACTCTAACGGGTGATGATGACTTTTATTAGACTGACTGTCATTTGCACTGACCATTTAGGAAAATCCAATAAAAATGTCATTTGCATAATAATTTGGAACATGGTGTAGTCATGGGGCATTCACCCCTTCCCTCCTCACCTCTCACACAGATTTCCAATATGGGCAAAGAGCTTGCATTGTAAATTTCCTTGATGTAAAATTGCACAATGGACATAGGGAGTAGGAAATTACATATAGGTGTGAAATGGCAAATCTAATTAAAATTCTTTTTGAAACCCAGACTCTGTGGTGGAGACAGGTAAATAAGACAGGATAACTATTGTGATGAAGTTTGGAATTTTTTGGAGAGGAGGGACAGGGGGGATTCTCCAGGATGAAACTGCTATGATGAAAGAACTTCACCCATACTCTGTGACTCCAATGGAAAGTTATGAATATTGGGGTTGGCATAGATCCGATAGCGATAGGACATACGTTTTCAACTTCAGGGCTAACCAAGGAAGAATATACATAACTGTGACACCTGCCTATAAGCCCCAAATCAACAGTGGTCAGATCGCTGACGCTAGCAATTTCATTTTCACTCTATATGGAAAGGTAAAATCGCAATTAAAAATATAGCAATAATCTCAAACTTCTCAATCGTCTGGAATTAAGATATTGTTAATGTATGGAATTTCATTTCAATCCTGGGCTGAGAAAATCCCGTAACCTGGCCCACGTGAGGTCAGCAAATGGGGGTGGGTGGGAGGTGTAACAGGTGCTGATAAAAGGTCAAGGCCAATTGTGATCTGTCTTCATGTATAGAGATACATATCAGTGTATGCACAATCCCATCTCTGGACATTTTTAATAGAAGCTAAGCCGAATCACCTCTGTGATGAGCGTAGTAAGTTTCTTTGTTATTCCTTTTTATTTTATGTAATTGTATATGCTGTATTGTTTTGTCCCCTTTATAAAAATATACAAAAGATGTTTCAAATACTGCCTATCATTCTGGATTAAATATAAAATGTAATATGTTTGTTCCTTTTGTTCTGTAAACTGTATCACAAAGCCATATTCTACCAGAACCAGGCATCCAGTCTGCCTATATATAAAAAAAATCCGGTGGTGGCAGTGAGTAGTTCTTGGGTTATTGTGGAGCTAGCAGTGATCATACTTAAGGTATATACACATATTCCATGCTTGGGAATCTGAGGTATATAAACCATACACTCACTGTTAGTTTCCCAATAACCGGCCTTAGTGGAAACAGCCACAGCCTCCTCCGGTAATCATTGACCAACTGCGTAATTATCAGGACGATAGGGGGCAATAGAGGGCTGTTCATGACAAAAAGATAACAGTATGGTTGGCTCAGTTACAGACACTGCTGAATTACAGGTCAGACAGCGTTCACAATGACTCCATAGGGAATCTTCCACTGGGCTTTTCCGTCTAAATCACGTATTTTACAAATTTACATGGAAACCCCTGTGTTAGCGGTCAGTGTAGAGCACAGGATAATTGTGAGCCGAGCCTTACTGTGATCTTTGGGAGGCAGTAAACAATATAATCAAAACAGAATACATAATGGCATAACAGCATGTCAAATAAGGTCATATGCCTCTATTCCTAGGACCTGGAAAAATCCCACATGGACTCTCTAATAGCTTTTAACCCCTTTCTGCCATCAGACGTACTATTCCGTCCATGTGGGGTGGGCTTTACTTCCCAAGGATGGAATAGTACGTCATGCCCTTTAATGCGACACTGCGACTTAAGTCGCAGTGATCGCATTAAAATTCCGACGCCATCTTACCTGCAGGAAGATGGTGTCGGCATCCTAGGGCCTGTCGCCGCCCCCCCGGCCTCCCGATCGCTGTGATTGGCTGCTCAATTCTGAGCAGCCAATCGCAGCCTTTCACATTGTTTCAGCCAATCAATTTGGCTGAAACAGTGAGGTCCCAGCCTAGGATCGAGTACCGATGTACTCGATCCTAGGCCAGTGCCTGGCAGTGCCAGGCATGGGCCCACACCCCCCAGGATTGGCGCGATCGAGATCGATCGATCGCGCCAATCGCAGGGCACAGCGGCGGTGTTACCGCTCTGTGCCCTGCCTGTCCCTGCGCGCTCTGCAGCCTCGGGCCATGGCTCCGGATCCCCTGCCATGGCTCCGGAGCATTCAACGCTGATTGGCGCGATCGACGATCACATCGATCGCGCCAATCGCAGGACACAGCGGCGGTGTTACCGCCGCTGTTACCGCCGCTGTTACCGCCGCTGTGTCCTGCCTACCTGCGCGCTCTGCAGCCCCCTGTTCCCTGCCTCTGGACCGGCATCCTTCTAGTCTGATTGGCGCGATCGATGTGATCGTCGATCGCGCCAATCACAGGGCACAGCAGCGGTGTGACCGCGCTGTGCCCTGATGGTGACCTGCCGGTCACCTGCCGGTCACCTGCCGGTCACCTGCCTGTCACCTGCTGGTGACATGCTGGTGACCTGCCTATGATCGGAGCTGTGAGCTCCGATCATAGGCTGGTGCATAGCAACACCAGCGTCACCAGGGCCTTCTTTGATTGGTGGGATCGATGTGATCATCGATCCCACCAATCACAGGTCACAGCAGCGGTGTGACCGCTCTGTGACCTGTCTCACCTGCCCCTGACCTGTGTAACTGCTCTGAAGGAATCCTCACACTTGGTGAGGATTCCTTCAGAGCGGTCACGCTGCGAGATCCCCTCCTGTGCTGAGACTTGTGGTGCCACAGTAGCCTGTGACACCACAATTCTTGCTAAAGAAAGAAGAGAGAAGAAAGAAGAGAGAAGAAAGAAGAGAGACTACAAACCGTAAGTGTTGATACCCCGATCCCGGCCCGATCTCTATTCATTCTCCCATCCCCCCTTCTCCCATCCCCCCTTCTCCCATCCCCCCTTCTCCCATCCCCCCTTCTCCCATCCCCCCTTCTCCCATCCCCCTCCTTGCGCCGTATCCGTGCCCAAATTTAGCAGCCGCCGAGCGTTGATTGGTGACGCAGTTCACCTATCAACACTCGTGCTCGCTTTTTTTTCACCCCCTTAGCGCCGCCGAGCGTTGATTGGTGACGCAGTTCACCTATCAACACTCGTGCTCACTTTTTTTTCCCCATCCCCGTGCGCTCCCCCAGCCGCCGCGTCTAATCCGTGCCTTTTCTTTTTTTTTTTCCCCATCCCCGTGCGCTCCCCCAGCCGCTGCGTCTAATCCGTGTCTTTCCTTTTTTTTTTTTTTCCCCCATCCCCTTGCGCTCCCCCAGCCGCCGCGTTTAATTTGTGCCTTCCCTTTTCTTTTCTTTTTTTTTTTCCCTTCTCCGTGCGCTCCCCCAGCCGCTGCGTCTAATCCGTGCCTTTTCTTTTTTTTTTTCCCCATCCCCTTGCGCTCCCCCAGCCGCCGCGTGTAATCTGTGCCTTCCCTTTTCTTTTTTTTTTTTTTTCCCATCTCTGTGCGCTCCCCCAGCCGCCGCGTTTAATTTGTGCCTTCCCTTTTCTTTTTTTTTTCCCATCTCCGTGCGCTCCCCCAGCCGCTGCGTCTAATCCGTGCCTTTCCTTGTTTTTTTTCCCCCATCCCCTTGCGCTCCCCCAGCCGTCGCGTTTAATTTGTGCCTTCCCTTTTCTTTTTTTTTTTTCCCATCTCCGTGCGCTCACCCAGCCGCTGCGTCTAATCCGTGCCTTTCCTTTTTTTTTTTTCCCCCATCCCCTTGCGCTCCCCCAGCCGCCGCGTTTAATTTGTGCCTTCCCTTTTCTTTTCTTTTTTTTTTTTCCCATCTCCGTGCGCTCACCCAGCCGCTGCGTCTAATCCGTGCCTTTCCTTTTTTTTTTTCCCCCATCCCCTTGCGCTCCCCCAGCCGCCGCATTTAATTTGTGCCTTCCCTTTTCTTTTCTTTTTTTTTTCCCATCTCCGTGCGCTCCCCCAGCCGCTGCGTCTAATCCGTGCCTTTTCTTTTTTTTTTCCCCCATCCCCTTGCGCTCCCCCAGCCGCCGCGTGTAATCTGTGCCTTCCCTTTTCTTTTTTTTTTTTTTTTCCCATCTCTGTGCGCTCCCCCAGCCGCTGCGTCTAATCCGTGCCTTTCCTTTTTTTTTTTTTTCCCCCCATCCCCTTGCGCTCCCCCAGCCGCCGCATTTAATTTGTGCCTTCCCTTTTCTTTTCTTTTTTTTTTCCCATCTCCGTGCGCTCCCCCAGCCGCTGCGTCTAATCCGTGCCTTTCCTTTTTTTTTTTTTCCCCCATCCCCTTGCGCTCCCCCAGCCGCCGCGTTTAATTTGTGCCTTCCCTTTTCTTTTCTTTTTTTTTCCCATCTCCGGGCGCTCCCCCAGCCGCTGCGTCTAATCCGTGCCTTCCCTTTTCACATCCCCGTTCGCACACCCAGCAGCCGCCGAACTCTGATAAGTGAACCGTGTCACTTATCAGAGCTCTCGTGCCTGGCGTTTTTTCCACATCCCCGTTCGTACACCCAGCATGCGCCGAAATTTGATAAGTGACGCGGTTCACTTATCAGAGCTAGGGCCTGCTGTTTTAGACTTTTCCTTTCACAGGTATTTTTTTCTCCCCTTTGCTTTTTTTTTCCTTTAGCTTTTTCTTTTTAGAATAGTTTGCACCAAACACTATCCCCCCACACGTACACAGTTACCAATAAAGTACACAAAAGCACCATACTGACAAAAAAATGTCCCGTTCGTCCCGTTCGTCCCAACAGCGCTATTCAGCGGAGGAGGCATATGCTTTCCTTGCCTCCGACACTGATAGCGAGGGAGAGGATCCCACTTTTCTTTATTTTTCTGATTCTTCCTCATCCTCTTCCTCATCCTCTTCCCCCTCCTCATCTTCCTCCTCCGGCCCTGCGGAACCGCCACGCAGACGCCGCAGGACAGAAGAAGTGCCCATCATTCATGAAGATGAAGATGAGGCAGGGCCCACTCCTGAAGATGAACCAGCGCGCCCCTCTTCGGACCCCGTATGGACCTCGCCCCCCGAAAATTACGAGCCACTGATTCCTGATTTTGTGGCAGAATCAGGAATCAGGTTTGACACCACCGGCCTCACAGAAATAGACTTTTTCAAAGTCTTTTTCTCTGAGGATTTTGTTAACCTCATGGTGGAGCAAACTAATTTGTACGCTCGTCAATTTTTGGAGCAAAACACCGGTTCATCATATTCCAACTGGTCTCCTGTAGACACAGTTGAGATGATGCAGTTTTGGGGCCTGATGCTTCATATGGGGCTCCTGAAGAAGCCAGAAGTTCGGCAATATTGGAGTGTTGATATTTTATTCAACACTCCAGTGTTCCGAATGGTCATGGTCCGAACGCGTTTTGAGGCCATCCACAAGTTCCTGCAGTATTCCGATAATGCACAGTGTCCCGCACGAGATGACCCCAACTTTGACCGTCTGTTCAAAGTTCGGCCTGTCATCGAACACTTCAACAAAAAGTTCGGTGAAGTGTACGTGCCCAAAAGGGACATCTGCGTGGATGAGTCCTTGGTTCATTTTAAGGGGCGGCTCGGATTCCGTCAATACCTGCCCAGCAAGAGGGCCAGGTACGGAATCAAACTCTACAAGCTGTGTGAGAGTACCTCAGGGTACACCCACAGCTTTAGAGTCTACGAGGGGAAGGACAGCAGGATTGAACCGCCTGAGTGTCCCCCTGTCCTGGGAGTGAGTGGGAAAATAGTGTGGGATTTGGTGCACCCACTGCTGGATAAAGGTTATCACCTCTACACTGATAACTTTTATTCCAGCATCCCACTCTACAAATCCCTCTCTGCGCGAGATACCGCAGCCTGCGGTACTGTCCGCAAAAATCAGAGAGGCCTCCCAAAGACGCTACTTGGGCAGATGCTCAGAAAAGGTGAGAGCAGAGCCCAATGTAGCGACCACCTGCTGGTGGTCAAGTACAAGGACAAGAGGGATGTCCTTCTCTTGACCACCATACACGGTGATGGCAGTGCCCTCAGCACTGTACGGGGTACCTCTACACAGGTCTGCAAACCGGACTGTGTACTGGGGTACAACAAAAACATGGGGGGTGTTGATCTCTCCGATCAACTCCTCCAACCATACAGTGCTTTGAGGAAGGCCAAGGTGTGGTACAAAAAGCTGTCCGTGCACATCGTACAAATGGCAATGCTCAACGCTTTCCTGCTGTCACGATGTGCACGCCACAGCGATACGTCGTACCTTCAGTTCCAGGAGGTAGTGGTTAAGGCCCTGTTATTTGGCACGAGGGAAGGAGCTGGCCCCAGTACTTCCGGAACTGAAGGTGCTCGTATCGTACCAGGTCAGCATTTCCCGGGGGAGGTCCCGCAAACTGCAAAAAGAGGTAAGTCGCAAAAAAGGTGCCGAGTGTGTTACAAAAGGGGAATACGCAAGGACACCATTTATCAATGCGACACCTGCCCCGAAAAACCTGGCCTGTGTATGAAGGATTGCTTCAGAGTGTACCACACCTCCATGCACTACTAATTTACTTTACAGTAGATTAGTTCCAAAAAGGGGGCACATCTATGTAAGTTCATTGGGGGTCTAGTTTACAAAATGTCACTTGTGGTTTTTTTTTTTACTGTTTGGGCACATCAGGGGCTCTGCAAACGGAACATGACGCCTGCAGACCATTCCATCAAAGTCTGCTTTCCAAAACGTCACCACATCCCTTCCGAGCCCCGACGTGTGCCCAAACAGTATTTTTTCCCACATGTGGGGTATCACCGTATTCAGGACAAATTGGACAACAACTTTTGGCATCCAATTTCTCCTGTTACACTTGGGAAAATTAAAAATTGGGGACTAAATGATCATTTTTGTAGGAAAAAATAGGATATTTTATTTTCACGCCCGGGCGTTATAAATTTAAGTGAAACACTTGGAGGTTCAAAATTGTCACCACACACCTAGATAAGTTCCAAATTAGGTCTAGTTTCCAAAATGGGGTCACTTGTAGGGGATTTCTACTGTTCAGGCACATCAGGGGCTCTGCAAACAGAACATGATGTCCGCGTACCATTCCATCAAAGTCTGCTTTTCAAAACGTCACTACTTCCCTTCCGAGCCCCGAAGTGTACCCAAACAGTAGTTTTCTCCCACATGTGGAGTATCAGCGTACTCACGACAAATTGGACAACAACTTTTGGGGTCCAATTTCTCCTGTTGCACTTGGGAAAATTAAAAATTGGGGACTAAATGATCATTTTTGTGGGAAAAAATAGGGTTTTTTATTTTCACGCCCGGGCATTATAAACTTTCGTGAAGCACTTGGAGGACAAAAGTGCTCACGACACATCTAGATAAGTTCCTTAAAGGGTCTAGTTTCCAAAATGTGGTCACTTGTGGGGGTTTTCCACTGTTTAGGCACATCAGGGGCTTGCAAAACGCGACATGGCGTCCGATCTCAATTCCAGCCAATTTTAGCTTGAAAATGTCAAACGGCGCTCCTTTCCTTCTGAGCCCTGCCATGCGCCCAAACAGTGGTTCCCCCCTACATATGGGGTATCAGCGTACTCAGGACAAATTGGACAACAACTTTTGGGGTCCAATTTCTCCTTTTACCCTTGAGAAAATAAAAAATTGGGGACTAAACGATCATGTTTGTGGAAAAAATAGGATTTTTTATTTTCACGCCTGGGCATTATAAACTTTCGTGAAGCACTTGGGGGATAAAAGTGCTCACGACACATCTAGATAAGTTCCTTAAACGGTCTAGTTTCCAAAATGGGGTCACTTGTGGGGGTTTTCCACTGTTTAGGCACATCAGGGGCTTGCCAAACGCGACATGGCGTCCGATCTCAATTCCAGCCAATTTTAGCTTGAAAATGTCAAACGGCGCTCCTTTCCTTCTGAGCCCTGCCATGCGCCCAAACAGAGGTTCCCCCCTACATATGGGGTATCAGCGTACTCAGGACAAATTGGACAACAACTTTTGGGGTCCAATTTCTCCTTTTACCCTAGAGAAAATAAAAAATTGGGGACTAAACGATCATGTTTGTGGAAAAAATAGGATTTTTTATTTTCACGCCCGGGCATTATAAACTTTCGTGAAGCACTTGGGGGATAAAAGTGCTCACGACACATCTAGATAAGTTCCTTAGGGGGTCTAGTTTCCAAAATGGGGTCACTTGTGGGGGTTTTCCACTGTTTAGGCACATCAGGGGCTTGCCAAACGCAACATGGCGTCTGATCTCAATTCCAGCCAATTTTAGCTTGAAAATGCCAAACGGCGCTCCTTTCCTTCTGAGCCCTGCCATGCGCCCAAACAGTGGTTCCCCCCTACATATGGGGTATCAGCGTACTCAGGACAAAGTGGACAACAACTTTTGGGGTCCAATTTCTCCTTTTACCCTTGAGAAAATAAAGAATTGGGGACTGAACGATCATGTTTGTGGAAAAAATAGGATTTTTTATTTTCACGCCCAGGCATTATAGAATTTCGTGAAGCACTTGGGGGATAAAAGTGCTCACGACTAGAGTTGAGCGACCTTGACCTTTTTAGAGTCGAGTCGGGTTTCGCGAAACCCGACTATCTCAAAAGTCGGGTCGAGTGAAATCGGCCGATTATGACGTAAAGTCGGGATCGACCGAAACACGAAACCCAATGCAAGTCAATGGGGCAGCATAGTCGGCAGTGAGTGGGGGCCAGGAAAACACCTAGAGTGCCCATTTTAATGTCAAAACCATCCATTCTTCTTAATGAAGCTTGTCAAGCGTAATTTACCTTATAATAATTGGAAGGCATTTGAAATTGGGGGTCATTTGGCTAAAGTTGTGTGGGGTAGGGCTGGTTCAAGTAATTAGTGGGCCCAGGAAATCTGGACCACGTCACGGCAGTGGAGCAGGGAGAGGTAAGTATTTCAACTTTGCAAGTGCTGTGATCCTGAGCAAGCAGGGGGGGCCCACTTGTTGGCATTGGCACTGGCACAGGGCCCCTCAAAGTACAGCGGTGTGTTTGCACGGCGGGGGCGCCTCCCACCGGCAGCAACACTTTTGCGTACTATGAGAGGCCCTGTGCCAGTGACGTCGCCAACTAGTATTCCTCCCCCCACCTGATGAAGGAACCTGCACTTTCATCTGCACCTTCCTCTTTGTCCCCGTGTAAGGTGGTATGGTATGCGGGAAGAGCAACCTGACTTTCAGCAGGGTCACAATGTTGTTGTGTAGCATGCACGGGGAATGTTGCGTTATGGGTCAATGTACCAGCAGACTCATCTATCACTGGCTGGGCAATGGGCACGATGAAGTGGAAACACAGATATAGGCCCAAAGAATAAAGTGGGCTAAATGCAGTTCAAAATTGGTAACACAGGAATAACCAGGGGGCATTGCAGTGGAGGACAACTGGAATGAGAGGCTGACACAGAGAGTAGGGCCAAATCAGTAAGTAGTCGAAATGCAGTTCAAAATTGGCAACCGTAGTAAACAGGCGGCACAGCTTTGTTCAGTGGAGGAGAACAGCAAGGAGTGGCAGACACCGATAGTAGGCCCCAAACCAACTAGTACGCCAAATGCAGTTGTTCCATTTAACCACAATTTAATGAGAGCCTGAAGATAGAAGCTCAGGAAAGGCAACCTGGGGAACACCTTGGAGTGTAACACACCATCTCTCTCCACCCCATACCCATTTTATAGGCCTAATGCAGTGTACTTTTCTACAACTACTAAACGAGAGTCGGAAGACCGAAGCAATGGCAAGGAAACCTGGGGAACACCTTGGAGTGTAACACACCATCTCTCTCCACCCCATACCCAATTTGTAGGTCTAATGCAGTGTAGTTTCCAAGAACTACTAAACGAGAGCCGGAAGATCGAAGCTCAGGAAAGGCAACCTGGGGAACACCTTGGAGTGTAACACACCCTCTCTCTACACCCCATACCCAATTTGAAGGCCTAATGCAGTGTAGTTTCCAAGAACTACTAAACGAGAGCCGGAAGATCGAAGCTCAGGAAAGGCAACCTGGGGAACACCTTGGAGTGTAACACACCCTCTCGCTACACCCCATACCCAATTTGAAGGCCTAATGCAGCGTAGTTTCCAACAACTACTAAACGAGAGCCGGAAGATCGAAGCTCAGGAAAGGCAACCTGGGGAACACCTTGGAGTGTAACACAACGTCTCTCTACACCACGGAAGGGCTGATTCTTAGGAAGGAAGGCTGTTGGAAATAAGCATTGCGCGTCCGAGGGTGATTATATTCTTATTAGGTATATACTCACCCTCGGACGCGCCCTGCTTCTTTATTTGGAATGAATGTTTATTTGCAATGTGGTGTTGACTTTCTCTATTATTTTGGTAATTAATGATTTTATTATTTTCATTGTTTTGCATCTTCTCGGCAATAATATAAAGAAGACGCGACAGGACAACACTCGGTGGATGCCATATCTGTGTTTTCAATTTAAAAAACCTTTCAGTTAACTACTTGCAGGAGAAAGTAATTGTAGCTGGTGGCCATTTTTAGTACTGTACCAGATTTTAGTTGTGTGTTTGTTTTTAATGTTAAAATGTCTGCATTTGATATCTCTCCAGTATTTTCTTTTTTGTAAGCAAAATACTTATTTTTATATTTTCTGATGTTGGTTCCAGGGGTACACGGGCAGCAGTGCCCTGGTCAGTGTAGTAGTAGTTGAAAGAATGGACCGCAGACAGGCATCGAAGGCCTAAAATAAAAAAATTGGGCTGGCTGTAGGCAATTTTAAATTGGTTCCAGGGGTACACGGGCAGCAGTGGTGTGGTCAGTGGAGGCCTAGTGGAAGGAGTGACCGCAGACAGGCATCGAAGGCCTAAAATAATAACACATGGCTGTAGGCAATTTTAAATTGGTTCCAGGGGTACACGGGCAGCAGTGGTGTGGTCAGTGGAGGCCTAGTGGAAGGAGTGACCGCAGACAGGCATCGAAGGCCTAAAATAATAACACATGGCTGTAGGCAATTTTAAATTGGTTCCAGGGGTACACGGGCAGCAGTGACCTGGTCAGTGTAGTAGTAGTTGAAAGAATGGACCGCAGACAGGCATCGAAGGCCTAAAATAAAAAAATTGGGCTGGCTGTAGGCAATTTTAAATTGGTTCCAGGGGTACACGGGCAGCAGTGGTGTGGTCAGTGGAGGCCTAGTGGAAGGAGTGACCGCAGACAGGCATCGAAGGCCTAAAATAATAACACATGGCTGTAGGCAATTTTAAATTGGTTCCAGGGGTACACGGGCAGCAGTGCCCTGGTCAGTGTAGTAGTAGTTGAAAGAATGGACCGCAGACAGGCATCGAAGGCCTAAAATAATAACACATGGCTGTAGGCAATTTTAAATTGGTTCCAGGGGTACACGGACAGCAGTGGTGTGGTCAGTGGAGGCCTAGTGGAAGGAGTGACCGCAGACAGGCATCGAAGGCCTAAAATAATAACACATGGCTGTAGGCAATTTTAAATTGGTTCCAGGGGTACACGGGCAGCAGTGGTGTGGTCAGTGGAGGCCTAGTGGAAGGAGTGACCGCAGACAGGCATCGAAGGCCTAAAATAATAACACATGGCTGTAGGCAATTTTAAATTGGTTCCAGGGGTACACGGGCAGCAGTGGTGTGGTCAGTGGAGGCCTAGTGGAAGGAGTGACCGCAGACAGGCATCGAAGGCCTAAAATAATAACACATGGCTGTAGGCAATTTTAAATTGGTTCCAGGGGTACACAGGCAGCAGTGGTGTGGTCAGTGGAGGCCTAGTGGAAGGAGTGACCGCAGACAGGCATCGAAGGCCTAAAATAATAACACATGGCTGTAGGCAATTTTAAATTGGTTCCAGGGGTACACGGGCAGCAGTGACCTGGTCAGTGTAGTAGTAGTTGAAAGAATGGACCGCAGACAGGCATCGAAGGCCTGAAATAAAAAAATTGGGCTGGCTGTAGGCAATTTTAAATTGGTTCCAGGGGTACACTGGCAGCAGTGGTGTGGTCAGTAGAGGCCTAGTGGAAGGAGTGACCGCAGACAGGCATCGAAGGCCTAAAATAATAACACATGGCTGTAGGCAATTTTAAATTGGTTCCAGGGGTACACGGGCAGCAGTGGTGTGGTCAGTGGAGGCCTAGTGGAAGGAGTGACCGCAGACAGGCATCGAAGGCCTAAAATAATAACACATGGCTGTAGGCAATTTTAAATTGGTTCCAGGGGTACACGGGCAGCAGTGCCCTGGTCAGTGTAGTAGTAGTTGAAAGAATGGACCGCAGACAGGCATCGAAGGCCTAAAATAATAACACATGGCTGTAGGCAATTTTAAATTGGTTCCAGGGGTACACGGACAGCAGTGGTGTGGTCAGTGGAGGCCTAGTGGAAGGAGTGACCGCAGACAGGCATCGAAGGCCTAAAATAATAACACATGGCTGTAGGCAATTTTAAATTGGTTCCAGGGGTACACGGGCAGCAGTGGTGTGGTCAGTGGAGGCCTAGTGGAAGGAGTGACCGCAGACAGGCATCGAAGGCCTAAAATAATAACACATGGCTGTAGGCAATTTTAAATTGGTTCCAGGGGTACACGGGCAGCAGTGGTGTGGTCAGTGGAGGCCTAGTGGAAGGAGTGACCGCAGACAGGCATCGAAGGCCTAAAATAATAACACATGGCTGTAGGCAATTTTAAATTGGTTCCAGGGGTACACGGGCCGCAGTGGTGTGGTCAGTGGAGGCCTAGTGGAAGGAGTGACCGCAGACAGGCATCGAAGGCCTAAAATAATAACACATGGCTGTAGGCAATTTTAAATTGGTTCCAGGGGTACACGGGCAGCAGTGGTGTGGTCAGTGGAGGCCTAGTGGAAGGAGTGACCGCAGACAGGCATCGAAGGCCTAAAATAATAACACATGGCTGTAGGCAATTTTAAATTGGTTCCAGGGGTACACGGGCAGCAGTGACCTGGTCAGTGTAGTAGTAGTTGAAAGAATGGACCGCAGACAGGCATCGAAGGCCTAACATAAAAAAATTGGGCTGGCTGTAGGCAATTTTAAATTGGTTCCAGGGGTACACGGGCAGCAGTGGTGTGGTCAGTGGAGGCCTAGTGGAAGGAGTGACCGCAGACAGGCATCGAAGGCCTAAAATAATAACACATGGCTGTAGGCAATTTTAAATTGGTTCCAGGGGTACACGGGCAGCAGTGACCTGGTCAGTGTAGTAGTAGTTGAAAGAATGGACCGCAGACAGGCATCGAAGGCCTGAAATAAAAAAATTGGGCTGGCTGTAGGCAATTTTAAATTGGTTCCAGGGGTACACTGGCAGCAGTGGTGTGGTCAGTAGAGGCCTAGTGGAAGGAGTGACCGCAGACAGGCATCGAAGGCCTAAAATAATAACACATGGCTGTAGGCAATTTTAAATTGGTTCCAGGGGTACACGGGCAGCAGTGGTGTGGTCAGTGGAGGCCTAGTGGAAGGAGTGACCACAGACAGGCATCGAAGGCCTAACATAACAAAAATGTCAATACAATGGTATTGTCAGTGGCAGGCATTGAAGGATGTCAGCGCATAGACTAAACATTGGTGGAGCTGTGAGATAATTTTGCAAGTGGTAGAGCACTGTTTGAGCTGGGGTGGGGGAAACTGTCTTGTGGCCGGCGGTACAGGCCCAGGGCCCCTCATATTACAACGGTGTGTCTGACGTTGGGTGCGCACCACCACCGCCTGAGACACTTTATTGTACTAGGAGGGACCCAGTGGCAGTGCCGTCGACCAAAAGCGGGCTCACCCACCTCTTCAGACAAACTGCACTCTCACGGGTGCTGTCGCCAAGTGTCGATACCACGGCCCCGTGTGGGGAGTTTGGCCATTTAGTGAGGTGTAAACATGTCGTATGCTGGACAATCAGGTGCTGAAAATTACGAGATTGGAAAAGGCATTCAGAATAGTCCACAGGCAAGACCTTTTCATAGGAAAGCTAGGTGTCAGCCGGGCAAGGTGGGGCAAAAGATTTCGAAATCCAGTTGTGGTTCATTTTAATGAAGGTTAGATCATCTACATTTTGGGTAGCCAGACGAGTCCTTTTTTCTGTTAGTATTGAACCTGCAGCACTGAATACTCTTTCTGATAGGACACTAGCTGCCGGGCAAGCAAGCTCCTGCAATGCATATTCTGCCAATTCTGGCCAGGTGTCTAATTTTGATGCCCAGTAATCAAATGGGAATGACGGTTGAGGGAGAACATCGATAAGGGATGAAAAATAGTTTGTAACCATACTGGACAAATGTTGTCTCCTGTCACTTTGAATTGATGCTGCAGTACCTGTCCTGTCTGCGGTCATAGCAAAATCACTCCACAACCTGGTCAGAAAACCCCTCTGGCCAACGCCACTTCTGATTTCTGCCCCTCTAACTCCTCTGGTCTGCTGGCCCCTGCAGCTCGTGTGAGAACGATCACGGGCGCTGTGTGCAGGGAATGCCAGAAGCAAACGGTCAACAAGAGTTGATTGTTTGGTTGCTAATATTAGTTCCAAGTTCTCATGTGGCATTATATTTTGCAATTTGCCTTTATAGCGAGGATCAAGGAGGCAGGCCAACCAGTAATCGTCATCATTCATCATTTTAGTTATGCGTGTGTCCCTTTTGAGGATACGTAAGGCATAATCCGCCATGTGGGCCAAAGTTCCAGTTCTCAAATCTGCGGTTGTGCTTGGTTGAGGGGCAGTTTCAGGCAAATCCACGTCACTTGTGTCCCTCAAAAAACCAGAACCCGGCCTTGCCGCGCCACCAATTTCCAGTGGCCCCGGAAAAGCTTCCTCATTAAAAATATAATCATCCCCATCATCCTCCTCGTCCTCCTCCTCCTCTTCGCCCGCTACCTCGTCCTGTACACTGCCCTGGCCAGACAATGGCTGACTGTCATCAAGGCTTTCCTCTTCCTCAGCTGCAGACGCCTGATCCTTTATGTGCGTCAAACTTTGCATCAGCAGACGCATTAGGGGGATGCTCATGCTTATTATGGCGTTGTCTGCACTAACCAGCCGTGTGCATTCCTCAAAACACTGAAGGACTTGACACATGTCTTGAATCTTCGACCACTGCACACCTGACAACTCCATGTCTGCCATCCTACTGCCTGCCTGTGTATGTGTATCCTCCCACAAAAACATAACAGCCCGCCTCTGTTCACACAGTCTCTGAAGCATGTGCAGTGTTGAGTTCCACCTTGTTGCAACGTCTATAATTAGGCGATGCTGGGGAAGGTTCAAAGAACGCTGATAGGTCTGCATACGGCTGGAGTGTACGGGCGAACGGCGGATATGTGAGCAAAGTCCACGCACTTTGAGGAGCAGGTCGGATAACCCCGGATAACTTTTCAGGAAGCACTGCACCACCAGGTTTAAGGTGTGAGCCAGGCAAGGAATGTGTTTCAGTTGGGAAAGGGAGATGGCAGCCATGAAATTCCTTCCGTTATCACTCACTACCTTGCCTGCCTCAAGATCTACAGTGCCCAGCCACGACTGCGTTTCTTTCTGCAAGAACTCGGACAGAACTTCCGCGGTGTGTCTGTTGTCGCCCAAACACTTCATAGCCAATACAGCCTGCTGACATTTGCCAGTAGCTGCCCCATAATGGGAGACCTGGTGTGCAACAGTGGCAGCTGCGGATGGAGTGGTTGTGCGACTGCGGTCTGTGGACGAGCTCTCGCTTCTGCAGGAGGACGAAGAGGAGGAGGAGGGGGTGCGAACGGCTACAGCCAATTGTTTCCTAGACCGTGGGCTAGGCAGAACTGTCCCAAACTTGCTGTCCCCTGTGGACCCTGCATCCACCACATTTACCCAGTGTGCCGTGATGGACACGTAACGTCCCTGGCCATGCCTACTGGTCCATGCATCTGTTGTCAGGTGCACCTTTGTGCTCACAGATTGCCTGAGTGCATGGACGATGCGCTCTTTAACATGCTGGTGGAGGGCTGGGATGGCTTTTCTGGAAAAAAAGTGTCGACTGGGTAGCTCGTAGCGTGGTACAGCGTAGTCCATCAGGGCTTTGAAAGCTTCGCTTTCAACTAACCGGTAGGGCATCATCTCTAACGAGATTAGTCTAGCTATGTGTGCGTTCAAACCCTGTGTACGCGGATGCGAGGCTAAGTACTTCCTTTTTCTAACCATAGTCTCATGTAGGGTGAGCTGGACTGGAGAGCTGGAGATCGTGGAACTAGCGGGGGTGCCAGTGGACATGGCAGACTGAGAGACGGTGGGAGATGGTATTGTTGCCACCGGTGCCCTAGATGCAGTGTTTCCTACTACGAAACTGGTGATTCCCTGACCCTGACGGCTTTGGCCTGGCAAAGAAACCTGCACAGATACTGCAGGTGGTGCGGAAAATGGTGGCCCTACACTGCCGGAAGGGATGTTGCGTTGCTGACTAGCTTCATTGGCCGAGGGTGCTACAACCTTAAGGGACGTTTGGTAGTTAGTCCAGGCTTGCAAATGCATGGTGGTTAAATGTCTATGCATGCAACTTGTATTGAGACTTTTCAGATTCTGTCCTCTGCTTAAGGTAGTTGAACATTTTTGACAGATGACTTTGCACTGATCAATTGGATGTTGTTTAAAAAAATGCCAGACTGCACTCTTTCTAGCATCGGATACCTTTTCAGGCATTGCAGACTGAGCTTTAACCGGATGGCCACGCTGTCCTCCAACAGGTTTTAGCTTTGCCACGCGTTTTGGTCAAGATACGGGCCCGGCAGATGGAACCTGTTGCGATGTTGATGCCTGCTGCGGCCCCTCCTCCTCCGCTTCAGAACTGCTGCCGCCTGCACCCTGTTCCCCCAATGGCTGCCAATCGGGGTCAAGAACTGGGTCATCTATTACCTCTTCTTGTAGCTCGTGTGCAACTTCGTCTGTGTCACCGTGTCGGTCGGTGGTATAGCGTTCGTGATGGGGCAACATAGTCTCATCAGGGTCTGATTCTTGATCAGCACCCTGCGATGGCAATGTTGTGGTCTGAGTCAAAGGACCAGGATAGTAGTCTGGCTGTGGCTGTGCATCAGTGCACTCCATGTCAGATTCAACTTGTAATGGGCATGGACTGTTAACTGCTTCACTTTCTAAGCCAGGGACGGTATGTGTAAAGAGCTCCATGGAGTAACCCGTTGTGTCGCCTGCTGCATTCTTCTCTGTTGTTGTTTTTGCTGAAGAGGACAAGGAAGCGACTTGTCCCTGACCGTGAACATCCACTAACGACGCGCTGCTTTGACATTTACCAGTTTCACGAGAGGAGGCAAAAGAGCTAGAGGCTGAGTCAGCAAGATAAGCCAAAACTTGCTCTTGCTGCTCCGGCTTTAAAAGCGGTTTTCCTACTCCCAGAAAAGGGAGCATTCGAGGCCTTGTGTAGCCAGACGACGAACCTGGCTCCACAGCTCCAGACTTAGGTGCAATATTTTTTTTCCCACGACCAGCTGATGCTCCACCACTACCACTACCCTCATTACCAGCTGACAATGAACGCCCCCGGCCACGACCTCTTCCACCAGACTTCCTCATTGTTTTAAAAACGTTACCAAACGAACGGTATTTGTTGCTGTCACACAACTTACACGGTGAGCTATAACTTCAGTATGATTTAGCTACCCCTTTACAGGTGGGTGAGACCACAACGAAAATCAGCCACAATGTTACACACTCTGTTGTTGTTGGCAACAAATGAGATGGCACACACGCAGGACTGTCACTGAAGCGCAAATGTAAATATTTATCTCCCACTGATTTGTGTTTGTTTTTTTTAAAAGGGAGACTTCAGAAAAAAAAAAAATTAAAAAAAAATTATTTTTTTACAGAAGAATTTATAAAACAAATAAAATGAAATGATTGTTTCAGGGAGAATTTAAGAAAAAAAAAAAAAAAAGGCTTTGTAGGGCCCACTGAGTGAGAGAGGACGCACACAGGAGTCAGGAGTGGCACACAAGCCCAGAGGCCAATATTAATCTCCCACCGATTGATTTAGTTATTTTTTTTGGTAGATTTTGGAACCCAAATCAAGCAAAAAAATTAATAGGCTTTCTATGGCCCACAATTGGGGAGAGAGAGAGAGATGGCACACCCAGGAGTCAAGACTGGCACACAAGCAGAAGGGGCAATATGAATCTCCCACAGATTTTTTTTTTTTTTTTTTTTTTTTCAGGGAGACTTGAGAGAAAAAAAATACAAAAAAAATGATTTTTTTCAGGAATAATTTAGAAACCAAAGAAAATAAAATGATTGTTTCAGGGAGAATTTAGAAAACAAATAAAACAAAAAATAGGCTTTCTAGGGCCCACTGAGTGACAGATGATGCACACAGGAGTCAGGAGTGGCACACAAGCCCAGAGGCCAATATTAATCTCCCACTGATTGATTTAGTGATTTTTTTTTGGTAGATTTTGGAACCCAAATCAAGCAAAAAAATTAATAGGCTTTCTATGGCCCACAATTGGGGAGAGAGAGAGAGATGGCACACCCAGGAGTCAAGACTGGCACACAAGCAGAAGGGGCAATATGAATCTCCCACAGATTTTTTTTTTTTTTTTTTTTTCAGGGAGACTTGAGAGAAAAAAAAATACAAAAAAAATGATTTTTTTCAGGAATAATTTAGAAACCAAAGAAAATAAAATGATTGTTTCAGGGAGAATTTAGAAAACAAATAAAACAAAAAATAGGCTTTCTAGGGCCCACTGAGTGACAGATGACGCACACAGGAGTCAGGAGTGGCACACAAGCCCAGAGGCCAATATTAATCTCCCACTGATTGATTTAGTGATTTTTTTTGGTAGATTTTGGAACCCAAATCAAGCAAAAAAATTTATAGGCTTTCTATGGCCCACAATTGGGGAGAGAGAGAGAGATGGCACACCCAGGAGTCAAGACTGGCACACAAGCAGAAGGGGCAATATGAATCTCCCACAGATTTTTTTTTTTTTTTTTTTTTCAGGGAGACTTGAGAGAAAAAAAAATACAAAAAAAATGATTTTTTTCAGGAATAATTTAGAAACCAAAGAAAATAAAATGATTGTTTCAGGGAGAATTTAGAAAACAAATAAAACAAAAAATAGGCTTTCTAGGGCCCACTGAGTGACAGATGACGCACACAGGAGTCAGGAGTGGCACACAAGCCCAGAGGCCAATATTAATCTCCCACTGATTGATTTAGTGATTTTTTTCAGGTAGATTTTGGAACCCAAATCAAGCAAAAAAATTAATAGGCTTTCTATGGCCCACTATTTGTGAGAGAGATGGCACGCTCAGGACTGGCACACAAGCCCAGAGGCCAATATTAATCTCCCATTTTTTTTTTTCCAGGGAAAATTTATAAACCCAATAAAAAAAATAATAATAAATAGGCTTTCTATGGCCCACTATCTGAGAGAGAGAGATGGCACGCTTAGGACTGGCACACAAGCCCAAAGCCCAATATTAACCCCTTCGCGACATGCGCCGTACTAGTACTGCGCTGCCGGCACTGCATTAGTGCCAGCAGCAGTACTAGTATGGCGCACCGATCACCGCGGTCTCGCGCTGAGCACCGCAGTGATCGGGTGCGGGGGTCAGCTGTATATGACAGCTGACACCCCGCAGCAATGCCCACGATCGGCGCTATCGCCGATCGCGGGCATTTAACCCCTTTGATGCCGCTGTCAGTAGTGACAGCGGCATAGAGGGGGATCGCGCAGGGACGGGGGCTCCCTGCGCTCTCCCACCGGAGCAACGCAATGAGATCGCGTTGCTCCGGTGACCCGGAAGGAGTCCCCGGATCCAAGATGGCCGCCGGACTCCTTCCGGGTCATGAAGTGACCTGGCTAGCCGGCGCCTGCTGAGAGCAGGCGCTGGAGAGCCAGCTAAGCTGCCTGTCAGATCGTTGATCTGACAGTGTGCTATGCACAGTGTCAGATCAACAATCTGATCTAATACAGAGATGTCCCACCCTGGGACAATGTTAGAAAGTTAAAAAAAAAAAAATAGAATGTGTAAAAAAAAATTAAAAAAAATCCCCCCCCCCAAAAAAAAAAACATTTCCCAATAAATCCATTTATTTATGTAAAAAAAAAAAAAAACAATAAATGTACACATATTTGGTATCGCCGCGTCCGTAACGACCCGCTCTATAAAAATGTCCCACTAGTTAACCCCTTCAGTGAACACCGCAAAAAAAAAAAAAAAAACAAGGCAAAAAACAACGCTTTATTATCATACAGGCGAACAAAAAGTGGAATACCACGCGATCAAAACGACGGATATAAATAACCATGGTACCGCTGAAAACGTCATCTTGTCCCGCAAAAAAAAAGCCGCCATACAGCATCATCAGCAGAAAAATAAAAAAGTTATAGCTCTCAGAATAATGCGATGCAAAAACAATTATTTTTTTATATAAAATAGTTTTTATTGTGTAAAAGCGCCAAAACATAAAAGAAATTACATAAATGAGGTATCGCTGTAATCGTACTGACCCGAAGAATAAAACTGCTTTATCCATTTTACCACACGTGGAACGGTATAAACGCCCCCCCTAAAAGAAATTCAGGAATTGCTGGTTTTTGTTCATTCCGCCTCCCAAAAATCGGAATAAAAAGCGATCAAAAAATGTCATCTGCCCGAAAATGTTACCAATAAAAACGTCAACTCGTCCCGCAAAAAACAAGACCTCATATGACTCTGTGGGCCAAAATATGGATAAATTATAGCTCTCAAAATGTAGTGATGCAAAAACTATTTTTTGCAATAAAAAGCGTCTTTTAGTGTGTGACAGCTGCCAATCATAAAAATCCGCCAAAAAAACGCTATAAAAGTAAATCAAACCCCCCTTCATCACCCCCTTAGTTAGGGAAAAATAATAAAATGTAAAAAAATGTATTTATTTCCATTTTCCCATTAGTGCTAGGGTTAGGGCTAGGGTTAGGGCTAGGGCTAGGGTTAGGGCTAGGGTTAGGGCTAGGGTTAGGGCTAGGGTTAGGGCTAGGGCTAGGGTTGGGGTTAGGGTTTCAGTTATAATTGGGGGTTTCCACTGTTTAGGCACATCAGGGGCTCTCCAAACGCGACATGGCGTCCGATCTCAATTCCAGCCAATTCTGCTTTGAAAAAGTAAAACAGGGCTCCTTCCCTTCCGAGTTCTCCTGTGTGCCCAAACAGTGGTTCCCCCCAACATATGGGGTATCAGCGTTCTCAGGACAAGTTGGACAAAAACTTTTGGGGTCCAATTTGTCCTGTTACCCTTGGGAAAATAAAAACATAGGGGATAAAATATCATTTTCGTGGAAAAAAAAATATTTTCTATTTTCACGGCTCTGCGTTATAAACTGTAGTGAAACACTTGTTGGTTCAAAGCTCTCACAACACATCTAGATAAGTTCCTTGGGGGGTCTAGTTTCCAATATGGGGTCACTTGTGGGGGGTTTCTACTGTTTAGGTACATCAGGGGCTCTGCAAATGCAACATGACGCCTACAGACCAATCCATCTAAGTCTGCATTTCAAATGGCGCTCCTTCCCTTCCGAGCTCTGCCGTGCACCCAAACAGTGGTTCCCCCCAACATATGGGGTATCAGCGATCTCAGGACAAGTTGGACAACAACTTTTGGGGTCCAATTTGTCCTGTTACCCTTGGGAAAACAAAAACATAGGGGATAAAATATCATTTTCGTGGAAAAAAAAATATTTTTTATTTTCACGGCTCTGCGTTATAAACTGTAGTGAAACACTTGTTGGTTCAAAGCTCTCACAACACATCTAGATAAGTTCCTTGGGGGGTCTAGTTTCCAATATGGGGTCACTTGTGGTGGGTTTCTACTGTTTAGGTACATCAGGGGCTCTGCAAATGCAACATGACACCTGCAGTCCATTCCATCTAAGTCTGCATTTCAAACGGTGCTCCTTCCCTTCCGAGCTCTGCCATGCACTCAAACGGTGGTTCCCCCCCACATGTGGGGTATCAGCGTACTCAGGACAAATTGGACAATAACATTTGTGGTCCAATTTCTCCTGTTACCCTTGGGAAAAAAAAATTGCGGGCTAAAACATCATTTTGTGGAAAGAAATAATGATTTTTTAATTTTCACAATGCTACATTCTAAACTTTAGTGAAACAATTGGGGGTTAAAAGTGCTCACCACACATCTAGATAAGTTCCTTAGGGGGTCTTCTTTCCAAAATGGGGTCACTTGTGGGGGGTTTCCACTGTTAAGGCACGTCAGGGGCTCTCCAAATGCGACATGGCATCCGATCTCAATTCCAGCCAATTTTGCATTGAAAAGTCAAATGGCACTCCTTCCCTTCCGAGCTCTGCCATGCGCTCAAACAGTGGTTTATCCCCATATATGAAGTATCGACGTACTCAGGACAAATTGCACAACAACTTTTGGGGTCCAATTTATCCTTTTACCCTTGGGAAAATAAAACATTTGGGGCAAAAAGATCATTTTTTGTGAAAATTAATAAAAAAATTTTTTTTACGGCTCTACATTATAAACTTCTGTGAAGCACTTGGAGGTTCAAAGTGCTCACCACACATCTAGATTAGTTCCTTAGGGGGTCTACTTTCCAAAATGGTGTCACTTGTGGGGGTTTCCACTGTTTAGGCACATCAGGGGCTCTCCAATCGTGACATGGGCTCCGATCTCAATTCCAGCAAATCTTGCATTGAAAAGTCAAATGGCGCTCCTTCCCTTCTGAGCTCTGCCATGTGCCCAAACAGTGGTTTACCCCCACATATGGGGAATCGGCGTACTCAGGACAAATTGTACAACGAATTTTGTGGTCCAATTTCTCCTGTTACCCTTGGTGAAATGAAACAAATTGGACCTGAAGTAAAAATTTTGTGAAAAAAAAGTTAAATGTTCAATTTTTTTAAACATTCAAAAAATTCCTGTGAAGCACCTGAAGGGTTAATAAACTTTTTGAATGTGGTTTTGAGTACCTTGAGGGGTGCAGTTTTTAGAATGGTGTCACTTTTGGGCATTTTCTGTCATATAGACCCCTCAAAGTCACTTCAAGTGCGAGGTGGTCCGTAAAAAAATGGTTTTGCAAATTTTGTTGCAAAAATGAGAAATCGCTGGTCAACTTTTAACCCTTATAACGTCCTAACAAAAAAAAGTTATGTTTCCAAAATTGTGCTGATGTAAAGCAGACATGTGGGAAATGTTGTTTATTAACTATATTATGTGATATAACTCTCTAATTTAAGGGCATAAAAACTAAGAGTTTGAAAATTGCTAAATTTTCATAATTTCCGACAAATTTTTGTTTTTTTCACAAATAAATGCAAGTCATATCGAAGAAGTTTTACCACTATCATGAAGTACAATATGTCACGAGAAAACAGTGTCAGAATCACCAGGATCCGTTGAAGCGTTTCAGAGTTATGACCTCATAAAGTGACAGTGGTCAGAATTGTAAAAATTGGCCCTGTCACTTAGGTGAAAACAGGCTTTGGGGTGAAGGGGTTAATCTCCCACTGATTGATTTAATGATTTTTTCAGGTAGAATTTAGAACCCAAATCAAGCAAAAAAATTAATAGGCTTTCTATGGCCCACTGAGTGAGAGATGGCACACACAGGAGTAAGGAGTGGCACACAAGCCCTGAGGCCAATATTTTTCTCCCACTGATTGATTGATTGATTTTTTCAGGTAGAATTAGGAACCCAAATCAACCCAAAAAATAAATAGGCTTTCTATGGCCCACTATTTGTGAGAGAGATGGCACGCTCAGGACTGGCACACAAGCCCAGAGGCCAATATTAATCTCCCACTTTTTTTTTTTTTCCAGGGAAAATTTATAAACCCAATAAAAAAAATAATAATAAATAGGCTTTCTATGGCCCACTATCTGAGAGAGAGAGATGGCACGCTTAGGACTGGCACACAAGCCCAAAGGCCAATATTAATCTCCCACTGATTGATTGATTGATTTTTTCAGGTAGAATTATGAACCCAAATCAACCAAAAAAATAAATAGGCTTTCTATGGCCCACTATTTGTGAGAGAGATGGCACGCTCAGGACTGGCACACAAGCCCAGAGGCCAATATTAATCTCCCACTTTTTTTTTTTTTCCAGGGAAAATTTATAAACCCAATAAAATAATAAAAAAATAGGCTTTCTATGGCCCACTATCTGAGAGAGAGAGAGATGGCACGCTTAGGACTGGCACACAAGCCCAAAGGCCAATATTAATCTCCCACTGATTGATTTATTGATTTTTTCAGGTAGAATTTAGAACCCAAATCAAGCAAAAAAATTAATAGGCTTTCTATGGCCCACTGAGTGAGAGATGGCACACACAGGAGTAAGGAGTGGCACACAAGCCCTGAGGCCAATATTTTTCTCCCACTGATTGATGTTGTGATTTTTTCTGGTAGATTTTGGAACCCAAATCAAGCAAAAAAATAAATAGGCTTTCTATGGCCCACTGAGTGAGAGATGACACAGACAGAGATGGCACTCTAGCAGAAATGTCAATCTTAATCTCCCACAAAAAAAAAAAAAAAAAAAAAAGGAACTGTCCTTCAATTACTATCTCCCTGCAGTAATCTCAGCCAGGTATGGCAGGCAGCAATAAGGAGTGGACTGATGCACAAATTAAATAAAAAGTGTGGACAAACAAACAAGATAGCTGTGCAGAAAGGAAGGAACAAGAGGATTTGTGCTTTGAAAAAAGCAGTTGGTTTGCACAGCGGCGTACACACAGCAATGCAGCTATCAGGGAGCCTTCTAGGGCAGCCCAATGAGCTACAGCGCTGAGGAAAAAAAAAAAAAAAGGAGCTTCCACTGTCCCTGCACACCGAAGGTGGTGTTGGGCAGTGGAAATCGCTACAGCACAAGCGGTTTTGTGGTTAATGGACCCTGCCTAACGCTATCCCTGCTTCTGACGAAGCGGCAGCAACCTCTCCCTAAGCTCAGATCAGCAGCAGTAACATGGCGGTCGGCGGGAACTCCCCTTTATAGCCCCTGTGACGCCGCAGACAGCAAGCCAATCACTGCAATGCCCTTCTCTAAGATGGTGGGGACCAGGACCTATGTCATCACGCTGCCCACACTCTGCGTTTACCTTCATTGGCTGAGAAATGGCGCTTTTCGCATCATTGAAACGCGACTTTGGCGCGAAAGTCGCGTACCGCATGGCCGTCCACGCACAGGGGTCGGATCGGGTTTCATGAAACTCGACTTCGCCAAAAGTCGGCGACTTTTGAAAATGTTCGACCCGTTTCGCTCAACCCTACTCACGACACATCTAGATAAGTTCCTTAAAGGGTCTAGTTTCCAAAATGGGGTCACTTGTGGGGGTTTTCCACTGTTTAGGCACATCAGGGGCTTGCCAAACGCGACATGGCATCCGATCTCAATTCCTGCCAATTTTAGCTTGAAAATGTCAAACGGCTCTCCTTTCCTTCTGAGCCCTGCCATGCGCCCAAACAGTGGTTCCCCCCTACATATGGGGTATCAGCGTACTCAGGACAAATTGGACAACAACTTTTGGGGTCCAATTTCTCCTTTTACCCTTGAGAAAATAAAAAATTGGGGACTAAACGATCATGTTTGTGGAAAAAATAGGATTTTTTATTTTCACGCCCGGGCATTATAAACTTTCGTGAAGCACTTGGGGGATAAAAGTGCTCACGACACATCTAGATAAGTTCCTTAGGGGGTCTAGTTTCCAAAATGGGGTCACTTGTGGTGGTTTTCCACTGTTTAGGCACATCAGGGGCTCGCCAAACGCGACATGGCGTCCGATCTCAATTCCAGCCGATTTTAGATTGAAAATGTCAAACGGCGCTCCTTTCCTTCTGAGCCCTGCCGTGCGCCCAAAAAGTGGTTACCCCTCACATGTGGGGTATCAGCGTACTCAGGACAAATTGGACAACAACTTTTGAGGTCCATTTAATCTTTTTACCCTTGGGAAATTAAAAGAATTATTGCTGAAAGATCATTTTTGTGACTAAAAAGTAAAATGTTAATTTTTTCCTTCCATGTTGCTTCTGCTGCTGTGAAACACCTGAAGGGTTAATCAACTTTTTGAATATGGTTTTGCGCACCTTGAGGGGTGCAGTTTTTAGAAAGGTGTCAATTTTGGGTATTTTCTGCCATATAGACCCCTCAAAATGACTTCAAATGTGAGGTGGTCCCTAAAAAAATGGTTTTCTAAATTTTGTTGTAAAAATGAGAAATTGCTGGTCAACTTTTAACCCTTATAACTCCCTAACAGAAAAAAATTTTGGTTCCAAAATTGTGCTGATGTAAAGTAGACATGTGGGAAATGTTACTTATTAAGTATTTTGTGTGACATATCTCTGTGATTTAATTGCATAAAAATTCAAAGTTGGAAAATTGCGAAATTTTAAAAATTTTCGACATATTTCCATTTTTTTCACAAATAAACGCAGGTAATATCAAAGAAATTTTACCACTATCATGAAGTACAATATGTCACGAGAAAACAGTGTCAGAATCACCGGGATCCGTTGAAGCGTTCCAGAGTTATAACCTCATAAAGGGACAGTGGTCAGAATTGTAAAAATTGGCCCGGTCCATAACGTGCAAACCACCCTTGGGGGTAAAGGGGTTAATACAAAAACACATGGTGTGAAAGTCCAAATATTTTTGTGCAAACATGTATTACTTTATTAAATGTAAACACACATAAACATTAATAAACACATGTATCAGACACACGGTAATCATATATAAAGGGATGGGTAGACAAAATGTGGGTCTCTCAATTTGCATCTGATAGAGAGGTGGGAGGATGTTGTGAATTCCGTTCTGGAGCTTCCTCCTGTGGTTGCTAATGGTATTTTTGTGAGTTATGCCCTTGGGCTCCCTCTGGTGGTTTCGAGTGGAACTGCTGCTCCTTTAGGTAGCTGTAGCAGCTGCCTTCACTAATCGCCTTGCCTGGGTTTGTTATTTAAACCTGCTCTGGGCTTTAGTCCATGCCTGCTGGCAATGTTTTTGGTTGGATTTGGTTCTTTCCTTGGAATTCTCATATGGCCAGTCCTTGTCTGCAAAAGATAAGTTTTTGCTAGTTTATGTTTGTCCATTTGTTTGGACTCTATTGCTTTGCAATTTTGTCTCTTTTTGTCCAGCTTGTCACTATGTCTTATTCAGGCTAGCTGGAAGCTCTGGGAAAGCAGATTTGCCCCGCCACACCGTGAGTCGGTGTGAAGTTCATTTTTGTAAACTCTGCGTGGAATTTGTAGTTTTTATACTGACCGCACAGTATCCTTTTCTCTCTATCTAGTTTAGTATTGGCCTCCTTTGCTGAATTCTGATTTCATTTCTTTGTACGTCATTTCCCTCTCCATTCACAGTCAATATTTGTGGGGGCTATCTTTCCTTTTGGGGGTTTTCTCTGAGGCAAGATAGCTTTCTATTTCCTTCTTTAGGGGTAGTTATTTCTTAGGCTGTGAAGAGGTGTCTAGGGAGAGTCAGGAACATCCCACGGCTATTTCTAGTGTTGTGGTTAGGATTAGGGACTGCGGTCAGTAGAGATACCACCTTCTCAGAGCTCGCTCCATGTTGCGTTTTAGCCACCAGGTCATATCAGTGTGGCCTCTTAACCACCAGGTCATAACAGTACAGCAGGCCATAAATGAATTAAATGCGTCTCAAAAGAAGGAAATGAAAGTTCTGAACCATTTTTTTTCTGTGCTCTGTTCTGTCTTTTTTTTCCTCTTGATATCTGGGTGGTGCTGGATATATGCTCTGGTATGGAGGTTCAGAGTTTGTTTTCTCGTGTGGATCAACTTGCTGCAAGAGTCCAGAGTATCCAAGATTATATTGTCCAGACTCCGGCTCTAGAGCCTAGAATTCCTACTCCTGATTTGTTTTTTGGGGACAGATCCAAGTTTTTGAACTTTAAAAATAGCTGCAAATTGTTTTTTGCTTTGAAACCCCGTTCTTCTGGTGATCCCATTCAGCAAGCAAAAATCATCATATCCTTACTGCGTGGTGATCCTCAAGACTATGCTTTTGCTCTTGAAACAGGGGATCCGGCATTGTTGAGTGTGAATGCATTTTTTCAAGCGCTCGGATTGTTGTATGACGAACCTAACTCAGTAGAGCATGCTGAGAAAACACTGTTGGCCCTATGTCAGGGTCAAGAAGCGGCAGAGTTATACTGCCAGAAATTTAGAAAATGGTCTGTGCTCACTAAGTGGAATGAAGAGGCTCTGGCTGATATTTTCAGAAAAGGTCTTTCTGAAACCCTTAAAGATGTTATGGTGGGCTTTCCTACGCCTACCGGTTTGAGCGAATCTATGTCTCTAGCCATACAGATTGATCGGCGCTTGCGTGAGCGCAAGGTGGTGCACCATATGGCAGTGTCCTCTGAGCAAATTCCTGACTCTATGCAATGTGATAGGATTTTGACTAGAGCAGAAAGACAGAAATTCAGACGTCAGAATGGCCTGTGTTTTTACTGTGGTGATTCTGCTCATGCTATTTCTGATTGCCCTAAGCGTACTAGGAGGGTTCCTGGGTCTGTTACCATTAGTACTGTACAGCCTAAATTTCTCTTGTCTGTTACCCTGATTTGCTCATTGTCGTCCTTTTCTGTTATGGCATTTGTGGATTCTGGCGCTGCCCTGAACTTAATGGACTTAGAATTTGCCAAGCGCTGTGGTTTTTCCTTGGAGCCTTTGCAGAGTCCTATTCCCTTAAGGGGGATTGATGCTACGCCATTGGCAAAGAATAAACCTCAGTATTGGACTCAGTTAACCATGTACATGGCTCCAGCACATCAGGAAAATATTCACTTTTTGGTGTTGCATAATTTGCATGATGTTGTTGTGCTGGGTTTTCCATGGTTACAGGTACATAACCCAGTGCTGGATTGGAGATCTATGTTTACATAGTTAGTAAGCAACATAGTTAGTAAGGCCGAAAAAAGACATTTGTCCATCCAGTTCAGCCTATATTCCATCATAATAAATCCCCAGATCTACGTCCTTCTACAAAACCTAATTGTATGATACAATATTGTTCTGCTCCAGGAAGACATCCAGGCCTCTCTTGAACCCCTCGACTGAGTTCGCCATCACCACCTCCTCAGGCAAGCAATTCCAGATTCTCACTGCCCTAACAGTAAAGAATCCTCTTCTATGTTGGTGGAAAAACCTTCTCTCCTCCAGACGCAAAGAATGCCCCCTTGTGCCCGTCACCTTCCTTGGTATAAACAGATCCTCAGCGAGATATTTGTATTGTCCCCTTATATACTTATACATGGTTATTAGATCGCCCCTCAGTCGTCTTTTTTCTAGACTAAATAATCCTAATTTCGCTAATCTATCTGGGTATTGTAGTTCTCCCATCCCCTTTATTAATTTTGTTGCCCTCCTTTGTACTCTCTCTAGTTCCATTATATCCTTCCTGAGCACCGGTGCCCAAAACTGGACACAGTACTCCATGTGCGGTCTAACTAGGGATTTGTACAGAGGCAGTATAATGCTCTCATCATGTGTATCCAGACCTCTTTTAATGCACCCCATGATCCTGTTTGCCTTGGCAGCTGCTGCCTGGCACTGGCTGCTCCAGGTAAGTTTATCATTAACTAGGATCCCCAAGTCCTTCTCCCTGTCAGATTTACCCAGTGGTTTCCCATTCAGTGTGTAATGGTGACATTGATTCCTTCTTCCCATGTGTATAACCTTACATTTATCATTGTTAAACCTCATCTGCCACCTTTCAGCCCAAGTTTCCAACTTATCCAGATCCATCTGTAGCAGAATACTATCTTCTCTTGTATTAACTGCTTTACATAGTTTTGTATCATCTGCAAATATCGATATTTTACTGTGTAAACCTTCTACCAGATCATTAATGAATATGTTGAAGAGAACAGGTCCCAATACTGACCCCTGCGGTACCCCACTGGTCACAGCGACCCAGTTAGAGACTATACAATTTATAACCACCCTCTGCTTTCTATCACTAAGCCAGTTACTAACCCATTTACACACATTTTCCCCCAGACCAAGCATTCTCATTTTGTGTACCAACCTCTTGTGCGGCACGGTATCAAACGCTTTGGAAAAATCGAGATATACCACGTCCAATGACTCACCGTGGTCCAGCCTATAGCTTACCTCTTCATAAAAACTGATTAGATTGGTTTGACAGGAGCGATTTCTCATAAACCCATGCTGATATGGAGTTAAACAGTTATTCTCATTGAGATAATCCAGAATAACATCCCTCAGAAACCCTTCAAATATTTTACCAACAATAGAGGTTAGACTTACTGGCCTATAATTTCCAGGTTCACTTTTAGAGCCCTTTTTGAATATTGGCACCACATTTGCTATGCGCCAATCCTGCGGAACAGACCCTGTCGCTATAGAGTCCCTAAAAATAAGAAATAATGGTTTATCTATTACATTACTTAGTTCTCTTAGTACTCGTGGGTGTATGCCATCCGGACCCGGAGATTTATCTATTTTAATCTTATTTAGCCGGTTTCGCACCTCTTCTTGGGTTAGATTGGTGACCCTTAATATAGGGTTTTCATTGTTTCTTGGGATTTCACCTAGCATTTCATTTTCCACCGTGAATACCGTGGAGAAGAAGGTGTTTAATATGTTAGCTTTTTCCTCGTCATCTACAACCATTCTTTCCTCACTATTTTTTAAGGGGCCTACATTTTCAGTTTTTATTCTTTTACTATTGATATAGTTGAAGAACAGTTTGGGATTAGTTTTACTCTCCTTAGCAATGTGCTTCTCTGTTTCCTTTTTGGCAGCTTTAATTAGTTTTTTAGATAAAGTATTTTTCTCCCTATAGTTTTTTAGAGCTTCAATGGTGCCATCCTGATTTAGTAGTGCAAATGCTTTCTTTTTACTGTTAATTGCCTGTCTTACTTCTTTGTTTAGCCACATTGGGTTTTTCCTATTTCTAGTCCTTTTATTCCCACAAGGTATAAACCGCTTACACTGCCTATTTAGGATGTTCTTAAACATTTCCCATTTATTATCTGTATTCTTATTTCTGAAGATATTGTCCCAGTCTACCAGATTAAGGGCATCTCTAAGCTGGTCAAACTTTGCCTTCCTAAAGTTCAGTGTTTTTGTGACTCCCTGACAAGTCCCCCTAGTGAAAGACAGGTGAAACTGTACAATATTGTGGTCGCTATTTCCTAGATGCCCGACCACCTGCAGATTTGTTATTCTGTCAGGTCTATTAGATAGTATTAGGTCTAAAAGTGCTGCTCCTCTGGTTGGATTCTGCACCAATTGTAAAAGATAATTTTTCTTGGTTATTAGCAGAAACCTGTTGCCTTTATGGGTTTCACAGGTTTCTGTTTCCCAGTTAATATCCGGGTAGTTAAAGTCCCCCATAACCAGGACCTCATTATGGGTTGCAGCTTCATCTATCTGCTTTAGAAGTAGACTTTCCATGGTTTCTGTTATATTTGGGGGTTTGTAACAGACCCCAATGAGAATTTTGTTACCATTTTTCCCTCCATGAATTTCGACCCATATGGACTCGACATCCTCATTTCCTTCGCTAATATCCTCCCTTAAAGTGGACTTTAGACAAGACTTTACATAGAGACAAACCCCTCCTCCTCTCCGATTTTTACGATCCTTTCTAAACAGACTGTAACCCTGTAAGTTAACTGCCCAGTCATAGCTTTCATCTAACCATGTCTCGGTTATTCCCACTATGTCAAAGTTACCTGTAGATATTTCTGCTTCTAGTTCTTCCATCTTGTTTGTCAGGCTTCTGGTGTTTGCGAGCATGCAGTTTAGAGGATTTTGTTTTGTTCCAATCTCCTCGCTGTGGATTGTTTTAGAAATGTTCTTACCTCCCTTCTGAGTATGTTTTCCTGGATCTCCTTTGTTCAAGTCTAATGTTTTTCTTCCCGTCCCCTCTTCTTCTAGTTTAACGCCCTCCTGATGAGTGTAGCGAGTCTTCTGGCGAATGTGTGTTTCCCAGGTTTGTTGAGGTGTAGTCCGTCTCTGGCGAGGAGTCCATCGTACAAGTAATTCACACCGTGGTCCAGGAATCCGAATCCTTGTTGTCTGCACCATCGTCTTAGCCAGTTGTTTGCATCAAGGATCCTGTTCCATCTCCTGGTGCCATGCCCGTCTACTGGAAGGATAGAAGAAAAAACTACCTGTGCATCCAGTTCCTTTACTTTCTTCCCCAACTCTTCAAAGTCTTTGCAGATTGTCGGTAGGTCCTTCCTTGCCGTGTCATTGGTGCCAACATGTATCAGAAGAAATGGGTGGACTTCCTTGGAGTTGAAGAGCTTTGGTATCCTATCGGTCACATCCTTGATCATCGCACCTGGAAGGCAGCATACTTCTCTTGCAGTTATGTCCGGTCTGCAGATGGCTGCTTCTGTGCCTCTCAGTAGTGAGTCTCCCACCACCACCACTCTTCGTTGCTTCTTGGCTGTACTTTTTGCTGTCACTTGTTGCTGTGTGCCCTTTTCTTTTTTGCTTGCTGGTATTGCTTCATCCTTAGGTGTGCCATCTTCATCCTCTACAAAGATTTGATATCGGTTCTTCAGTTGTGTGGTTGGTGATTTCTCCATGGTCTTCTTGCTTCTTTTGGTCACATGCTTCCACTCATCTGCTTTTGGAGGTTCTCTGACACTTTTTTCACCTTCTGTGACCAGTAGAGATGCTTCTGTTCTGTCTAGAAAGTCTTCATTCTCTTTGATGAGTTTCAAAGTTGCTATTCTTTCTTCCAGACCCCGCACCTTTTCTTCTAAAAGGGCCACTAGTCTACACTTCTGACAGGTGAAATTTAATTCTTCTTCTGGTCGATCTGTGAACATGTAGCACATGCTGCAGCTCACCATGTAGGTTGTCACATCTGCCATGTTGCTCCTAGATCCTGCTGACTTGCTGTGTGTTTTCCTTCTTGTGTAATCTACTCAGCCAAGCTCTCTTGCATTAATGTCCTACAGGCAAAAATTTGCGCCAGTTTGTAACTGGTTGGGGTTGTCAGGGGATACATAGTGATATTCCTTTGATGTCCATTTCCTCGTCCCCTTCTTCTGAAGTTCCTGAGTTTTTGTCGGATTTCCAGGATGTATTTGATGAGCCCAAGTCCAGTTTCCTGCCTCCTCATAGGGACTGCGATTGTGCCATTAATTTGATTCCTGGCTGTAAGTTCCCTAAGGGCCGACTTTTCAATCTGTCTGTGCCAGAGCATGCCGCTATGCGGAGCTATGTAAAGGAGTCCTTGGAGAAGGGGCATATTCGCCCGTCTTCGTCACCGTTGGGAGCGGGATTTTTTTTTGTTGCCAAGAAGGATGGCTCCTTGAGACCCTGTATAGATTATCGCCTTCTCAATAAGATCACTGTCAAATTCCAGTACCCTTTACCTTTACTTTCTGATTTGTTTGCTCGGATTAAGGGTGCCAGTTGGTTTACTAAAATCGACCTTCGAGGGGCGTATAATCTCGTGCGTATTAAACAAGGTGATGCATGGAAAACAGCATTTAATACGCCCGAAGGCCATTTTGAATATCTTGTGATGCCATTCGGGCTCTCTAATGCTCCATCGGTATTTCAGTCCTTTATGCATGATATCTTCTGGAATTATCTGGATAAATTCATGATTGTGTATTTGGATGATATTTTGGTTTTCTCCGATGATTGGGAGTCTCATGTAAAGCAGGTTAGGATGGTATTTCAGGTCCTTCGTGCTAATGCGTTGTTTGTGAAGGGGTCTAAGTGCCTCTTTGGAGTTCAGAAGGTTTCTTTTTTGGGTTTCATTTTTTCCCACTCGGCTATTGAAATGGACCCTGTTAAAGTCCAGGCCATTCATGATTGGACTCAACCTACATCTGTAAAGAGCCTTCAGAAATTTTTGGGCTTTGCCAATTTTTATTGCCGCTTTATTGCTAATTTTTCTAGTGTGGTGAAGCCTCTGACCGATTTGACGAGGAAGGGCGCTGATGTGGTGAATTGGTCCTCTGCGGCTGTTGAGGCCTTTCAGGAGCTTAAACGTCGTTTTACTTCTGCCCCTGTGTTGCGTCAGCCGGATGTTTCTCTCCCTTTTCAGGTTGAGGTTGATGCTTCTGAGATTGGGGCAGGGGCCGTTTTGTCTCAGAGAAATTCTGATGGCTCTTTGATGAAACTGTGTGCTTTCTTCTCCAGAAAGTTTTCGCCTGCTGAGTGTAATTATGATGTCGGCAATCGGGAGTTGTTGGCTATGAAGTGGGCATTTGAGGAGGGGCGACATTGGCTTGAGGGAGCCAAGCATCGCGTGGTGGTCTTGACTGATCACAAGAATCTGATTTACCTCGAGTCTGCTAAGCGGTTGAATCCTAGACAGGCTCAGTGGTCTCTGTTTTTCTCACGTTTTGATTTTGTGGTCTCGTATATTCCGGGTTCTAAGAATGTGAAGGCTGATGCCCTTTCTAGGAGTTTTTTGCCTGATTCTCCGGGAGTTCTTGAGCCGCCTGGGATCCTCAAGGAGGGGGTGATTCTTTCTGCCATCTCCCCTGATTTGCGGCGGGTACTTCAGGAGTTTCAGGCTGATAAACCTGACCGCTGTCCTGTGGAGAAATTGTTTGTTCCTGATAGATGGACTAGTAGGGTAATTTCTGAGGTTCATTGTTCGGTGTTGGCTGGTCACCCTGGGATTTTCGGTACCAGAGATTTGGTGGCTAGGTCCTTTTGGTGGCCTTCCTTGTCGCGGGATGTGCGTTCGTTTGTGCAGTCCTGTGGGACCTGTGCTCGGGCTAAGCCTTGCTGTTCCCGTGCCAGCGGGTTGCTTTTGCCTTTGCCTATTCCTGAGAGGCCCTGGACCCATATTTCCATGGATTTAATTTCTGATCTTCCTGTCTCTCAGAAGATGTCTGTCATCTGGGTGGTTTGTGACCGGTTTTCTAAGATGGTCCATTTGGTGCCGTTGCCTAAGTTGCCTTCCTCCTCTTATTTGGTTCCATTATTTTTTCAGCATGTGGTTCGTTTGCATGGTATTCCGGAGAATATTGTGTCTGACAGAGGTTCCCAATTCGTTTCTAGGTTTTGGCGGTCCTTTTGTGCTAGAATGGGCATTGACTTGTCTTTTTCTTCAGCATTCCATCCTCAGACAAATGGCCAAACGGAGCGAACCAATCAGACCTTGGAAACCTATTTGAGATGCTTCGTGTCTGCTGATCAGAATGATTGGGTGACCTTTTTGCCGTTGGCCGAGTTTGCCCTTAATAATCGGGCTAGTTCTGCTACCTTGGTTTCGCCTTTCTTTTGTAACTTTGGTTTTCATCCTCGTTTTTCTTCAGGGCAGCTTGAGCCTTCTGACTGTCCTGGTGTGGATTCCGTGGTGGACAGGTTGCAGCAAATTTGGACTCATGTGGTGGACAATTTGACGTTGTCTCAGGAAAAGGCTCAACGTTTTGCTAACCGTCGTCGGTGTGTTGGTCCCCGGCTTCGTGTTGGTGATTTGGTCTGGTTGTCTTCTCGTCATGTTCCTATGAAGGTTTCTTCCCCTAAGTTCCCCTCGCTTTATTGGGCCCTATAAGATTTCTGAAATTATCAATCCAGTGTCTTTTCGTTTGGCCCTTCCAGCTTCCTTTTCCATTCATAATGTGTTCCATAGATCCTTGTTGCGGAGATATGTGGTACCTATGGTTCCCTCCGTTGATCCTCCTGCTCCGATGTTGGTTGAGGGGGAATTGGAATATGTGGTGGAGAAGATTTTGGATTCTCGTTTTTCGAGGCGGAAGCTTCAGTATCTGGTCAAGTGGAAGGGTTATGGCCAGGAGGATAATTCTTGGGCTGTTGCCTCCGATGTTCATGCTGCCGATTTGGTTCGTGTTTTCCATTTGGCTCATCCTGATCGGCCTGGGAGCTCTGGTGAGGGTTCAGTGACCCCTCCTCAAGGGGGGGGGGGTACTGTTGTGAATTCCGTTCTGGAGCTCCCTCCTGTGGTTGCTAATGGTATTTTTGTGAGTTCTGCCCTTGGGCTCCCTCTGGTGGTTTTGAGTGGAACTGCTGCTCCTTTATGTAGCTGCAGGAGCTGCTTTCACTAATCGCCTTGCCTGGGTTTGTTATTGAAACCTGCTCTGGGCTTTAGTCCATGCCTGCTGGCAATGTTTTTGGTTGGATTTGGTTCTTTCCTTGGAATTCTCATATGGCCAGTCCTTGTCTGCAAAAGATAAGTTTTTGCTAGTTTATGTTTGTCCATTTGTTTGGACTCTATTGCTTTGCAATTTTGTCTCTTTTTGTCCAGCTTGTCATTATGTCTTATTCAGGCTAGCTGGAAGCTCTGGGAAAGTAGATTTGCCCCTCCACACCATGAGTCGGTGTGGAGTTCATTTTTGTAAACTCTGCGTGGATTTTGTAGTTTTTATACTGACCGCACAGTATCCTTTTCTCTCTGTCTATCTAGTTTAGTATTGGCCTCCTTTGCTGAATTCTGATTTCATTTCTTTGTACGTCATTTCCCTCTCCATTCACAGTAAATATTTGTGGGGGGCTATCTTTCCTTTTGGGGGTTTTCTCTGAGGCAAGATAGCTTTCTATTTCCTTCTTTAGGGGTAGTTATTTCTTAGGCTGTGAAGAGGTGTCTAGGGAGAGTCAGGAACATCCCACGGCTATTTCTAGTGTTGTTGTTAGGATTAGGGACTGCGGTCAGTAGAGATACCACCTTCTCAGAGCTCGCTCCATGTTGCGTTTTAGCCACCAGGTCATATCAGTGTGGCCTCTTAACCACCAGGTCATAACAGGAGGAGCAGTCATGAAAAATATATAGTGTGGCATAGCGACTGGTCATGTGATTAATGGACGGTATGTATCACAGAGGTGGGTAGCCCTGTGATGGAAGCCTGGGTATGTTTTGCTCAAGCAGATCTACTGCTGAGGGATTTGTTTACATTGGGAAGGCTTCCAGGTGATTGGAGAGATGGGTGGGTTCAGTCACCTACAAACCCACCCTAAGAGGCGTGTTTGAATACCTAAGATGGTTTTGTGTTGAAGGACCTGTGGTGATGTCACACTTACCTGACTGGCCATGTGACAGGTATATGGGTGTGGTTACACTTATGTAAAGAGGTGTGTTTGTAGCCCATGTGGTGAGAGTGTTTTGGAGTCTGCAAGAGTGGACAGACTTCCATGTGCCCTGGCTGGACACTGCAGAGTGGCCTGTGTGTTGGACGGTTCCAAGTGGGGACAGACATCCTGAACAGCACACAGAGACCATATTTAGGCTGGAGAGCCTACGTGCTGGACATGGCACAGCCTGTATGCCTATAGGTCTGAGAGAGAGCGGAGCTCTAATATGGACATTGAGGATTCAACTGTCTGAAGTAAGACTGTTTACCTGTTGTTCCTGTTGCTATGTGGTTTATGGAGCAATAAACCTGTGAACTTTTAATGGAATGTGTCTCCTGAGTGTCATCCTACACCTCTGAGTGAGTACAACCCCTACAATTGGTGTTTCGAATGTGGGCAACGATCCAAGGAGCACATGTTGCAGCGCTGGCTGGTCTGAGCCAGAAGAGTGGACGGTCTTGACAACCATGAGTAAATACTGATCGGGATCAGTGAGAACTGTTGTTCGTGGGATACCTTCGAGGAGAAGAGAGGTATCCGAGAACCTGTGCGGCACCAACCGGTAACGGATGGAGATCCGTGTTATGCTGATTGGGATCAGTGAGAAAATGTGTTTGGGCTGTAAAGCTGAGAACGGATGTAGATCCGTGGTGTGCTGACCGGGGTCAGTGTGAAACAAAGAAAGAGACATTGTGTCTGGGGCACCTCTGAGGCCAAGTGGTGTCCAGGAACCCGTGCAGGTTGCCAGTGGGTAACGGTCTGAAAACAGTGTATTGTGCTGATCGGGATCAGTGTTTTTTTTTTTTATAATAGACAGGAGTCTGTGCTATGCTGACCAGGGGTCAGTGAGAGACTGAGTTTTTTTTTCTTGAGAGTCAGGCTTGAGAGGGCTTGTTGAGGTCATGAAGTTTGCTGTGGCTTGGTGGGGTCACGAAGGTGACAAGCGGCTTGCTGTGGATCGGCGGGTCCACAAAGTCTGCGGTGCAGAGCCTTGTGAAGTGTAGCTGCAGTTGCAGCAAAAAGAGGACAAAAAAAAAAAAGGACATTGCTGATTTAGGTCGTGCAGACTCTTAAAGGGCCAGTGCCAGGCTAAAGAGACATATACTGTGGAACTATTGGGACTTGAAAGTACTGTGGGGAGGTCCACAGGGTGTACCCCAGAGTGGGGTGGAGTCCCAAAAACAGAGCGGTGACCCAAATAATTATGGTTGGCCAAAAAGGGGCCAGGCATCCCAAAAAAGGGGTGGCGTCTCAAAAGGGAGTAGTTGCCCAAAAAGGGGTGGAGTCCCTAAAGGGGGTGGTGGCCCTAAAAGGGGCAGAGTCTAAAAAGGGGATAGCGACCCAAAAAGGGGTGGAGCTTTCAAAAGGGGAACAGCAATGTTTGTGTTTTACGTATTCCGAGTGCGGCATAGACTTCCCGTTTGATGACAGGCCTCAGGTGTGTACTGTTATGTTATACCGTGAAGGAGTATCTGGACTTCTGGACTCAAAGAGTCAGGTGACTGACAGGAACTCCTCTCGTCTTCTGTCTAACCGAGAAAAAGGTCAATGTTCGCTGCATGTATGGGGGCACTGTTGACTATACTGTGGACAGAGTGATCATTGATATGTCCAAAAATGTAAAGTGCCAAGGTGGTGGTATAACACCAGACTTGTTCTACCCATTTGAGAGGGGCTGGGACTTTGTGATCTTTGAAGACATATGGGAAGTTGACGCAGTGTGGGGTTGTTCAGAGGAGAGACAGAGTGCTCATATTGAAGCCCCACTACAGCAGCAGGCTGTGGGGATTCCTGTTAATGGGATGTGTAAAGAGGAAGTAGCACCACCTAATGTCAATAGTCCAGAGTTACGGGTGACCGGAAGAAAATGTGGGTCTGACACTTGTTTAAGTGGGGAATTGCTGTTCCAGGATGACAGAGTGAAAGGGGGTGACTCCTATTCAGACTGTGACTCAAGCGCAAGGGAAAAAGAGTGCAGTAAGGAGGAGCCGAGTAAAAATCACAGTTCTTCATCTCGTCGCGGGGGCCGCAGAAAGGCGGGACAGGTTACACCCTCTGAGAAGAGGGATGATGAGGAGGAGACACGGTCAGGTGCAGATCACGTTGTTGTCCTTGATGAGGAGGTCACTTTATCTCTGACAAACCCTAGCACTGAGGTAGTTAGTGACGGGCTTGGGTTAGAACAGACCTGTAGTAGATCCACATCTGCAATGCCCGGAAAAGGTGAAGTGGCTCAGTATGACGAAGGCTCCAGAGTACCTGATGCTGAAAAGATGGAGAACTCTGAAGTTACCAAGAGTCAAGAGGTGTCTAAGAGTAAACAGACAGAGAGCCCAGGAGAGACCATAGAGGTGGATGCAGAAACAGGTGGAACTCTGAAGAGGCAGAGTGTGGGTGGGCAAGAGACCCCATCTGAAAATCTAATTAAAGAGGTGATGGTGCGACATGTGCTGGCCAAAAGAGAGCAGGACCATGAGATAGAGCTGCTTAAAGAAATAGTTGAGCGAGAAAGGGTCCTGACAGAGGTGATTGAGCACAGAGTGGGCGAGCTGGAGAAGGAAGTCTCTCAGCTCAGAGGTCACCTGTCAGCATGTCAAACCATAAATAAGGCCATATTAAAAGATATGGAGGTGCCCAGAGAGGCCCAAGAGAAGAACCTGCAGGAGCTTCTCCAGAGAGAGGATGAGCGTCTCTGCTTGGTAGAAGAGCAAGATAAAGTTCTCCAAGAGTTCAAGACAAAGGAGACTAATCAACAGCTCCAGAAATCCACGTATGACTGGGAAATTGAACTGTTGCGCTCTCCCGATCTGATCGCTATGAAGGAGAGTGAGCTGGAGAGGCTGACCAAAGAAGGGGCCTCCACGGAGGAAGAAATCCAGCAAGAGAAGCGCCATGCAGGTGGCCGAACAAAGGACGAGGAGGTCCAACAATATGACCAAGAAAGTGAGACTTCGATCTTCAAGTGCGTAATAGACGTACCCGAAGACATGCAAGAAGCGTGTGCCAGTGAGGAGGTTCATGAAGCATTTAAAAAGGCGGTCGAAGCGTGTAGACTGGGCACTTGAGACTCGTCAACTGGTCATACTGTCGACTACGGAAGTCACAGTGAAGCGTGTGGCTGTCCTGAGAGAGATGCATCTACAATGCCTCCGCACAAAACAAATGATCATGTTGAAGAATAAGGAAGCCGCTCGACGTCTGGAGCTAGCAAGAGAAGCTCGAAGTCGGTTGGGTATTGTAGAAGATGTCGTGCAAGTGCCCAGAGGTCTGGTGAGGAAAGTCATCGGAAGATTTGGCAAGGTGATGCAAGAGATGGTGAATAGGTCTGGTGTTATGAGAGTGAGCATTTCAGCTGATGATGAAGCCCAGGTCGTGGGTGAAGATGGGATGGTTGCATTCCTTGTCGTCGGATCCATGGAGAGCCTTGGGAATATCCAAATGCTCCTGGGGTATCGTGTGGCATACCTGAAACAGATAGAGCAGCTAAGACGTGAGAGGGAGCAGATCAATATAGAGCTGCAAGGATTGGCAAACAGATTGCCACCACCTTCAACTCGCAGTATAGAGAGACGAAGAGGTTCTCTGAAGACTGGAAGTCCTCAATCTGAAGTTAACAGAAGATATAGAGATAAAGTGAAGAACTGCTCTCCGAAGAAAGACAATAGGAGAGATCAACAACAGAGACGCAACCAAAGGTGGCCAGATGGAGGAAGTAGAAATAGTGACTCCTCAGTTAGTTCAGGGCTCAGTGACCTAAGCAGGAGACCCTGTAGCAGAGGAAATGACAAGGGGTCATCTTTATCAAAGGGGGTGATGGAAATGGTTGATGAATGCCGACGAAAGGGTTCAGTAACAGGCCCTGACTTTGACAGACGGTTTGACTGTCAGGGACGACTGAGAAGGATCTCTGGTCGGGTAATAGAAAGTGCCAAGCCCCACGGCTTTAGGCAGAGGGGGGGAATATGTGGCATAGCGACTGGTCATGTGATTAATGGACGGTAAGTATCACAGAGGTGGGTGGCCCTGTGATGGAAGCCTGGGTATGTTTTGCTCAAGCAGATCTACTGCTGAGGGATTTGTTTACATTGGGAAGGCTTCCAGGTGATTGGAGAGATGGGTGGGTTCAGTCACCTACAAACCCACCCTAAGAGGCGTGTTTGAATACCTAAGATGGTTTTGTGTTGAAGGACCTGTGGTGATGTCGCACTCACCTGACTGGCCATGTGACAGGTATCTGGGTGTGGTTACACTTATGTAAAGAGGTGTGTGTGTAGCCCATGTAGTGAGTGTGTTTGGGAGTCTGCAGGAGTGGACAGACTTCCATGTGCCCTGGCTGGACACTGCAGAGTGGCCTGTGTGTTGGACGGTTCCAAGTGGGGACAGATGTCCTGAACAGCACACAGAGACCATATTTAGGCTGGAGAGCCTACGTGCTGGACATGGCACAGCCTGTGTGCCTACAGGTCTGAGAGAGAGCGGAGCTCTAATATGGACATTGAGGATTCAACTGTCTGAAGTAAGACTGTTTACCTGTTGTTCCTGTTGCTATGTGGTTAATGGAGCATTAAACCTGTGAACTTTTAATGGAACGTGTCTCCTGAGTGTCATCCTACACCTCTGAGTGGGTACAACCCCTACAATAGGTAATTTAAAAAATGCTAGGGCTTTTTGTGTATATGGAGAACAGTATAAGTGCAACAGTAAAGAATCAGAATAGCCACGTTATGTCTTTTTGCATTTAGATCTTTGGGAGGCAGAATGAAAAAATCAACAGTAGGTGAAGAATTGGTTTCATATTTTTTTTATGCCATTCCTCGTGCAGTGTAAGCGATTAGATGGTGTTATTATTTGGATCGGTGCGATTTCAGCGCTACCGAATTTATTTGGGGTTTTTCTGTTTGTCAGCTGTCACACACTAAAAGACGCTTTTTATTGCAAAAGCAAGTTTTTGCATCCCCGTATTTTGAGAGCTATAATTTTTCAATATTTCAGCTTAGCCATGTGAGACCTTGTTTTTTGCGGGACAAGTTGATGTTTTTCTTGGTACCATTTTTGAGGCCATCACATTTCTGATTGCCTTCTATTTTCATTTTTGCTAGGCAGAGTGAACAAAAACTAGCAATTATGCCGTTCTGCGTGTGATTAAATTGATAAGGCAGCTTTATTCTTCTGGTCAGTACGATTACAGCGATACCTCATTTATATCTTTTTTAACGTTTTGGCGCTTTTACACAGTGAAAACTTTTTTATAGAAAAAAGAATTATTTTTGCATTGGTTTTCTTCTGAAAGCTATAACTTTTTTATTTTTCTGCTGATGGAGCTGTATGGCAGTTTGTTTTTTGCAGGACAATATGGTGTTTTCAGATATACTATTTTTATTTATATTAATCTTTTTGATAGTGTTTTATTTCACTTTTTGTTTGGCAGTATGTTGACAAAGCATAGTATTTTGTCTCGTTTATCATTTATTTTTTTTAACAGTGTTCACTGAAGGAGTTAATGTGACAGTTTTATAGTTCGGTCATTCCAGAAGCAGCAATACCAAATATGTGTACGTTTTTGTTATTTTTGTTTTTACATACATGTATTTCTTGGATAAATATCTTTTAATTTTTTTTCTTTATTTTGTGATCTTTTTATATATATTTTTACAATTTGTAAGAACTTTTTTAAAATCCTTTTTTACTTTGTTCTAGGATGGGACATCAACTTTGCCTACCCTGATTGCTTATCCAATAGTCTGTAATGCTTTTGCATTGCAGGGCATTAGATCTGTGCGTCGCAGGCAGGGAGGAGCCGTGTCTGCTTCTGCTCTGAGCATGAGCTTACAGGCCACCATTCCTGGGTGAGCCCATGGCCACCTTTCAGCCCAGTGTCACCATTGAGAACATCGATACAACACAATCGCGATCTTAATCTTGTTGTGCTGATGGGAGCAGAGAGGTAGTCCCATCCCCCTTCAATGCCTCTCAGTGTCGCTGTCACTATTTACAGTGGCATCAGAAGGGTTAAACGCCCGCAATTGATGCTAACACCGATCAAGGAATTTTTGTAGGGTGTCGGCTCTCGTATAGAGTCCGCAGACACCCACATTTGAATTGAGCATCTCTCAGCGTGAGCCCGCGCTATCATCATGCCGTACATATCCAGCGGTTTTCCAGAACACAGCTCCCAGAGCGCCGTATATATACGGCAAATGTCCTGAAGGGGGTTAAAGGATTATATATGGGCATATGTGATATGTGATGTCCTACATTGAAAACTTATGGGTAAATTAAGGTCTATGGGAATAGAAAGTAAGGATTGTAATTGAATCGAAACCTGATTCAAAAATTGCACCCAGAGAGTTGTGGTGAATGACTGCTACTCTCAATATTCTCAGGTTATATGTGGTGTACCCCAAGATTCAATGCTGTCTCTGCTATTACATTTTTTTTTTATCAATATTTATTTACTTTTTATTATTATTATTTAGCTTGAGCTAGCAATGGGACTGTGGCTCCTATCAAATACACAACATGATGGCATCATTTTCCACTAAAGACTTCCAATTCCCTTAGTTTGCCTTAATGGTATTCTAATTAATTTCCAAGAAACCAATTTGATCAGATGTGTACTATATTAAAACGACAGTAAGCTATAAAGCATGCAACGTGGGATTAAATCATTTTAGTAAATGAACTGTTACTTTTCAAATTGTAGCCTTCACCAATTCAGAAAACAATTATTATTGCATCAGTGCTTTACCACTTTGCTACAAAAGGTAAGGCAAAGATATGGGAAGTCAGAATTATATTTTGCCAGCTGAGGATTGCATGTGCAGTCTCCGCTTGGATTTTACAAGTAGACAGATTTGAAATGCATTAGTGATCCACTCAGTAGATTAGTATGTCATATATAATGTGCCTTAACAGTCTTAATGGAATATTGTATTCAGAAAACTTAGGTACAGTATTCAGGTGTTCTCCACTGACCTATATAAAGTTGAATCAAAAATATCAAAACGGTTTTGAAAGCTCTTTCCAGCTGACTAACAATTGTTTAGTCAATATATTTAAGGAAATAACTGTAAGTAGTAGATATGGCTGTCCTAAAACAAATTCATAGGAGTGCTCAGCAGGATTTGTGAACATACTAAAACCTTCAAAGAGATTGCTCCTAACACAATCAATTTCAGATGGTGGCTTCTGCAAGGATTTGACCTAGTAAGCTATTGCCAACTAGGTAATTCCCTAGCAATAGTAATTCCTCATTATGTAAGAGCAGTGTATTTCACGATACAGCAAAAATGTTGATCACCTGTTGCCCCAATCACAGCCTCAGCCAATTGCAATGCATTCCAAAAATAGAGAAATCCAACATGGGGATTCCTTGAAGTATAGAAATATTTTCTTTATTTCATAGCAATAAAAACCCCTGATGCACAGCATTGAAATGATTAAAGATGTTGTTCTGAAATGCGTATTAGTCCCTTATATGAGGCGGGTGGCAAATTCTCCTTATTAGTACACCTATCTCATAAGTTTTGATTCTGGGGTATTTTTTCAGTGGGTCTAGTAGCCATAAGGCACATTTTTTAGTATATGAGTATAACTTGTAGTTGTAGTATGCTGCCCTGACACCGACAGATATGACATAAGTATGTCTTTGATACTGTATTTAGTCATATAAAATGTGTGTTAAATATAACAAGTACATATATCAATTTCATATTTGTGCAAACAAAATATACACATAAAGATGATGAAGCTTAAAAAAGATTACACTACCGACTCTTTCATATCTGACATAAAAAATGATGCTATACGCTATCAGATTCACTTTATTCTCTTTAGGGGACAATATCCACATACACATGGAACCTCAGAGACCCTATACAGTACCACGCTGAAGATGTCTAGTTGTGTACTGTAGAACCATATAGCCTTTTTTAACTGCTTTACAAGCAGTCGTAAAAAAAATCTTCGCTATACTCAGGTTTCCTAAGTTCAATCTACACTTCTTTGATCAAAGAAGAGAGGAAGAAAAGCTCAGCTTAAGAATCATAGAATGTTAGACTTGGAAGGAACATCCAGGGTCATCTTGTCCAATCCCCTGATCAATGCTACACAGGATTCACTAAATCATCTCAGACAGATGTCTGTCCAGCCTCTGTTTCAAAACTTCCATTGAAGAACTCACCACTTCTCGTGGCAGCATGTTCTACTCATTGATAACTCTCACTGTCAAAAAGATGTTTCTAATATTTAATCTGTATCTTCTCCCTTCAGTTTCATTCCATTGCTTTTCGTGTTTGCATGACCAAATGAAAATAAGAAAGATCCCTCTGCACTGTGATATCCCTTCAGATACTTGTAGACAGTTATTAAGTTTCCTCTTAAGGTACCGTCACACATAGCGACGCTGCAGCGATACCGACAACGATCCGGATCGCTGCAGCGTCGCTGTTTGGTCGCTGGAGAGCTGTCACACAGACAGCTCTCCAGCGACCAACGATCCCGAGGTCCCCGGTAACCAGGGTAAACATCGGGTAACTAAGCGCAGGGCCGCGCTTAGTTACCCGATGTTTACCCTGGTTACCATCCTAAAAAGTAAAAAAACAAACGCTACATACTTACCTACAGCCGTCTGTCCTCGGCGCTCTGCTTCTCTGGTCTGGCTGTGAGCGCCGGGCAGCCAGAAAGCAGAGCGGTGACGTCACCGCTCTGCTTTCCGGCTGACCGACGCTCACAGCCAGAGCAGGAGGAGAGCAGAGCACAGCGCTGGAGGACAGACAGCGGTAGGTAAGTATGTAGTGTTTGTTTTTTTACTTTTAGGATGGTAACCAGGGTAAACATCGGGTTACTAAGCGCGGCCCTGCGCTTAGTTACCCGATGTTTACCCTGGTTACCAGCAAAGACATCGCTGAATCGGTGTCACACACGCCGATTCAGCGATGTCTACGGGGAGTCCAGCGACGAAATAAAGTTCTGGACTTTCTTCCCCGACCAGCGATCTCCCAGCAGGGGCCTGATCGCTGCTGCCTGTCACACTGGACGATATCGCTAGCGAGGACGCTGCAACGTCACGGATCGCTAGCGATATCGTCTAGTGTGACAGTACCTTTAGTCTTTTTAGCAAACTAAACATTCCCAGACCCTTTAACCGTACCTCATAGGACATACTTTGCGATCCACTTACCATCCTGTTAGCGCTTCTCTGAAGTTACTCCAGTTTTTCAATGGCTTATTTGAAATGTGGTGCCCAGAACTGGACACAGTATTCCAGTTCAGGCCTGATCAAAGAGGAGTAGAGGGGGATAATTACTTCACGTGATGTAGACTCTATTCTTCTCTTAATACATCCTAGAACTGTGTTTTCATTTTTTGCTGCTGCATCACACTGTTGAATCATGTACAATCTGTGATCTATTAGTTACCCAAGTCTTTTTCACACATGCTGTTGCTTAGTTCTATTCTTCCCATTCTATATTCATTCCCATTCATTTTTCTTCCCCAGATGTAGAATCTTGCATTTCTTCCTGTTAAATACCATTCTATTTTTCACTGCCCATTGTTCATGCTTATCTAGATCCTTCTGAATCCTTTCTCTGTTTTCTCTAGTGTTAGCTATCCCTCCTAGCATCGTCCTAGCAATCCAATATTTGGTAATATTTTCAATAAGGATAGCATGTGATACTTTATCAAATGCTTTGCTGAAATTGAGATATACTATATCTACTGCATTTCACTGATTCACCCAGTCAGTAATTCCATCATAGAAAGAAATTACATTAGTCTGGCATGACTTGTTTGCTATAAACCCATGTTGGCTATGGTTAATTACTGTATTCTTATCCAAGTACTTACATACATGCTGTTTAATAATTTGTTCAAATATATTTTCTGGTATAGAAGTAAGGTTCACTGGATTGTAATTTCCTACTTTCTTTTTTTCAAGATTGGGACAACATTTGTCCTTCTCCAATCTTCTGGTAATTCTGTTTTCCAGGATTTTTCAAACATTCTTGCTAGTGGTTCTGCAATTTCCTCTACTAACTCTTTCAGTACCCTAGGATATAATTCATCTGGACCAAGAGATTTAAATTCTATTTAATTAGCTGAGTGTTTCCTCACCATCTCTCTGTTTATGGATAGGGTGTTAAGGCTGGCGGAACGCACCGAGTAAATATAGATGTTATTATTGGTGCGTTCGCAGCCTGAGGTCCACCGTACAGGAGGAGAACCTGCTGCTAGCAAATGGCACTATATGGCGGTATAAGCGACCTCTGTTACTTCACAGAGTCGCTGTGATAGAAAAGCACTGTGTCCTGTTAAGCTCACAGGAGTACACAGCTAACTGCTGAGCTGATAGCAGTCAGTGGTCATGCAGTCAGAGAAACACACAAACAATTCCTCACCCACCCTGGACGAGTGAGCCCAAGAGAGAACCTCCGGATGCAGACTGGATAGTACAAAAGTCTTGCCTGGAGGCACAGACTCTAGTGAAACTGGGGCAACTGTTCTCAGACTCTCGGTAAGGACAATAAGCCGAGGCTCCTCTTCCTCCTCCTCAGATAATACAACGGAGTGAGAGAGAGCGTCGGCATGAATGTTCTTCTCCCCAGAAAGGAAATGGAGGGTGAAATGGAACCGGGAAAAGAACAAGGACCATCTGGCCTGGCGAGAATTAAACCGCTGGGCTATTTGTAGGTAAACCAAATTCTTGTGGTCTGTGAATACTTGGAAAGGATAGCGAGCCCCCTCCAAAAGATGTCTCCACTCAGGGAAGGCCAACTTCATTGCTAGCAACCCCTGTCCCCGATGGAATAGTTTCTCACTGCTGGTGTGAAGGTCTTGGAAAAGAAGAAGCAAGGATGCTTCCGACCTTGAGCATCCTTTTGAAAGAGGACTGCTACAGCACCAACGGAAGAGGCATCCACCTCCATTATAAATGGCTTATTTACATCGGGGTGATGTAGGATGGGAGCGCTAGCAAAATGGGACTTAATAGAAATAAAGGCCTTGGAGACCTCCTCTGACCACAATTTGGGATTTGCTCCCTTTTTGGTGAGGGCTACCAAGGGAGCTACCAGAGTTGAGAAATGAGGGATGAACTGGCGATAATAGATAATGAACCCCATAAAACACTGCACCGTTTTAAGTGAATGGGGTTCTTGCCAGTCCATCACAGCCTGTAATTTGGCAGGATCCATAGCCAATCCCTGGGCGGAGATGATATAGCCCAGGAAAGGTAAAGACTCCTGCTCAAACACACATTTCTCCAACTTGGGAATCAGCTCGTAAGAGGTCGAAGACTTTGCAAACAATTCTCCGGTGGGAGTCAATATCTGGAGAGTAGATGAGAATATCATCCAAATAGACTACAACCGAGGTAATATCCCAGAAATATCACTTACAAAGTCTTGGAAAATGTCTGGGGCATTACAGAGCCCAAAGGGCATCACTAGATATTCATAATGCCCATCCCTGGTGTTAAAAGCAGTCTTCCATTCGTCCCACTCACGGATGCGAATCAGGTTGTCAGCACCCCGCAGATCTAGCTTAGTAAATACCATGCTCCCCGAAGCCTATCAAAAAGCTCAGATATCAGGGGCAGGGGATACTTATTCTCAATGGTGATGGCGTTAAGACCCCTGTAGTCTATGCATGGACGTAGTTTCCCATTCTTCTTCTGCACAAAGAAGAACCCAGCCCCTGCAGGCGACACGGACTTCTTAATGAATCCTCTTGCCAGATTTTCCTGGATGTACTGAGACATTGCCTCCATCTCCGGGAGAGATATTGGATAGACTTGACCCTGGGGAAGCTCAGCACCAGGCAAGAGGTCAATAGGACAGTCATAGGGGCGGTGAGGCGGAAGGGTCTCCGCAGCCCTTTTGGAGAACACATCCGCATAGGGCCAATATTGCTTGGGGAGAGAGGATAGATCTGCGGGTACCTCAGTAGTAGCAACCTGAACACTTTCCCTCTGACATCTACCCCCACAAGATTCACCCCACCCCAAAATTCTGCCTGTGGACCACTCGATATGAGGAGAGTGGTACTGTAGCCAAGGTATCCCTAACAGGACCTCATCAATTCCCTCAGGAATGATGAGCAGACATATTATCTCCTGATGAGATGGCGACATGGACAGAGAGAAAGGGATGGTCTGGTGTGTTATCTGAGAGGACAGTGTCGACCCATTCACCACTCGTACGGTAACTGGTTGAGCTAGCATTACCAGGGAAATTGCGTGATATTGGGTGAAGGCAGAAGACATAAAATTGCCCTCCGCCCCAGAATCCACACAGAGCTCTACCGAGTGGGAGAATGGGCCTATAGTAATTGTCCCCTTAAAGGACAATTTGGAGGCAAACATTGCCGTGTCTAGTGTACCTCCACCTACTACCGCTAGACGCTGATGTTTCCTCGACCGCTGGGAACATCTGGTGGCAAGATGTCCTGACTGCTGGCAAACATGACAGACCGTGAGTGCACGAGTGGTCCAGGACTTAAATCCCGCTTGTGACACTTCCATGGCCTCATGTGACTCAGGGACCAGGACCGGAGATTCCATAGGTTTGGTGGGAGCCAGCCGAAACCTCTGCCTACACTGGACTCGCTCTAACCTCCACTCGTGAAAATGGAGGTAAATACGAGTGGACACAGTTATTAACTCCTCCAGTGTGGCGGGAATCTCCCTAGTGGCCAGAGCTGTTATGAAAGGCAATTCAGTACCACAATGGACATAGCGGTCAGAGCACATACAGTGATCTGACAATAACCCAAAATCAAACTAGAGGCAGCCGTGGATTGCGCCTAACTCTGCCTATGCAACTCGGCACAGCCTGAGAAACTAACTAGCCTGAAGATAGAAAATAAGCCTACCTTGCCTCAGAGAAACACCCAAAAGGAAAAGGCAGCCCCCCACATATAATGACTGTGAGTTAAGATGAAAAGACAAACGTAGAGATGAAATAGATTCAGCAAAGTGAGGCCCGACTTTCTTAACAGAGCGAGGATAGAAAAGGTAACTTTGCGGTCTACACAAAACCCTAAAGAAAACCACGCAAAGGGGGCAAAAAGACCCTTCGTACCGAACTAACGGCACGGAGGTACACCCTTTGCGTCCCAGAGCTTCCAGCAACAAATTAGACAAGCTGGACAGAAAAAATAGCAAACAAATAGCAAAGAAGAACTTAGCTATGCAGGCCACAGGAATGATCCAGGGAAAAGCAAGTCCAACACTGGAACATTGACAGGAAGCCAGGATCAAAGCATTAGGTGGAGTTAAGTAGAGAAGCACCTAACGACCTCAACAGATCACCTGAGGGAGGAAACTCAGAAGCCGCAGTACCACTTCCCTCCACCAACAGAAGCTCACAGAGAGAATCAGCCGAAGTACCACTTGTGACCACAGGAGGGAGCTCTGCCACAGAATTCGCAACAGTACCTCCCCCTTGAGGAGGGGTCACCGAACCCTCACCAGAGCCCCCAGGCCGACCAGGATGAGCCACATGAAAGGCACGAACAAGATCGGGAGCATGGACATCAGAGGCAAAAACCCAGGAATTATCTTCCTGAGCATAACCCTTCCATTTAACCAGATACTGGAGTTTCCGTCTAGAAACACGAGAATCCAAAATCTTCTCCACAATATACTCCAATTCCCCCTCCACCAAAACCGGGGCAGGAGGATCAACAGATGGAACCATAGGTGCCACGTATCTCCGCAACAATGACCTATGGAATACGTTATGTATGGAAAAAGAATCTGGAAGGGTCAGACGAAAAGACACAGGATTAAGAACCTCAGAAATCCTATACGGACCAATGAAACGAGGTTTAAACTTAGGAGAGGAAACCTTCATAGGAATATGACGAGAAGATAACCAAACCAGATCCCCAACACGAAGTCGGGGACCCACACGACGTCTGCGATTAGCAAAACGTTGAGCCTTCTCCTGGGACAAGGTCAAATTGTCCACTACATGAGTCCAAATTTGCTGCAACCTGTCCACCACAGTATCCACACCAGGACAGTCCGAAGACTCAACCTGTCCTGAAGAGAAACGAGGATGGAACCCAGAATTGCAGAAAAATGGCAAAACCAAGGTAGTCTAGCTGGCCCGATTATTAAGGGCGAACTCAGCCAAAGGCAAAAAGGACACCCAGTCATCCTGATCGGCAGAAACAAAGCATCTCAGATATGTTTCCAAGGTCTGATTGGTTCGTTCGGTCTGGCCATTAGTCTGAGGATGGAAAGCCGAGGAAAAAGACAAGTCAATGCCCATCCTACCACAAAAGGCTCGCCAAAACCTTGAAACAAACTGGGAACCTCTGTCAGAAACGATATTCTCTGGAATGCCATGTAAACGAACCACATGCTGGAAGAACAATGGCACCAAATCAGAGGAGGAAGGCAATTTAGACAAGGGTACCAGATGGACCATCTTAGAAAAGCGATCACAGACCACCCAAATGACTGACATCTTTTGAGAAACGGGAAGATCAGAAATAAAATCCATAGAGATATGTGTCCAAGGCCTCTTCGGGACCGGCAAGGGCAAAAGCAACCCACTGGCACGAGAACAGCAGCGCTTAGCCCGAGCACAAATCCCACAGGACTGCACAAAAGCACGCACATCCCGCGACAGAGACGGCCACCAAAAGGATCTAGCCACTAACTCTCTGGTACCAAAGATTCCAGGATGACCAGCCAACACCGAACAATGAACCTCAGAGATAACAATATTCGTCCACCTATCAGGGACAAACAGTCTCTCCGCTGGACAACGATCAGGTTTATTAGCCTGAAATTTTTGCAGCACCCGCCGCAAATCAGGGGAGATGGCAGACACAATTACTCCTTCCTTGAGGATACCCGCCGGCTCAGACAAACCCGGAGAGTCGGGCACAAAACTCCTAGACAGAGCATCCGCCTTCACATTTTTAGAGCCCGGAAGGTACGAAATCACAAAGTCAAAACGGGCAAAAAACAGCGACCAACGAGCCTGTCTAGGATTCAACCGCTTAGCAGACTCAAGATAAGTCAAGTTCTTATGATCAGTCAATACCACCACGCGATGCTTAGCTCCTTCAAGCCAATGACGCCACTCCTCGAATGCCCACTTCATGGCCAGCAACTCTCGGTTGCCCACATCATAATTTCGCTCAGCAGGCGAAAACTTCCTGGAAAAAAAAGCGCATGGTTTCATCACTGAGCAATCAGAACCTCTCTGCGACAACACAGCCCCTGCTCCAATCTCAGAAGCATCAACCTCGACCTGGAACGGAAGAGAAACATCTGGTTGACACAACACAGGGGCAGAAGAAAAACGACACTTCAACTCCTGAAAAGCTTCCACAGCAGCAGAAGACCAATTGACCAAATCAGCACCCTTCTTGGTCAAATCGGTCAATGGTTTGGCAATACTAGAAAAATTGCAGATGAAGCGACGATAAAAATTAGCAAAGCCCAGGAACTTTTGCAGACTTTTCAGAGATGTCGGCTGAGTCCAATCATGGATGGTGTTGTGAATTCTGTGGCTGAATTCACTCCTGTGGTCACAAGTGGTACTGCAGCTTCTGAGCTTCCTCCCTCAGGTGTTCTGGTGAGCTCGTTAACTGCTTCATTACTTAACTCCGCCTGATGCTGCTATCCTTGCTCCTTGTCAATGTTTCAGTGTTGGATCTGAGCTTCTCCTGATTGTTCCTGTGACCTGCTGCTCTGTATAGCTAAGTGCCTTTTGCTTTTTTGTTGCTTTTTTTCTGTCCAGCTTGTCTTTTGTTTTGCTGGAAGCTCTGAGACGCAAAGGGTGTACCGCCGTGCCGTTAGTTCGGCACGGTGGGTTTTTTTTGCCCCCTTTGCGTGGTTTTGCTTTAGGGTTTTTTGTAGACTGCAAAGTTCGCTTTACTGTCCTCGCTCTGTCCTAGAATATCGGGCCCCACTTTGCTGAATCTATTTCATCCCTACATTTTGTCTTTTCATCTTACTCACAGTCATTATATGTGGGGGGCTGCCTTTTCCTTTGGGGAATTTCTCTGGGGCAAGTCAGGCCTATTTTTCTATCTTCAGGCTAGCTAGTTTCTTAGGCTGTGCCGAGTTGCCTACGTAGTTGTTAGGCGCAATCCACAGCCGCTTTTAGTTGTGTTTAGGATAGGATCAGGTGTGCAGTCTACAGAGTTTCCACGTCTCAGAGCTCGTTCTTGTATTTTTGGGTATTTGTCAGATCACTGTGTGCGCTCTGATCGCTATGCACACTGTGTTTCTGGATTGCCTTCATAACACCTGTCATTAGCAAACATAACAGGATGGCTTGGACCTTAACAGGATCCATCTCGATAGTAGAAGGGGAAAAGATGAACCCCAAAAATGAAACCTTCTGCACACCAAAGAGACACTTTGATCCCTTCACAAACAAAGAATTAGCACGCAGGACCTGAAAAAAAACTGTTCTGACCTGCTTCACATGAGACTCCCAATCATCCGAGAAGATCAAAATGTCATCCAAGTACACAATCAGGAATTTATCCAGGTACTCTCGGAAGATGTCATGCATAAAGGACTGAAACACTGATGGAGCATTGGCAAGTCCGAATGGCATCACTAGATACTCAAAATGACCCTCGGGCGTATTAAATGCAGTTTTCCATTCATCTCCTCGCCTGATTCGCACCAGATTATACGCACCACGAAGATCTATCTTGGTGAACCAACTAGCCCCCTTAATCCGAGCAAACAAATCAGATAACAATGGCAAGGGGTACTGAAATTTAACCGTGATCTTATTTAGAAGGCGGTAATCTATACAAGGTCTCAGCGAACCATCCTTCTTGGCTACAAAAAAGAACCCTGCTCCTAATGGTGACGATGACGGGCGAATATGCCCCTTCTCCAGGGATTCCTTCACATAACTGCGCATAGCGGCGTGCTCAGGCACAGATAAATTAAACAGTCGACCTTTTGGGAATTTACTACCAGGAATCACATTGATAGCACAATCACAATCCCTATGCGGAGGTAGGGCATCGGACTTGGGCTCATCAAATACATCCCGGTAATCAGACAAGAACTCTGGAACCTCAGAAAGGGTGGATGACGAAATTGACAGAAATGGAACATCACCATGTACCCCCTGACAACCCCAGCTGGACACCGACATGGATTTCCAATCTAATACTGGATTATGGGCTTTTAGCCATGGCAACCCCAACACGACCACATCATGCAGATTATGCAACACCAGAAAGCGAATAACCTCCTGATGTGCAGGAGCCATGCACATGGTCAGCTGGGTCCAGTATTGAGGCTTATTCTTGGCCAAAGGTGTGGTATCAATTCCTCTCAATGGAATAGGACACTGCAAGGGCTCTAAGAGAAACCCACAACGCTTAGCATACTCCAAGTCCATCAAATTCAGGGCAGCGCCTGAATCCACAAATGCCATGACAGAATACGATGACAAAGAACAGATCAAGGTAACGGACAGAAGAAATTTTGACTGTACCGTACCAATGGTAGCAAAACGTTGAGCCTTCTCCTGGGACAAGGTCAAATTGTCCACTACATGAGTCCAAATTTGCTGCAACCTGTCCACCACAGTATCCACACCAGGACAGTCCGAAGACTCAACCTGTCCTGAAGAGAAACGAGGATGGAACCCAGAATTGCAGAAAAATGGCAAAACCAAGGTAGTCTAGCTGGCCCGATTATTAAGGGCGAACTCAGCCAAAGGCAAAAAGGACACCCAGTCATCCTGATCGGCAGAAACAAAGCATCTCAGATATGTTTTCAAGGTCTGATTGGTTCGTTCGGTCTGGCCATTAGTCTGAGGATGGAAAGCCGAGGAAAAAGACAAGTCAATGCCCATCCTACCACAAAAGGCTCGCCAAAACCTTGAAACAAACTGGGAACCTCTGTCAGAAACGATATTCTCTGGAATGCCATGTAAACGAACCACATGCTGGAAGAACAATGGCACCAAATCAGAGGAGGAAGGCAATTTAGACAAGGGTACCAGATGGACCATCTTAGAAAAGCGATCACAGACCACCCAAATGACTGACATCTTTTGAGAAACGGGAAGATCAGAAATAAAATCCATAGAGATATGTGTCCAAGGCCTCTTCGGGACCGGCAAGGGCAAAAGCAACCCACTGGCACGAGAACAGCAGCGCTTAGCCCGAGCACAAATCCCACAGGACTGCACAAAAGCACGCACATCCCGCGACAGAGACGGCCACCAAAAGGATCTAGCCACTAACTCTCTGGTACCAAAGATTCCAGGATGACCAGCCAACACCGAACAATGAACCTCAGAGATAACTTTATTGGTCCACCTATCAGGGACAAACAGTCTCTCCGCTGGACAATGATCAGGTTTATTAGCCTGAAATTTTTGCAGCACCCGCCGCAAATCAGGGGAGATGGCAGACACAATTACTCCTTCCTTGAGGATACCCGCCGGCTCAGACAAACCCGGAGAGTCGGGCACAAAACTCCTAGACAGAGCATCCGCCTTCACATTTTTAGAGCCCGGAAGGTACGAAATCACAAAGTCAAAACGGGCAAAAAACAGCGACCAACGAGCCTGTCTAGGATTCAACCGCTTAGCAGACTCAAGATAAGTCAAGTTCTTATGATCAGTCAATACCACCACGCGATGCTTAGCTCCTTCAAGCCAATGACGCCACTCCTCGAATGCCCACTTCATGGCCAGCAACTCTCGGTTGCCCACATCATAATTTCGCTCAGCAGGCGAAAACTTCCTGGAAAAAAAAGCGCATGGTTTCATCACTGAGCAATCAGAACCTCTCTGCGACAACACAGCCCCTGCTCCAATCTCAGAAGCATCAACCTCGACCTGGAACGGAAGAGAAACATCTGGTTGACACAACACAGGGGCAGAAGAAAAACGACACTTCAACTCCTGAAAAGCTTCCACAGCAGCAGAAGACCAATTGACCAAATCAGCACCCTTCTTGGTCAAATCGGTCAATGGTTTGGCAATACTAGAAAAATTGCAGATGAAGCGACGATAAAAATTAGCAAAGCCCAGGAACTTTTGCAGACTTTTCAGAGATGTCGGCTGAGTCCAATCATGGATGGTGTTGTGAATTCTGTGGCTGAATTCACTCCTGTGGTCACAAGTGGTACTGCAGCTTCTGAGCTTCCTCCCTCAGGTGTTCTGGTGAGCTCGTTAACTGCTTCATTACTTAACTCCGCCTGATGCTGCTATCCTTGCTCCTTGTCAATGTTTCAGTGTTGGATCTGAGCTTCTCCTGATTGTTCCTGTGACCTGCTGCTCTGTATAGCTAAGTGCCTTTTGCTTTTTTGTTGCTTTTTTTCTGTCCAGCTTGTCTTTTGTTTTGCTGGAAGCTCTGAGACGCAAAGGGTGTACCGCCGTGCCGTTAGTTCGGCACGGTGGGTTTTTTTTGCCCCCTTTGCGTGGTTTTGCTTTAGGGTTTTTTGTAGACTGCAAAGTTCGCTTTACTGTCCTCGCTCTGTCCTAGAATATTGGGCCCCACTTTGCTGAATCTATTTCATCCCTACATTTTGTCTTTTCATCTTACTCACAGTCATTATATGTGGGGGGCTGCCTTTTCCTTTGGGGAATTTCTCTGGGGCAAGTCAGGCCTATTTTTCTATCTTCAGGCTAGCTAGTTTCTTAGGCTGTGCCGAGTTGCCTACGTAGTTGTTAGGCGCAATCCACAGCCGCTTTTAGTTGTGTTTAGGATAGGATCAGGTGTGCAGTCTACAGAGTTTCCACGTCTCAGAGCTCGTTCTTGTATTTTTGGGTATTTGTCAGATCACTGTGTGCGTTCTAATCGCTATGCACACTGTGTTTCTGGATTGCCTTCATAACACCTGTCATTAGCAAACATAACAGGATGGCTTGGACCTTAACAGGATCCATCTCGATAGTAGAAGGGGAAAAGATGAACCCCAAAAATGAAACCTTCTGCACACCAAAGAGACACTTTGATCCCTTCACAAACAAAGAATTAGCACGCAGGACCTGAAAAAAAACTGTTCTGACCTGCTTCACATGAGACTCCCAATCATCCGAGAAGATCAAAATGTCATCCAAGTACACAATCAGGAATTTATCCAGGTACTCTCGGAAGATGTCATGCATAAAGGACTGAAACACTGATGGAGCATTGGCAAGTCCGAATGGCATCACTAGATACTCAAAATGACCCTCGGGCGTATTAAATGCAGTTTTCCATTCATCTCCTCGCCTGATTCGCACCAGATTATACGCACCACGAAGATCTATCTTGGTGAACCAACTAGCCCCCTTAATCCGAGCAAACAAATCAGATAACAATGGCAAGGGGTACTGAAATTTAACCGTGATCTTATTTAGAAGGCGGTAATCTATACAAGGTCTCAGCGAACCATCCTTCTTGGCTACAAAAAAGAACCCTGCTCCTAATGGTGACGATGACGGACGAATATGCCCCTTCTCCAGGGATTCCTTCACATAACTGCGCATAGCGGCGTGCTCAGGCACAGATAAATTAAACAGTCGACCTTTTGGGAATTTACTACCAGGAATCACATTGATAGCACAATCACAATCCCTATGCGGAGGTAGGGCATCGGACTTGGGCTCATCAAATACATCCCGGTAATCAGACAAGAACTCTGGAACCTCAGAAAGGGTGGATGACGAAATTGACAGAAATGGAACATCACCATGTACCCCCTGACAACCCCAGCTGGACACCGACATGGATTTCCAATCTAATACTGGATTATGGGCTTTTAGCCATGGCAACCCCAACACGACCACATCATGCAGATTATGCAACACCAGAAAGCGAATAACCTCCTGATGTGCAGGAGCCATGCACATGGTCAGCTGGGTCCAGTATTGAGGCTTATTCTTGGCCAAAGGTGTGGTATCAATTCCTCTCAATGGAATAGGACACTGCAAGGGCTCTAAGAGAAACCCACAACGCTTAGCATACTCCAAGTCCATCAAATTCAGGGCAGCGCCTGAATCCACAAATGCCATGACAGAATACGATGACAAAGAACAGATCAAGGTAACGGACAGAAGAAATTTTGACTGTACCGTACCAATGGTGGCAGACCAAGCGATCCGCTTAGTGCGCTTAGGACAATCAGAGATAGCATGAGTGGAATCACCACAGTAGAAACACAGCCCATTCAGACGTCTGTGTTCTTGCCGTTCAACTCTGGTCAACGTCCTATCGCACTGCATAGGCTCAGGTTTAAGCTCAGGTAATACCGCCAAATGGTGCACAGATTTACGCTCACGCAAGCGTCGACCGATCTGAATGGCCAAAGACATAGACTCATTCAAACCAGCAGGCATAGGAAATCCCACCATGACATCCTTAAGGGCTTCAGAGAGACCCTTTCTGAACATAGCTGCCAGCGCAGATTCATTCCATTGAGTGAGCACGGACCACTTTCTAAATTTCTGACAATATACCTCTATCTCATCCTGACCCTGACAAAGAGCCAGCAAATTTTTCTCTGCCTGATCCACTGAATTAGGTTCATCGTACAGCAATCCGAGCACCAGGAAAAATGCATCGATATTACTCAATGCAGGATCTCCTGGCGCAAGAGAAAATGCCTAGTCCTGAGGGTCGCCGCGCAAAAAAGAAATAACAATCAAAACCTGTTGAACTGGATCACCAGAGGAGCGAGGTTTCAAGGCCAGAAATAATTTACAATTATTTTTGAAACTCAGAAACTTAGTTCTATCTCCAAAAAACAAATCAGGAATAGGAATTCTTGGTTCTAACATAGATTTCTGATCAATAGTGTCTTGAATCTTTTGTACTCTTGCCGAGAGCTGATCCACAAATCAAGACAGACTTCTAATGTCCATCGCTACACCTGTGTACTGAACCACCCAAATGTCTAGGGGAAAAAAAAGGCAAAACACAGTGCAAAGAAAAAAAAATGGTCTCAGAACTTCTTTTTTCCCTCTATTGAGAATCATTAGTACTTTGGGCTTCCTGTACTGTTATGAAAGGCAATTCAGTACCACAATGGACATAGCGGTCAGAGCACATACAGTGATCTGACAATAACCCAAAATCATAGAACGAGCTCTGAGACGTGGGAACTCTGCAGACCGCAATCCCTAATCCTCTCCAAACAACACTAGAGGCAGCCGTGGATTGCGCCTAACTCTGCCTATGCAACTCGGCACAGCCTGAGAAACTAACTAGCCTGAAGATAGAAAATAAGCCTACCTTGCCTCAGAGAAATACCCCAAAGGAAAAGGCAGCCCCCCACATATAATGACTGTGAGTTAAGATGAAAAGACAAACGTAGAGATGAAATAGATTCAGCAAAGTGAGGCCCGACTTTCTTAACAGAGCGAGGATAGAAAAGGTAACTTTGCGGTCTACACAAAACCCTAAAGAAAACCACGCAAAGGGGGCAAAAAGACCCTCCGTACCGAACTAACGGCACGGAGGTACACCCTTTGCGTCCCAGAGCTTCCAGCAACAAATTAGACAAGCTGGACAGAAAAAATAGCAAACAAATAGCAAAGAAGAACTTAGCTATGCAGAGCAGCAGGCCACAGGAGTGATCCAGGGAAAAGCAAGTCCAACACTGGAACATTGACAGGAAGCCAGGATCAAAGCATTAGGTGGAGTTAAGTAGAGAAGCACCTAACGACCTCACCAGATCACCTGAGGGAGGAAACTCAGAAGCCGCAGTACCACTTCCCTCCACCAACAGAAGCTCACAGAGAGAATCAGCCGAAGTACCACTTGTGACCACAGGAGGGAGCTCTGCCACAGAATTCACAACACAGAGCATCCTTCACGTGGTCAGCCAGCCCCCTCCAAAATATAGGGATAAGGGCTTTATCCGACCACTCCAGCTCAGATGCTAGGGTGCGGAAGTGGACAGCAAAATGGCTGACCAAGGACAAGCCCTGAGTCAATGCAAAGAGTTGGAGCGCCGTATCATGGGTGACTCGAGGTCCTATAAAGACCTGTTTCAGTGTGCTCAGGAACAGCGGAGCACTCTGCACCATATGATCGCTACGCTCCCACAGCGGCATAGCCCACTTCAATGCCCTGTCCAACAGGAGAGACACTATAAATCCCACCTTTGCCCGCTCTGTGGGGAAACGTGCGGCCAGAAGCTCAAGATGTATAGAGCACTGGCTCACGAAACCCCTACAAGATTTACTATCTCCAGAAAATTTCTCTGGCAGCGGGAGGTGTTGTGAATTCTGGTTTTGGGCTCCCTCCTGTGGTCATGAATGGTACTTCGGCTGGTTCTGTCCATGGACTTTCTCTGATGCCTGTGGGTGTTTCTGAGTTTCCTTCTACAGGTGACGAGGCTAATTCGTTAGTGGACTGCTCTATTTAACTCCACTTGGATCCTTGTCCAATGCCAGCTGTCAATGTTGTAGCATTGGTCTAGTTCGCTCCTGGATCTTCCTGGTTACCTGTTTTCTCCAGCAGAAGCTAAGTTTCGCTTTGCTTTTTTCTTGTTTGCTATTTTTCCTGTCCAGCATGCTTATGTGAATTTTGCCTTGCTTGCTGGAAGCTCTGGGACGCAGAGGGGCGCCTCCGCTCCGTTAGTCGGTGCAGAAGGTATTTTTCCCTGCACTCTCTGTGTGGCTTTTGTAGGGTTTTGTGCTGACTGCAAAGTGACCTTTCCTATCTTCTGTCTGTTTAGTAAGTCGGGCCTCTCTTTGCTAAATCTATTTCATCTCTGTGTTTGTGATTTCATCTTACTCACAGTCAATATATGTGGGGGGCTGCCTTTTCCTTTGGGGAATTTTCTCTGAGGCAAGATAGGCTTATTTTTCTATATCTCTAGGGCTAGCTAGTTCTGAGGCTGTGACGAGGCGCCTAGGTCTTGTTAGGAGCGCTCCACGGCTATTTCTAGTGTACGTGATAGGATTAGGGATTGCGGTCAGCAGAGGTTCCACTTCCCAGAGCTTGTCCTGTATTAATGTGCTATCAGGTCTTTTCTGGTGCTCTAACTACCAGGTCCACTATTTGTTCTAACCACCAGATCACAACAGTACAGCTGGCCAAAAGTATTGATGCATCTCAATAGAGGGATAAGTGAAGCTCTGAGACCATTTTTTTTTCTTTGCAGCGTGTTCTGTCTCACTTTTCCCCTTTACCTCTGGGTGGTTCAGAACACAGGTGTAGACATGGACATTCAAGGTCTGTCCTCTTGGATGGATAATCTCACTACAAGGGTACAAAACATTCAAGATGTTGTGGTTCAGAATTCGATGTCAGAGCCTAGGATTCCAATTCCTGATTTATTTTTTGGTGATAGATGTAAGTTCTTGAATTTCAAAAATAATTGTAAATTGTTTCTAGCTTTGAAACCTCGCTCCTCAGGTGATCCTGCTCAACAAATAAGGATCATTATTTCTTTGTTACGTGGTGACCCTCAAGACTGGGCATTTTCCCTTGCGCCAGGAGATCCGGCATTGCGTGATGTGGATGCATTTTTCCTGGCGCTCGGATTGCTTTATGACGAACCTAATTCAGTGGATCAGGCAGAGAAAATCTTGCTGGCTCTGTGTCAGGGTCAGGATGAAGCAGAGATATATTGTCAGAAGTTTAGAAAGTGGTATGTGCTCACTCAGTGGAATGAATGTGCCCTGGCAGCAATCTTCAGAAAGGGTCTCTCTGAAGCCCTTAAAGATGTCATGGTGGGATTTCCCATCCCTGCTGGTCTGAATGAGTCTATGTCCTTGGCCATTCAGATCGATCGGCGCTTGCGTGAGCGTAAATCTGTGCACCATTTGGCGGTACTATCTGAGCATGGGCCTGAGCCTATGCAGTGTGATAGGACTTTGACCAGAGCTGAACGGCAGGAACACAGACGTCGGAATGGGCTGTGTTTTTACTGTGGTGATTCCACTCATTCTATCTCCGATTGTCCTAAGCGCACTAAGCGGTTCGCTAGGTCTGCCACCATTGGTACGGTACAGTCAAAATTTCTATTGTCCGTTACACTGATTTGTTCTTTGTCTTCCTACTCTGTTATGGCATTTGTGGATTCAGGTGCTGCCCTGAATTTGATGGACCTGGAATATGCTAGGCGCTGTGGTTTTTTCTTGGAGCCCTTGCAGCATCCTATTCCATTGAGAGGAATTGATGCTACGCCTTTGGCCAAGAATAAGCCTCAGTACTGGACCCAATTGACCATGTGCATGGCTCCTGCACATTGGGAGGATATCCGTTTTTTGGTGTTACATAATCTGCAAGATGTGGTCGTTTTAGGGTTACCATGGCTACAGGTCCATAATCCAGTATTGGACTGGAAATCTATGTCTGTGTCCAGCTGGGGTTGCCAGGGGGTACATGGTGATGTTCCATTTTTGTCAATTTCGTCTTCTACTCCTTCTGAAGTTCTGGAGTTTTTGTCGGATTATCAGGATGTATTTGATGAGCCCAAAGCCAGTGCCCTACCTCCTCATAGGGATTGCGATTGTGCAATTAATCTGATTCCTGGTAGTAAGTTTCCTAAGGGCTGATTGTTCAATTTATCTGTGCCAGAACACGCCGCTATGCGGAGTTATATAAAGGAATCCTTGGAGAAAGGCCATATTCGCCCATCGTCATCACCGTTGGGAGCAGGGTTCTTTTTTGTGGCCAAGAAAGATGGTTCTTTGAGACCTTGTATTGATTACCGCCTTCTTAATAAAATTACTGTCAAATTTCAGTATCCTTTGCTGTTGCTGTCCGACTTGTTTGCTCGTATTAAAGGGGCTAGTTGGTTTACCAAGATAGACCTTCGAGGGGCGTATAATCTTGTGCGTATTAAACGGGGCGATGAATGGAAAACAGCATTTAATACGCCCGAGGGCCATTTTGAGTACCTGGTGATGCCATTCGGACTTTCCAATGCTCCATCAGTATTTCAGTCCTTTATGCATGACGTCTTCCGAGAGTACCTGGATAAATTCCTGATTGTGTATTTGGATGATATTTTGGTCTTTTCGCAGAGGCGTAGCTAGAGCTTTTGCCGCCCGGGGCTGTTCCCGAGTTTGGCGCCCCCCCCCCCTCCCCCGGCTCAATACACACAAAGGTTACCAAAAATGGTTTTCCTGTTTTGTAGAACTTAAACTGGGCCTAATGGTGTCACCCCCACATGCCAAACCTGTGACTTAATACCACCACACCATGACCAGACCACATAGTGACCGAATAATACTACATACAAGGGACAAATACCACCGCACCATTTCCAGACCACATATTACCACCACATAGTGACTGAATACTACAATACTGATCAGTAATAAAAAAAAACACAATACTATCACCATAAGTGCCAGTATTCACAGGAGATCTGTACTTAGTATGCAGTGTCTGTGTAGAGGTAATACAGAGATCACTGGTGGTATTATACACAGGAACTCTGTATATAATGTATAGATAATACAGTGATCACTGGTGACATTGTACACAGGACCGCTGTATATAGTATACAGTGTATAGTGTCAGTGTATAGGTAACACTGACTCACCAGTGACGTCTCTAGGTGAAGTCCTTCATCTTTCATCCAGCACAGACCGCCATCATTCCTTCCAGCCAGGACTCGTTTCTGCAGGAAATAACACAGTTATCTCGAACTCCGCTTGCAGAACACATTACTTAATTTTTCACAACTTCTACATTACACCACATGAAGAAAAAAAGGTGATATAGTGTCAATCTGCACAGTAACAGGACCGCCCCCTCATTTAAAACAGTACACTCAAAAAATAAAATAAATACATCACTGCAGTAATAATATCCCTTAATTACCCCCTATGGTAATAATATTCCCCACCCTGGCCCCGTTTATCTCATTCCTGGCTCCAGCCATATGTTCTCGCATCCTGCTCTCATGAGTATCCATTCTACCCCATATGATCTCCCCATCCTGCCCCACCAGCCTCCATCGTATCCGTCCTGCCCCATGATCCAATCCTGCCCCATGATCCAATCCTGCCCCGTGTCTCCAATCATGCCCCATATCTACATTCTGCCCATGCCTCAAGTCCTGCCCCCAGTGTGTCCAGCATATTACCCCCATGTTGTCCAGCATTGCCCCAGTGTGTCCAGCATATTACCCCCAGTGTGTCCAGCAATCTGCCCCAGTGTCCAGCATTGCCCCAGTGTGTCCAGAAATCTGCCCCAGGGTCTCCAGCATTGCCCCAGTGTGCACAGCAATCTGCCCCAGTGTGCACAGCAATTTGCCACAATGTGCACAGCAATCTGCCCCAGTGTCCAGTATTGCCCCAGTGTCCAGAAATTTGCCCCAGGGTCTCCAGCATTGCCCCAGTATATCCAGAAATCTGCCCCAGTGTGTCCAGAAATCTGCCCCAGGGTCTCCAGCATTGCCTCAATGTGTCCAGAAATCTGCCCCAGGGTCTCCAGTATTGCCCCAGTGTGTACAGCATTGCCCCAGTGTGTCCAGCATTGCCCCCAGTGTGTCCAGCATTGCCCCCCAGTGTGTCCAGCAATCTGCACCAGTGTCCAGCAATCTGCCCCAGTGTCCAGCATTGCCCCAGTGTGTCCAGAAATCTGCCCCAGGGTCTCCAGCATTGCCCCCAGTGTGCACAGCAATCTGCCCCAGAGTGCACAGCAATCTGCCCCAGAGTGCACAGCAATCTGCCCCAGAGTGCACAGCAATCTGCCCCAGAGTGCACAGCAATCTGCCCCAGCGTGCACAGCAATCTGCCCCAGCGTGCACAGCAATCTGCCCCAGCGTGCACAGCAATCTGCCCCAGCCTGCACAGCAATCTGCCCCAGCGTGTCCAGCAATCTGCCCCAGGGTCTCCAGCATTGCCCCAGTATGTCCAGAAATCTGCCCCAGTGTGTCCAGAAGTCTGCCCCAGGGTCTCCAGCATTGCCTCAATGTGTCCAGAAATCTGCCCCAGGGTCTCCAGTATTGCCCCAGTGTGTCCAGCAATCTGCCCCATGGTCTCCTGTATTGCCCCAGTGTGTCCAGCATTCTGCCCCATGGTCTCCAGTATTGCCCCAGTGTGTCCAGCATTCTGCCCCATGGTCTTCAGTATTGCCCCAGTGTGTCCAGCATTCTGCCCCATGGTCTCCAGTATTGCCCCAGTGTGTCCAGCATTCTGCCCCATGGTCTCCAGTATTGCCCCAGTGTGTCCAGCAATCTGCCCCATGGTCTCCAGTATTGCCCCGGTGTGTCCAGCAATCTGCCCCATGGTCTCCAGTATTGCCCCATTGTGTCCAGCAATCTGCCCCATGGTCTCCAGTATTGCCCCAGTGTCTCCAGCATTGCCCCCAGAGTCAGACATAAAGAAAAAAAAAATCCTCACCTCTCCCGTTCCTAGCGCAGGTCCGGTGCAGCCAGTCAGCGTCTCTCCGTCTCTGCAACGCTCAGGACAGAGAGGCTGAGCGGCGCGCACAGTGATGACATCATCGCGCCCTCTGCCCTGAGACGACGCAGAGTCAGAGGGCGCTGAAGACGCTGCAGCTGCCGGCGCCGCAGGAACCAGAAGAGGTGAGTATTAGAGCGGGGGCCGGGGGTGGGGGGAGCCTGGTCTTGGCGGCGGACGGCGCCGCCGAAGATTTAAAGTGCCCGCGTCTTCTTTTTTTTTTTCTCCTCCTGCAGCGCCGGCCGCCCCCCGCATCGTGCCGCCCGGGGCGGCCCGCCCCCCCCGCACCTCCCTTCCTACGCCACTGTCTTTTCGGATGATTGGGAGTCTCATGTGAAGCAGGTCAGAATGGTGTTCCAGGTCCTTCGTGCTAATTCCTTGTTTGTGAAGGGGTCAAAGTGTCTCTTTGGAGTTCAGAAGGTTTCATTTTTGGGGTTCATTTTTCCCCTTCTACTGTCGAGATGGACCCTGTTAAAGTCCAGGCCATTCATGATTGGACTCAGCCGACATCTGTGAAGAGCCTGCAAAAGTTCCTGGGCTTTGCTAATTTTTATCGCCGCTTCATCGCTAATTTTTCTAGTGTTGCTAAACCATTGACTGATTTGACCAAGAAGTGTGCTGATGTGGTCAATTGGTCTTCTGCGGCCGTGGATGCTTTTCAGGAATTGAAGCGTCGTTTTTCTTCTGCCCCTGTGTTGTGCCAGCCAGATGTTTCGCTCCCGTTTCAGGTTGAGGTTGATGCCTCTGAGATTGGAGCAGGGGCTGTTTTGTCGCAAAGAAGTTCTTATGGCTCGGGAATGAAGCCATGTGCTTTCTTTTCTAGAAAGTTTTCGCCTGCTGAGCGCAATTATGATGTTGGTAATCGAGAATTGTTGGCCATGAAGTGGGCATTCGAGGAGTGGCGTCATTGGCTTGAAGGAGCCAAGCATCGCGTGGTGGTCTTGACAGATCACAAAAATTTGACTTATCTTGAGTCTGCCAAACGGTTGAATCCGAGACAGGCTCGATGGGCGTTATTCTTCTCCCGTTTTGATATTGTGGTTTTGTACCTTCCGGGCTCTAAGAATGTGAAGGCTGATGCCCTGTCAAGGAGTTTTGTGCCTGACTCTCCGGGTGTTTCTGAGCCGGCAGGTATTCTCAAAGAGGGGATAATTTTGTCTGCCATCTCCCCTGATTTGCGGCGGGTGCTGCAAAAATTTCAGGCTGATAGACCTGAATCTTGCCCAGCAGAGAAACTGTTTGTCCCTGATAAATGGACTAGCAGAGTTATCTCTGAGCTTCATTGTTCGGTGTTGGCTGGGCATCCTGGAATCTTTGGTACCAGAGATTTGGTGGCTAGATCCTTTTGGTGGCCTTCTTTGTCACAGGATGTTCTTTTGTGCAGTCCTGTGGAACTTGTGCTCGGGCTAAGCCCTGCTGTTCTCGTGCTAGTGGGTTGCTTTTGCCCTTGCCGGTCCCGAAGAGGCCCTGGACGCATATTTCTATGGATTTTATTTAGGATCTCCCCGTCTCTCAAAAGATGTCGGTCATTTGGGTGGTTTGTGATCGCTTTTCTAAGATGGTCCATTTGGTACCCTTGTCTAAATTGCCTTCCTCCTCTGATTTGGTGCCATTGTTTTTCCAGCATGTGGTTCGTTTACATGGCATTCCGGAGAACATCGTTTCGGACAGAGGTTCTCAGTTTGTTTCGAGGTTTTGGCGATCCTTTTGTGCTAGGATGGGCATTGATCTGTCTTTTTCCTCGGCTTTCCATCCTCAGACAAATGGCCAAACCAAACGAACTAATCAGACGTTGGAAACATATCTGAGATGCTTTGTTTCTGCTGATCAGGATGATTGGGTGTCCTTTTTGCCGTTGGCTGAGTTTGCCCTTAATAATCGGGCCAGCTCGGCTACTTTGGTTTCGCCGTTTTTCTGCAATTCTGGTTTCCATCCTCGTTTCTCTTCAGGGCAGGTTGAGTCTTCAGACTGTCCTGGTGTAGATACTGCGGTGGATAGGTTGCAGCAGATTTGGACTCATGTGGTGGACAATTTGACATTGTCCCAGGAGAAGGCTCAACGTTTCGCTAACCGCCGGCGCTGTGTGGGTCCCCTACTTCGTGTTGGGGATTTAGTTTGGTTGTCGTCTCGTTATGTTCCTATGAAGGTTTCCTCTCCTAAGTTTAAACCTCGTTTCATTGGTCCGTATAAAATTTCTGAGGTTATCAATCCTGTGTCATTTCGTTTGGCCCTTCCAGATTCTTTTGCCATCCATAATGTGTTCCATAGGTCATTGTTGCGGAGATACGTGGCGCCTGTGGTTCCATCCGTTGACCCTCCTGCTCCGGTGTTGGTTGAGGGGGAGTTGGAGTATGTGGTGGAGAAGATTTTGGATTCTCGTATTTCGAGACGGAAACTCCCGTACTTGGTCAAGTGGAAGGGTTATGGTCAGGAGGATAATTCCTGGGTTTTTGCCTCTGATGTTCATGCGGCCGATCTGGTTCGTGCCTTTCATTTGGCTCATCCTGGTCGGCCTGGGGGCTCTCGTGAGGGTTCGTTGACCCCTCCTCAAGGGGGGGTACTGTTGTGAATTCTGTTTTCGGGCTCCCTCCTGTGGTCATGAATGGTACTTCGGCTGGTTCTGTCCATGGACTTTCTCTGATGCCTGTGGGTGTTTCTGAGTTTCCTTCTACAGGTGACGAGGCTAATTCGTTAGTGGACTGCTCTATTTAACTCCACTTGGATCCTTGTCCGATGCCAGCTGTCAATGTTGTAGCATTGGTCTAGTTCGCTCCTGGATCTTCCTGGTTACCTGTTTTCTCCAGCAGAAGCTAAGTTTGGCTTTGCTTTTTTCTTGTTTGCTATTTTTTCTGTCCAGCATGCTTAAGTAATTTTGCCTTGCTTGCTGGAAGCTCTGGGACGCAGAGGGGCGCCTCCGCTCCGTTAGTCGGTGCGGAAGGTATTTTTCCCTGCACTCTTTGTGTGGCTTTTGTAGGGTTTTGTGCTGACTGCAAAGTGACCTTTCCTATCTTCTGTCTGTTTAGTAAGTCGGGCCTCTCTTTGCTAAATCTATTTCATCTCTGTGTTTGTGATTTCATCTTACTCACAGTCAATATATGTGGGGGGCTGCCTTTTCCTTTGGGGAATTTTCTCTGAGGCAAGATAGGCTTATTTTTCCTATCTCTAGGGCTAGCTAGTTCTGAGGCTGTGACGAGGCGCCTAGGTCTTGTTAGGAGCGCTCCACGGCTATTTCTAGTGTACGTGATAGGATTAGGGATTGAGGTCAGCAGAGGTTCCACTTCCCAGAGCTTGTCCTGTATTAATGTGCTATCAGGTCTTTTCTGGTGCTCTAACTACCAGGTCCACTATTTGTTCTAACCACCAGATCATAACAGGGAGGCGAGAAAGAGTCGGAACAGGGGTGGCAGTGGATAAGGTTGCTGCAGCCACGCTAGCAGCCTGAACAGCAGCTGCGGTAAAATCCACTGCTGAGATTGAGCGCTCGAGAGCCGCCAAGCTACCCTCCTGCTGCTGGATGCACCACAAAGATTGCTGTTGATCCGCCATTTACTAGCCAGACCCTCGCGCTAGTATTATGTTCAGGCTGGCGGAACACACCAAGTAAATATAGATGTTATTATTGGTGCGTTCGCAGCCCGGGGTCCATCGTGCAGGAGGAGAACCTGCTGCTAGCAAATGGCACTATATGGCGGTATAAGCGACCTCTGTTACTTCACAGTGTCGCCATGATAGAAAAGCACTGTGTCCTGTTAGGCTCACCGGACGGCCAGTATTCTAGTGGCTTAATTCAGCCGGGCCCTGACCACAAGCATACATGACCACACTGGCGCAAAGCTCCTGACAAAGATTGATACTAGCGCATGGCCGTGCGGCCGTGTGAACCTTTTATAGTTGCAGCAACTTCAGGACCTTCCTAGAGGACCAATGGGAGTAGCTTCAGGACCTGAGCGTGTGACCCCTGACCTCCAATGAGAGGTCTTCCTTTGGGCATGCTCAGAAGGGAGAAAGCAGGACTTAGTCCCAGAAGCAAGTCCTCGCTGCTGACCAGTACTAGCTATAATGGCAGAGCCTGGAAGAACAGCTGTAGCCAGACGCAGAGTATCTGCCTGAGCCAGACGCTGGGAACTTGACCCCTAACATAGGGTGGATACATTTATTTCATTAATGGCAATGTGAAGATCAGTTGATATTACAATTGCTTCTTACAGAACACAGATAGAAAATAGAAATGTAAAAGTTCGTCCTTCTCAACATAATTTTTTACCATTTCATCCCGTAAAAATCCTATAGCTGCTTTGAATTTTCTTTTGCATTTGACATGCCACAAAGATCTTTTTTTTACTGCTTTTGGTCTCCCTTGCAAGCCTTACTTCATTACTGGCTTTAGCTCTTCTAATTCCCTGCGAGCAGCATTATAGTCTTCTTTAGATATGTCCTCCTCTTTCCAGTTGATACACCTTTCTTTTTTCCTTTTCAGCAAGTGATTACGTTTTGTGTTCTTCCATCCTAGTCTCTTTAAAAGCTTCTAATTCTTCACTCTTTTCGGGATTGTTACCGACTGTGCAGTGAGAATTTCATTTAGCAAAATCTCCCATCCTTCTTGAACATTTCTGTCTTTTAGAACATCCAGAAATTGGACCTTTTCTACCATATTTCAGAGTCCATTAAAATCTACCTTTCTGAAGTCGAATCTTGCAGTCTGAGTACTCAGTGTTCTTCCTCCCCTTGTAATCCTAAATTCGAAAATCGCTGCCTCGTAAATTCCCAGCCACTTTTAACTTCCTCAACCACTTTCTCCCTGTAGGTAAGAATTTGGTCTAAGATTGCAGAGCCTCTTGTTCTCTCTTCTACCTTTTGAAAGATAATATTGGCAGCAAGAGAAGATAAGAATTTTCTGGAGCCAGTACTTTTGCTTGTGAGAGATTCCCAACACATATCTGGACAGTTAAAATCTTCCATGATCACTATGTCATACTTTTTTGAGAACAGAGACATTTGATGTAAAAAGAGTTCATCCATATCTTTAGTCTGTCCCGTGGCCTATAGTAAACACCTACAATAGTGTCCTTTCTGTTCTTCTTGCCTTGAATTCTTACCCAAACAGTTTCTACAGAGCTACCACTCTCTGAAGCTTGGATGTCTGTGTAGAAATACTTTTTTCTAACATACACTGCAACACCTCCTTTCCTGTTAATGCTGTTTCTAATACACAAGTTGTAGCTTTCAAGGTTTGTATTCCAAGCATGTTTATCATCTCACCAAGTTTCAGTGCTGCCTATGACATCATATGTCTCTTCTTGTGTTAACTTGAATATATTTAGTTTTGTATTACTGTATTTTTGTTTAAAATGTTGTGCAAATATTGCCAGGAATCATAGAGAAAAAATGTGGGTCTAGTTGCTGCCCACAAACAGAGCCAAAACTTAATTTATAAACTTGTATAACTGAATTTGTATAATATAATGCATCTTTTGTCATATTGCCTTTAATGACATTCAAGGAAAATTGCAATAAGAAATGCCACATACTTTAATCACTTCACTGCAAAGCTTTTCATCTTCCTGACCAAGACAAATTTTTCAATTCTGTCCAGTGTCAATTTATGTGGTGATTCTGAGACTGTTTTTTCAACACATATTGTACTTCATGATAGTAGTAAATATAGATTGATATGATTTCTGTTTATTTATGAAAATATCAAAAATTTTACAAATATTTTGAAAAATGTGTAATTTTTTCAGTTTGAATTTCTGTGCCCTCAAAAGAAATGGACTACCCAGTTTGTTGTACAATTTCTCCATGGTATGACAATGCCACATATGTGAGGAAAGACTGCTGTTTGAGCAAAAAGGAGGACTCAGAGGTGAAGGAGCACTATTTGACAATTTGAGTGCAGATTTGGCCAGGACACATTGCCTCTAGAAAACTAAACACCTCAAGGAACTTAGCTAGGAGTGTGTTGAACATATTGAACCCACAGGGGCATCACAGAATTTAACCCCTTAGTTACAGAGCCAATTTGGTACTTAATGACCGAGCCAATTTTTGCAATTCTGACCACTGTCACTTTATGAGGTTATAACTCTGGAACGCTTCAACGGATCCCGCTGATTCTGAGATTGTTTTTTCATGACATATTGTACTTCATGTTAGTGGTAACATTTCTTCGATATTACTTGCGATTATTTATGAAAAAAACGGAAATATGGCAAAAAATTTTAAAATTTTGCAATTTTCAAACTTTGTATTTTTATGCCCTTAAATCAGAGAGATATGTCACAAAAAATAGTTAATAAATAACATTTCCCACATGTCTACTTTACATCAGCACAATTTTGGAAACAAAATTTTTTTTGTTAGGGAGTTATAAGGGTTAAAAGTTGACCAGCAATTTCTCATTTTTACAACACCTTTTTTTTTAGGGACCACATCACATTTGAAGTCATTTCGAGGGGTCTATATGATAGAAAATAACGAAGTGTGGCACCATTCTAAAAACTACACCCCTCAAGGTTCTCAAAACCACATTCAAGAAGTTTATTAACCCTTTACGTGCTTCACAGGAACTGAAACGATGTGGAAGGAAAAAATGAACATTTAACTTTTTTTTGCAAACATTTTAATTCAGAAACATTTTTTTTATTTTCACAAGTGTAAAAACAGAAATGCAACCATAAATTTTGTTATGCAATTTCTCCTGAATACGCCAATACCCCATATGTGGGGGTAAACCACTGTTTGGGCGCACCGCAGAGCTTGGAAGTGAAGGAGCGCCGTTTGACTTTTCAATGCAGAATTGGCTGGAATTGAGATCGGACGCCATGTCACGTTTAGAGAGCCCCTGATGTGCCTAAACAGTGAAAACCCCCCACAAGTGACACCATTTTGTAAACTAGACCCCTTAAGGAACTTATCTAGATGTGTGGTGAGCACTTTGAACCCCCAAGAGCTTCACAGAAGTTTATAACGTAGAGCCGTGAAAATAAAAAATCGCATTTGTTTACACAAAAATGATCTTTTTGCCCACAAATTCTTATTTTCACAAGGGTAACAGGAGAAATTAGACCACAAAAGTTGTTGTGCGATTTCTCCTGAATACGTCGATACCCCATATGTGAGGGTAAACCACTGTTTCGGCGCACCGCAGAGCTTGGAAGTGAAGGAGCGCCGTTTTACTTTTTCAATGTAGAATTGGCAGGAATTGAGATTGGACGCCATGTCGCGTTTGGAGAGCCCCTGATGTGCCTAAACAGTGGAAACCCCCCACAAGTGACACCATTTTGGAAACTAGACCCCTTAAGGAACTTATCTAGATGTGTGGTGAGCACTTTGAACCCCCATGTGCTTCACAGAAGTTTATAACGTTGAGCCGTGAAAATAAAAAATCGCATTTTTTCTACAAAAATTATCTTTTTGCCCCCAAATTTTTATTTTCACAAGGGTAACAGGAGAAATTAGACCAAAAAAGTTGTAGTGCAATTTCTCCTGAGTACGTTGATACCCAATATGTAGGGGTAAACCACTGGTTGGGCGCACCGAGGAGCTTGGAAGAGAAGGAGTGCCGTTTTACTTTTTCAATGTAGAATTGTCTGGAATTGAGATCGGACGCCATGTCGCGTTTGGAGAGCCCCTGATGTGCCTAAACAGTGGAACCCCCCCACAAGTGACCCCATTTTGGAAACTAGACCCCTTAAGGAACTTATCTAGATGTGTGGTGAGAACTTTGAATGCTCAAGTGCTTCACAGAAGTTTAGAATGCAGAGTCGTGAAAATAAAAAATATATTTTTTTTCCACAAAAAAGATATTGTAGCCCCCAAGTTTTTATTTTCACAAGGGTAACAGGAGAAATTGGACCGCAAGAGTTGTTGTCCAATTTATCCCGAGTACACTGATGTGCCATATGTGGGGGTAACCCACTGTTTGTTCGCACGGCAGAGCTCAGAAGGGAGGGAGCACCATTTGACTTTTTGAGCGCAAAATTGGCTGTCGTGTTTGGAGACCCCCTGATGTAACTAAACAGTGGAAACCCCCCAATTCTAGCTCCAACCCTAACCCCAAAACACCCCTAACCCTAATCCCAACCCGATCCATAATCCTAATCACTAACCCTAACGATAATCACAACCCTTACCCCAAAACAACCCTAATGTCAACCCTAACCATAATCCTAATCAAAACCCTAAATCCAACACACCCCTAATCCTAATCTCAACCCTAACCTCAAACCTAACCCTAATCCCAATACACCCCTGATCATAACCCTAACCTTAACCCTAATCCCAAACCTAACCCTAATCCCAAGCGTAACCCTAATGCCAACCCTAACCCTAATACCAACCCTAATCCAAACCCTAACCCTAATCCTAACTCTAACCCTAACTTTAGCCCCAACCCTAGCCCTAACTTTAGCCCCAACCCTAAGGCTACTTTCACACTTGCATCGTTTGGCATCCATCGCAATCCGTCGTTTTGGACAAAAAACGGATCCTCCAAATGTGCCCGCAGGATGCGTTTTTTTGCCCATAGACTTTTATTGCCGACGGATCGTGACGGATGGCCACACATCGCGTCCGTCGTGCACTGGATCAGTTGTGTTTTGGCGGACCGTCGGCACAAAAAACGTTCAATGTAACTTTTTTTGTACGTCGCGTCCACCATTTCTGACCGCGCATGCGTGGCCGTAACTCCGCCCCCTCCTCCCCAGGACATAGATTGGGCAGCTGATGCGTTGAAAAACTACATCCGCTGCCCACGTTGTGCACAATTTTCACAACGTGCATCGGTATGTCGGGCCGACGCCCCCATACCGACGTAAGTGTGAAAGAACCCTAACCCTGAATTTAACCCCAACCCTAACCCTAAATTTAGCCCCAACCCTAACCCTAGCCCTAGCCCTAACCCTAACTCTAGTCCTAACCCTAGCCCTAACCCTAGCCCTAACCCTAGCCCTAACCCTAGCCCTAACCCTAGCCCTAACCCTAACCCTAACCCTAACCCTAGCCCTAACCCTAGCCCTAATTTTAGCCCCAACTGCTCTTCTCCTGTCGGCCGGCAGATGGCGATAGATGGCGGGCGCACTGCGCATGCGCCCACCATTTTCTTTTCCCCGGCAGCCAGGAGGAGCAGCAGGAGGATCCAGGGACACCGGTGAGTATGATAGGGTCCCCGAATCCCCCTATTTCTCTGTCCTCTGATGTGCGATCATATCAGAGGGCAGAGAATTACACTTTGATTTTTTTTTTTTTTGCGGTCGCCGGTAAACAGTTAATTACCGGCGATCGCAAAACAGGGGTCGGTAAAACTGACCCCGATCATGTTCTACCCCCGGCAGCCGAGACCCCAAAGATTCTCCTAGTGCCGGCCGGCGGGCGCACTGCACCTGCCATTTTGAAGATGGCGGCGCCCACCGGGAGCCACGAGGAGCACCGGGGGAGATAGGTGAGTATCTGGGGGCTACCTGGGACCCCTTTTCTCTGTCCTCTGATGTGCAATCACATTGGAGGACAGAGAAATTAAAAAGAGATCGCGTTTTGGGTTTTTTTGCGATCGCCGGTAAACGGTTAATTACCGGCGATCGCAAATGCGGGGTCGGTTAAAAACCCCCCGAATCATGTTCTCTGGGGTCTCGGCTACCCGACTCTGGGGGGCGCTATTCACTTTTTCCACAGCGCCGTTAATTAACGGCGCTGTGGTTTAAGTACCCTTAGCGGCCGCCGTTAAAAGGCGTATCGGCAGTCGCTAAGGGGTTAATAAACTTTGGACAGTTAACATTAAAAATTACATTTTTTCCCTCAAAATGTTGCTTTAGCCCCAACGTTTTCATTTTCACAAGGGTAACAGAAGAAAATGGACCACCCAATTTGTTGTGCAATTTCTTCTGAGTATACCGATGTCCCATATGTGGGGGAGATTACCGTTCGAGCACACAGTTGGGCTTCAAAAGAAAGGAGTGCCATTTTGGAAAGAAGACTTGGCTCGTATGGTTTGTGGGCACTATGCCACATTTTTAGAGCCCTTGTACTGCCAGAAGAACAGTAACTCCCCACATACACACAAATGACAGCATTTTGGAAACCATACCCCTCACAAAATTCTAATTCACATTAGTGAGAAGTAAGCATATTAAACCCACAGGTGTTTCACAGAATATTATAACATTGGGATTTGAAAATGAAAAAATATGATTTTTTTAAACAAATATCTTGTTTTAGCCACAATTTTTTCATTTTAACAAGGAATTGTAGGAAGAAATGTACTCCAACATTTACATTTCTTCCAAATACAGCAGTACCAAATATGTGGTCAGAAACTAATATTTGCGCACACTGCTATACAAAAGTATAGCCTTTTGTAGCACAAATTTGGCAGTAGTAGTTTGTGAGCAACACTTGCAGAGCCCCCAAGGTGCCAGAACAAAAATGAAGAATAGCATTTGTAACAATAATAATTAGATTTAGATCAAAATGTTTCATCTTTACCATGGCTAAATAAAAAAAATTTATCCTTTAAATTAATACTCTATCTTAAACTAGATGGTGGCCCGATTCTAACGCATCGGGTATTCTAGAATATGCATGTCCTCGTAGTATATTGCCCAGTCACATAGTATATTGCCCAGCCACGTACTATATTGCCCAGCCACGTACTATATTGCCCAGCCATGTACTATATTGCCCAGCCACGTACTATATTGCCCAGTCACGTAGTATATTGGCCAGCCACGTAGTATATTTCCCAGCCACATAGAATATTGCCCAGCCACGTACTATATTGCCCAGCGACGTACTATATTGCCCAGCCACGTAGTATATTGCCCAGCCACGTAGTATATTGCCCAGTCACGTAGTATATTGCCCAGCCACGTAGTATATTGCCCTTTCACGTAGTATATTGGCCAGCCACGTAGTATATTGCCCAGCCACGTAGTATATTGCCCAGCCACGTAGTATATTGCCCTTTCACGTAGTATATTGGCCAGCCACGTAGTATATTGCCCAGCCACGTAGTATATTGCCCAGCCATGTAGTATATTGCCCAGCCACGTAGAATATTGCCCAGCCACGTAGAATATTGCCCAGCCACATAGAGTATTGCCCAGCCACGTAGTATATTGCCCTTTCACGTAGTATATTGGCCAGCCACGTAGTATATTGCCCAGCCACGTAGTATATTGCCCAGCCATGTAGTATATTGCCCAGCCACGTAGAATATTGCCCAGCCACGTAGAATATTGCCCAGCCACATAGAGTATTGCCCAGCAACGTAGTATATTGCCCAGCCACGTAGTATATTGCCCAGCCACGTAGTATATTGCCCAGTCACGTAGTATATTGCCCAGTCATGTAGTATATTGCACAGCCACGTAATATACAGCACAGAGGCACAGAGTATATTGCCCAGCCACATAGTATATTGCACAGCAACATAGTATATTTCCCAGTCATGTAGTATATTGCACAGCCACGTAATATACAGCACAGAGCCACGTAGTATATTGCCCAGCAACGTAGTACATTGCACAGCTACGTAGTATATTGCACAGCGACGTAGTAAATTGCCCAGCCACGTAGTATATTGCACAGCCACGTAGTATACTGCACAGCGATGTAGTATATTGCACAGCGACGTAGTATATTGCACAGCTACGTAGTATATTGCCCAGTCATGTAGTATATTGCCCAGTCAAGTAGTATATTGCACAGCCACATAATATACAGCACAGAGCCACGTTGTATATTGCCCAGCCAAGTAGTATATTGCCCAGCGATGTAGTATATTGCCCAGCCACATAGTATATTGCCCAGCCACGTAGTATATTGCCCAGCGACGTAGTATATTGCCCAGCGACGTACTATATTGCCCAGCCACGTAGTATATTGCCCAGCCACGTAGTATATTGCCCAGTCACGTAGTATATTGCCCAGCCACGTAGTATATTGCCCTTTCACGTAGTATATTGGCCAGTCACGTAGTATATTGCCCAGCCACGTAGTATATTGCCCAGCCATGTAGTATATTGCCCAGCCACGTAGAATATTGCCCAGCCACGTAGTATATTGCCCAGTCACGTAGTATATTGCCCAGTCACGTAGTATATTGCCCAGTCACGTAGTATATTGCACAGCCACGTAGTATACAGCACAGAGACACGTAGTATATTGCCCAGCCACGTAGTATACAGCACAGACACGTAGTATATTGCCCAGCCAGGTAGTATATTGCCCAGTCACGTATGTAACAGGTTAAAAAATAAAAAAGAAACATACTCACCATCCAAAGAACCCTTTGTAGTTCCGGCGCTTGTCTGCGGTGTCCGGTCCAAGGATTGGTATGAGCGCAGGACCTTCCATGACGTTGTGGTCACATGACCATGACGTCGCGGTCACCGCCGGCATTAACCCTGTGTTAGCGGTGACCAGAGGGGAGTATGCGGGCGACAGGCACTGACTGCGGGGAGTAAGGAGTGGCCATTTTCTTCCGGACTGTGCCCGTCGCTGATTGGTCACGGCAGCCATGACAGGCAGCTGCCGAGACCAATCAGCGAATGAATAACCATGGCAGACAGAAAGACAGACAGACGGAAGTGACCCTTAGACAATTATATAGTAGATATGGCAGTACCCTATATATAGTCATACACTTCTGTTTGGGCATATCGTAGGGCTCAGAAGAGATGGAGTGCCATTTCGATTTTAGTAAGTTGGAGTTGGAGTTGGAGTTGTTTTAGGCACCATTCTAGAGTCTCTAAATTTCCAAAAAATCTGCTTGTGAGGTATGTGCCCATCAGAGTGCACTGTTAGGGCTCATACTCACTTGCGAGAAATACGGACAAGCACAATCCGATTTCTTAAGCGTTGGATTACATATAGTAAATACTTATAGAATAGGTAGATAAATAGATGTCAGTGACAAATACAATTAGTACAGTGTGTGTGCAAATTACTGGACATGTATTTAATTAACAAACGATTATTTATTGGAAAGAAATGGTGTTGGCTCCCATGTACTTTTCAAAACCAGCAGAGGGAAAGCCAACCCACTGGGGGAAGATGTTTATAGCCTGGGAAGGGGGTAATACCCATGGAGCTTCCCAGGCTATTAATATCAGCTCACAGATGTATACTTAGCCTTTACTGGCTATTAAAATGGGGGATCCACAAACAATTACGTTGGGTTCCCCCATAATTTATAACCAACAAAGGCTATGCAGATATTAATAGCCTAGGAAGAGACAATGGATATTGCCCCCCCAGGTAAAAACATCAGCACTCAGCCACCCCAGAAAAGGCGCATCTGTAAGATGCACCAATTCTGGCACTTAGCCTTGCTCTTCCCACTTACCATGTAGTGGTGGCAAGTGGGGTAATAGTTGTGGGGTTGATGTCACCTTTGTATCGTAAGGTAACATCAAGCCGGCTTAGTAATGGAGAGGTGTCAAATCCTACAGTTGGTAAAGGGTTAAATAAAGACACAGCCAGAATAAAGTCTTTTAATGAAATAAAACACTAAACACAGTTTGCCATCTTTATTATTCAGCTAATCCATGGGACGCCCTCGATCTCCTGTAATAAAGAAAAAATAAAAAAAGGAACAATATACCCATACCTGTCTGGCATTCAGTCCCCCACCGTATTCCATATCTAGGGGATATACAGTATACATCTGGGAGCGGAACTAATGTGACCACCCTGACTGTAAACCACTGATGAATGAATGAGAAGCTGCCGGAGGCAGCATCAGTGACTAGCGCAGACATCACTGATGCTCTGCTCCTTCATAGCCTGACCCGAGGTGAACTCTAGAGCATGGGAAAATGCCAGGATTAGTCAAATTGACACCTCTCCATTACTAAGATGGCTTGATGTCACCTTACAATACAAAGTTGACATCAACACCCCAAGTATTACCCCATATGCCACCACTACAGGGCAGTGGGAAGAGAGAGGTTAAGTGCCAGAATTGGTGCATCTTAAAGATGCACCTTTTCTGGGGTGGCTGGGGGCAGATGTTTTTAACCAGGGGGGCAATAACCATGTGTCATGCTCCCGCTTGCCTCGCCGCCTATATTCCACCATATTTACCACTCTGCGGCATCCTGATGCATCCCTGCTCATTCCCGGTCTTCTGCTCCTCTCGCATGCCCGGCTCCTGGTCTTCCTCAAGTGCGCGCACACTGGGTTCTGCGTCACACGCGCACACTTATCTTGCTGATTCTGGTCGCTCTGTTTGTTACACTCTGTGCCCTGGAGGACTCCCACCCGGAAGGTATTCCGCCACCCTCCTTATCAGGCCGCCTCTTCCTCCTGGTGGTGCCTGATTGTCATGTGTGTTCTCATTTGATTCTGGCCCTATGTCATCCTGTCGTTCCGTCCTCCAGTCTGCCCTTATAGCAGCCTTATTAACCTTCAGTCTTTTGTGTTTTTCCCTAGCCTTCTCCCTCACTTTTTCTCTCTCTGTCGTTTCTTTATAGTGCCTGCCTTCCAGTGTCTCCTGATTGTTCTTGCTGCCGTGCTTTCATCATTCCAGTCAGTCTGCATCTCAAACCCTCCTGCCAGGTTCCTAGGGTCTCCTGATTGTCCTTGCTTCCGTGTCTTTTCCATACCAGTCTGTCTGCACCTCAATCCTGTTCTAGTGTCCTGTACCCCTGCCGTCCTCACCATTTATACCGTCGTCTCAGTCCTGCCTGTCTTCCCTGTGCTCTTTCTGAGTCTACCTACATCTCCGTCCTGTCTGTATTCCTGTGCTCCAGCCGTGTAACTTTCTCTCCTGTACCTCTCCTCTAGGTACTAGCTGCCGCAGCAGTAGTCTCCCTTGAGCCTGCCCCTAACGCTCCCTGCATAGGGGGTGTTCCACCGGGTCCACTCGCCCTAGAAGGGTTCGCTGTCGCGGTCTAGTGAGTCCACTTTTTGGAGTTCCTCTAGCGTTCTCACACCATGGTCACTTCCTAATCTATTAATATCTGCCCTCAGTCACTGGCTTTCCCTCTCTGGCACAGAAAATTGCACGGGAGCCCACACCATTTTATTATCTGCGCTAGTGGTGACGGACCCGGAAACGCTGCAGCCCGCGTCTCAGGGCCCGTCACTCAATGACGGCACATCGCTAGTGCACGCCCATTGTGGGCGTGCGCTAGTGATGCGTCTGACATGAGACATAATGGCGGCATTAACGGACTGCATTACACCACGTTATGCCGCAGTGTAACGTAGTCCATCTAATGGACGCCATAGACGCAGTGTGAACCCAGCCTAACTATTCTGCATGGATTTACTGTATGTAAACCATGTCCCCTATCCTGTCGGCTCCTGCATTGATTTTACAGAACCCGACAAATGAATTAACGGCTATTCTTCTATCAATATCTCCATGCAATATAAAGATATACAGTGGGGCAAAAAAGTATTTAGTCAGTCAGCAATAGTGCAAGTTCCACCACTTAAAAAGATGAGAGGCGTCTGTAATTTACATCATAGGTAGACCTCAACTATGGGAGACAAACTGAGAAAAAAAAATCCAGAAAATCACATTGTGCAGGGCTACAATTTTGTTTCTGGTGTCCTTTGACAGCTCTTTGGTCTTCACCATAGTGGAGTTTGGAGTCAGACTGTTTGAGGGTGTGCAGAGGTGTCTTTTTATACTGATAACAAGTTTAAACAGGTGCCATTACTACAGGTAATGAGTGGAGGAAAGAGGAGACTCTTAAAGAAGAAGTTACAGGTCTGTGAGAGCCAGAAATCTTGATTGTTTGTTTCTGACCAAATACTTATTTTCCACCATAAAATGCAAAAAAAAAATGATAAAAAAACAGACAATGTGATTTTCTGGATTTTTTTTTCTCAGTTTGTCTCCCATAGTTGAGGTCTACCTATGATGTAAATTACAGACGCCTCTCATCTTTTTAAGTGGTGGAACTTGCACTATTGCTGACTGACTAAATACTTTTTTGCCCCATTGTATATATGTGTGTCACTGACATATATATATGTCAACTTTTAATCTATCTATCTATCTATCTATCTAATATATATATATATATATATATATATATATACATATATATATATATATATATACAGTACAGTCCAAAAGTGTGGACACACCTCATTTAAAAAAATTCTGTATTTTCATGACTTTGAAAATTGTACATTCATACTGAAGGCATCAAAGCTATGAATTAACTCATGTGAAATTATATACTTAAAAGAAAGTGTGAGACAACTGAAAATATGTCTTGTATTCTAGGTTCTTCAAAGTAGCCACCTTTTGCTTTGATGACTGCTTTGCACACTCTTAGCATTCTCTTGATGAGCTTCAAGAGGTAGTCACCGGGAATGGTTTCCACTTCACAGGTGTGCCCTGTCAGCTTTAATAAATGGGATTTCTTGCCTTATAAATGGTGTTGGGACCATCAGTTGTGTTGTGCAGAAGTCTGGTGGATACACAGCTGATAATCCTACTGAATAGACTGTTAGAATACATATTATGGCAAGAAAAAAGCAGCTAAGTAAAGAAAAATGAGTGGCCATCATTACTGTATGAAAAATTTGAAAGTGTCCCCAAGTGCAGTGGCAAAAACCATCAAGCACTACAAAGAAACTGGCACACATGAGGACCGCCCCTGGAAAGGAAGACCAAGAGTCACCTCTGCTTCTGAGGATAAGTTTATCCGAGTCACCAGCCTCAGAAATTGCAGGTTAACAGCAGCTCAGATGAGAGACTAGGTCAATGCCACACAGAGTTCTAGCAGCAGACACATCTCTACAACAACTGTTAAGAGGAGACTTTGTGCTATTCCATCCGGTGTGCGTTTAGTTGGACCATCATTTATTTTTCAACAGGACAATGACCCAAAATGCCTCCAGGCTGTGTAAGGGCTATTTGACCAAGAAGGAGAGTGATGGGGTGCTACGCCAGATGACCTGGCCTCCACAGTCACCAGACTTGAACCCAATCGAGATGGTTTGGGGTGAGGTGGACCGCAGAGTGAAGGCAAAAGGGCCAACAAGTGCTAAGCAACTCCTTCAAGATTGTTAGAAGACCATTCCCGGTGACTACCTCTTGAAGCTTATTAAGAGAATGCCAAGACTGTGCAAAGCAGTCATCAAAGCAAAGGTGGCTACTTTGATGAACCTAGACATATTTTTAGTTGCTTCACACTTTGTTGTTAAGTATATAATTCCACGTGTTAATTCATAGTTTTGATGCCTTCAGTGTGAATGTACAATTTTCATAGTCATGAAAATACAGAAAAATCTTTAAATGAAAAGGTGTGTCCAAACTTTTGGTCTGTACTGTATATATATATATATATATATATATATATATACACACAGTATATCAATATGTGTTTTGGAGAAAATTTGGTTTTAAAAGGATGTGTACAGTTGTGTATTACAATTTGATTTTAACATGAGCTTTAACATACAGAGAACTGCTGTATGTAAAAGCTCATATTAAAATCACATTGCACACAGATTGCATACAGATGTCATACAGATGTTGCGTTTAAAAATCACATTGTACTCGCATGACATTTGCATAGCACTCGTCCGTTTTTTTGGTCCGGAAATTGGACCGTTTTTTTTCTCATAAATGGGTATGAGCCCTTAGGATGGATCTCAAAGCATCCATCCAACATAGGGACCCACTGTAAAATAAAGTATACCACATGGTATACAGTAATTTCTTTGCAATGTGCTCCTGAATAGGAAAGTGCAATCTGCTGAGCTTTTCTATACAGTTACATAAGTAAATGCAGTCTGGTGAATGGTTGGCCATGGTGCCATTACAGTATACATCTGGAAAAGTTTCCAGACATATACTGTGTTAGGGTTGGCGGAGCGCACCGAGTATAAATATATGTAATAATAGGTGCGTTCGCAACCCGGGGTCCACCGTGCAGGAGAGGAACCTGCTGCTAGCAATTGGCGGCACTATATAGGTATTAGCAAACTCTGTTACTTCACAGAATCGCTAGGATATGGAAACGCTGTGCCCTGTTAAGCTCACAAAGGAACACAGCTCCCAAACAGAGCAAAACTGTGGTCATACAGTCAGCATAGCGCACAAACAACTCCTCACCGGAGGTGTTTTTCTAGGGGCTTAGTTCAGCCAAGACCTAAATCCAAACACACAAAACTCACCGGAGGTGCCGGTATTCTAGGGGCTTATTTCAGCCAACCCTGACCTCATGCAAACATGACCACACAGTAGCAATGCTCAAAACATAGGTAGATACTAGCACATGGCCGTGTGGCCATATGAACCTTTTATAGCTGTAGCAGACAAGGACCTTCCTGGTGGTTCAATAGGAGCCGCTACAGGACCTGAGCATGTGACCCCAGACCTCCAATGGGAGGTCGTCCCATGGGCATGCTCAGTATGGAAAAAGCTGGACTTAGTCCCATAAAGACCTGCTCACTGCTGAACATTGCTGCCTACAATGACAGAGCCTGGAAGGGCAGTAGTAACCAGTTGTCCAGTATCAGCCTGAGCCAGACGCTAGGACCGACGACTCCACCAAGCAGGCTCCACTGCGGCTGGAAGAGAATGGGAGACTGCAGCAGACATAATAGTGTGTTCAAAGGAAAAATAAAGTTAGCGTAACTCACCAATATCCATCAAAAGTTTTTCTTAATTTCAAATGTTCCCTAAAGTCACATTTATGTCCAGTGGGAGCGTGAAGAAGGTGTGTACTTCACTGGGCCTTCTGTTTTGTTTTTCATTGGATATATAGTACTGCATGCTAGGTGCACAGACACAGTGTGCACCTAGCCTATTCTAAGCGATGTACAGGCTATATACAGCAACCACACAAATTGCTTGGTCGCTGCCACCTGAATACTGCAGTACATTCACTTCAAGGGGAGAAAAAGAAAAAACTCAGTATTCATATACTAAGAAATGTGTTTGGGGCTGCTGTCTACCACCCGTACATCGCTTAGATTTGGCTGCTGCCAGAGCCGTTTTCTGCTGATAGGTGTGTGTTCTGGTGATGAATCCCCACCAATGTCATATTGGAGAACTGTTGTGAATTCTGCTTTTGGGCTCCCTCCTGTGGTTGTAGGTGGTATTGCAGTTGTCTCTGGGCTGCAGTCCTGGACAGGTGTATCTGCTGATTGCAATTCTGACTGGGGTATTTAGGTTTGCAGGACTCATTAGTCCTTGCCAGTTGTCAATGTTTCTTGGGAAGTGTTGGGTCTTTGTCTGGCTTCTCCTGCTTAGCTGCCAATTCAGCAAAGATAAGTGTCTGTTTCTTTTTCTTTGGCACACAAGCTGTGTGCTTGTTTTTTGTTTGTATTCCTGCTCTAAGTGTAGGAGTCTCTAGAGTTGCAGATATACGTTCCACGTCTTTAGTTAGATGGAGGAATTTTTTGTATAATCTGCTGTGGATATTTTTGGAAGGGTTTTAATACTGACCGCACAGCACGCTGTCCTATCCTTTCCTATTTTAGCTAGAGTGGCCTCTTGTGCTAAATCCTGTTTTCTGCCTGTGTTTGTCTTTCCTCTCCTACTCACAGCCAATATTTGTGGGGGGCTGCCTATCCTTTGGGGTTCTGCTCTGAGGCAAGGTAGTATTTCTATTTCTATCTATAGGGGTATCTAGTCCTCCGGCTGTGACGAGGTGTCTAGGGTTTGTTAGCTACACCCCACGGCTACTTCTAGTTGCGGTGTTAAGATCAGGATTTGCGGTCAGTATAGTTACCACCTACTCCAGTGAAAGTTTTCATGCTGCTCCAAGGTCACCGGATCATAACAGAGAACTATCCAGTGGATAGATCATCAATGAGTAGACCTGGAAAGCCCCGTTAAGTACGTTCTTCTGCCTGCAGCAGTGCCATACATGTTGACGTTAAGTGTCATATGGGTATAATATAGGGCTCAGAAGAGGGGGCTATTTGGCTCTTTGAGCATGGATTTTACTGGATTGTTTTTTTGGGAGCCATATTACTTTACCAACGCCTCTGCACTACTAGAAACATGAACAACTTCTATTTTTCTGCTGACAGACAACGGATCTGAGTAGGGTCTTCTTGTTTACTAGCTAAAATGAAGTTTATATTTGTGCCATTTGGGGGTACATAAACATTTTTATTTGCTTTTTATTCCAGTTTTTGAGAAACAAAATAAACAAATAAACAGCAATTCAGGTTTTAAATTATTTTTTCAACATTTTACAATATTTACCATGCGGTAAAAGTAATAAGATAATTTTATTAGTCCGGTCAATATAATTATACAATGTGCACATGGAAAGAAAAATCCAGCTCCAGGAATAAAAAGTATCAAAAATGTATTTAAACATATTAAAATATGGAAAACTGTTGGCAAGCGAAAAGTTACATCATTTGGATGGAAGCTACCATGTAGTCGCTGGACGCGTTTCGAGCACAAACTGCGCTCTTAGACTTCATCATAAGACTAAAAAGACGAACCCAATATATAACCACTAAAAACAGGTGAAAATAATTCAGCTAAGTACTTTGGGTCACTACCATGCCGACTTTGCGGGAGGGAGAGAACCAAAGCAAAAACTGCAATAACAACAAGACATGTAAAATATTCATGAAAGAAAAAACACATAACAGGCAAAATGGAAATAAATAAATAAATAAATAAATAAATAAATAAATATGAAGTGTGGAATAAACACAAAAACACAAGTGTGAATTAATAATCCAACATAGCTTCTTTTCTGAGATTTAACCCTGATGGGACACGAGTATTTAGCAAATAAATCCAGAATGCTTCTCTGTCACGTAGTTTTTTCTACTGGGCTACTTGCACATTGAACAAGTCTGTAAGTCTTAAGCTGTTCCATCCAGCATGTCCACATGGATATTCCTTCTCTGAACCCTGCTTATACAGATACTATACAGATGATCAGGTTTTTAAATACATCAGATAGGGATTATATACATTAGGTAGGACTTCTCTATATGCATATACCTTGACGATTGGTGGAGCAACTTAGTATACTCTTTTTGCAAAAAAAGTATCAACTAAATACCCTGTTTTTTTCTATCTTTTGACTAGCACTTGCTTATTACTGTGATTTTTTTTATAACAGAGTATTTTTGACCTCACTGTGCTCTTTTGTGTCTTCAAGTTTTTTGGTGTTGTGTGAACATGTTCCTACAGACTTGTTCAATGTGCAAGTAGTCCATGTGTTTCTGGTTCTATAATTATACAATGCCAGGGTTATATAATTTGCATGATAAAATACTGATTTGCAAAAAAAGTATTTATTATTTCACCACCAAATTCTGATAGCTTTATGTTATTTGTTTTTCCACTGAACAAGCTTGTTTTCTGCAGGATAAGTTGAAGTTTTTATTCATTCTATTCTGTAATACAGAACATTTTTTAATAGCTATTTTCAATTTTTGGGTGTCATAGCGACCACAAATCAGCAATTCATAATTTTATTTTTCCCTGCCATTCTCTGTGCAGTAAAAGTGATCAGGAAACATTATTCTTTAGGTCAATATGGTTGTAGTGATAACAGATTTATATAGTTTTGTTCTATGCACACTAAAATCATTTTTTTAAAAAAAGCAATAATTTGTTTTTCCATCATTATATTCTGATAGCTTTAACTTTTTTACATGTTTTTATCAAGATGGCATTTTTATTCAGGTTTGTTTATGTAATATTTCATCACTTTTTATTCTATGTTTTGTGTGTCAGTATGACAAAAAAGCTATATTTTTTTGTGTTTATTATTAGTCTTTTCACAGTATTGTTTTATATTGGTCTTTTCACAGTAAATGGCTTATATAATATGACATTTATAAAAATTGGTTCGTTCTGGAAGCGGTGATACCAAATATGTGTACTTTTTTTCTTTACTGTTATTACAGAAAAACTTTGTTTTTACTTGCAAAATATTTTGCATTTTTTTCTATATTTTGCCTTTTTATATTTTAGATTTTTCCAAACTTTATTTGACTTTTAATTTATTTATTACTTAGTTTTAGTATGGGACATCAACTTTCCATGGTCTGATCTCTGGTCTACTCTACAATTATGCTGTGCTGATCGGAAGAAATAGGGAGCCCCCCGCCTTCTACTGAGCAGATCGATGCTGCTGTTGATATTGACAGTGCTATCAGAGGGGTTAAACATCTGCGATCGGCGCTAGCACCATTTGTGGGTCTTACTGTAGGGTGTCACCTATGATGTACTGTATAATTGGTGATGACGCGCACTGATGATTTCGCTGGCTATGCTTGGGAGCTGGCATGATCAAATGATTTACATGTATGGGGATTTGCAAGAACACACTTGACTTGTCGCTGCACCATACATGTAAGGGTCTAATATGATAATAATTCTCAACTTACTTTTAGGACAGATCTTTCATATAAGATTGGTAAGGGTCAACACTGGTACCTCCACCAATAAACTCTGATATTCTCTGTTGGTTCATAACCAGTGAATGCGGTGAAACAACAAAGCTTCCTACACTGTTTGATGGCTGCTGCTGGGTACTGCTGATCAGCTCCTATTCTCCTCAAGAAAAAGTGTGACTGAGCTGTTGTGTTATGCTATGTACACTGCTTACATTTGGACGCTAGTGATGACTAGAGTGCTAATCTTTTGAAATATGAATTTACCAATTTCACCGAGTTTTCCTTAAAAATTTGATTGGCAGCAAATTTGCACCAATTTTAATGAAAAGCTTGTAATTGCTCACAGAATATACATGGGGAAGAGGAAAGAGAAAGAGAACCTTGCTGTCCATAAGAGCTTACACTTTACAGGCGAGAAAGAGAGGATTCAGCTGACCATAAGAGATTACAATTTATAGGCGAGGAAGAGAGAGAAGACCCTGCTGACCATAAGAGCTTACACTTTTCAGAAGGAAGAGGACCCCGCTGACCATAAGAGCTTACACTCTAAAGGTGAGAGAAAGATGACCTCACTGACCATAAGAACTTACACTATACAGGAGAAAGAGAGAACTCCACTGACCATAACGGCTAACGCTCTACAGGAGAGAGGACTCCGTTGACCATAAGAGATTATACACTACAGAGGAGAGACTTACCCAGTGACTCTGGAGATGGAGAACGACTCTGCCATACAAACTGTGCTCCACTGGGAACTGCTGATCTCTGGTGCCCATGCACTGAACACCACTGTGCAGGTTATGATAATCCATAAGATGTCACAGCTGCAGGAAATTATGGGAATCGCATGCAGCAATGCAAAATGATGTTTGCTAGCCCTTGGATACCTCAGCAGTGTGAGATATGGTGCCAAGCTAATTCTTACACTCTAACAAATTTAGTAAATAGAAAAAAGGCTTCACACTCTTTCATGGCACAGCAGAGTCGTCAAGTGAAATATGGCATACTTAGACATCTACCACAAAAATAATACACAGGAAATATGTTTAGTAATGCATTCCTAAATAAATACAATAAATGTATGTGTCACGGGGTCCTTCTCCGGTATCACACAATCAACAGAGCAAGAGAAGTGTGAACAATCCCAAGACCTTTATTTAGGCAAAAATACGAAAGGTCCATATACGATCCACCACACAAAGGAAAAAATAGTCCAGAATTCGAATGCAGTTCAGTAACAGAATAAAATGTCTCATGTACAGCACCATGGAATTATTGGTGCTATATAAATAAATAATAATAATAATAATAATAAAAGTCCAACAATCCAACAGACAGAGGATAACACAGTCCATATACTCTTCTTTCTCTCTGAGGTGCTGTCCTCACATCTTGGTTCCACACAGGATTTGATCTGTGCCTCACCTCCCTGATATTATAAGTCTCCCTCCTCATTCACAGGTCAGGAGGGGGAAGGTTTCAGGGGCTCATTGTTTCCACAAGCTAGGTCAATATGTCATTAGCATATTAGCAAACAATACAGTACTGTGGGGGCTGATATCAGATGGCAGCAACAGCCATTCATCAATTAGCAAATAAGGCTACGTTCACATTTGCGTTGCGACGCGATGCAACGCAACCAACAACGCAAATACACAACGCAGCGTTTTGCGACGCATGCATTGTCATAGGATCGTACAGAGCAGGAATTTCGGTGCAGGAAAAACGCTGCAAGTAGCGTTTTCTGCGCCCTCTCTGTGCGTCAATATGACGCATGCGTTGCAAAACGCAATACAACCCATACCGGCGCATGTCCATGTGCCCCCCATGTTAAAGATAGGGGCGCATGACGCATGCGTCGGTATGCGTCGCCGACACTGCGCCCAACACCGCAAATGTGAACGTAGCCTAACTCCTTCTACAAGAGAATCACAGTATGTAATCATTATCCCAAAAATGCTAGTGTGTCCAAACAATGAGTATATACTGTAAGTGGTGTTAAAACCATCAACCATACACAATAACATTTTCTACATACACTGTAACTAGTTGCATAAGGTATTTTGAACAGTGTTGGTTCTGGAAAAAAAATCTGAAATAAATCTGTACAGCACTGTATTAAGGAAAGAATTTATGTCAATAATGTAACAATAATCATAGTGTTTAGTCACATTTCATTGTTTGGTTATTAGATTCTAGATTGTATCTGATATTGACAAAATGAATTATTTCAACCGAACACTCGTCACACAATTTATAATCACCGGCTTTAACAATTTTCATGAAATCAGAAAAGTAATATTTATTTATCTTCTTTTAATATACATATTAATGGTCATTGGGAATCTTTTTATTGTATGTTTAGTGCCAATTGCAAGGCACCTCCATACACCCATGTACTTCTTTCTGTGTAACCTTTCTTTATCTGATCTGTTAATAACTTCTAATATTGTACCAAACATGCTACAGATTTTATGGACAGAAAATGGAAATATCACAGTGTCCAGTTGCATTCTTCAGTTCTACATATTTGGATCCCTAACAGCAACAGAATGTTTACTTCTCACTGTTATGTCTTATGATCGATATCTGGCAATTTGTGACCCCTTGCGATATTCTTCTATTATGACCTTTAGACTCTGCCGAAATCTCATCATTTTCACTTGGACAACTGGATTTACTCCTACATTTCCTGTTGCAACTTGTTTATTCAAACTTGAGTTCTGTCACCTAAACACTATTGATCATTTTTTTTGTGATCTTGCACCCTTTTTTGAACTTGCCTGTTCAGATTTTTCTACAGTGAAAATGATGGCCTTTGCCTTCTCTTTCCTTGTTACTTTCTTCCCATTTATAATCATTATCGTGTCCTATGCTACTATTATTCACACAATCTTAAGGATTAAGTCAGAGAAAGGAAGACGTAAGGCATTCTCCACATGTAGCTCCCATCTTGCAGTAGTTTCTTTATACTATGGGACTCTTTTTATTCTCTATGGCGTGCCCTCTAGGAACCACTCATTAAACATTAACAAAATCCTCTCTCTCTTGTATACCATTGTTACACCTTTGCTGAATCCGATTATATATTCCCTTAAAAATCAAGAGATAGGTAGGGCACTTGATAAAATTTTTAGATGCTCCTCGTAAATTTTTCATAGTAAACTAAGTAATGCTCATGTAATCTTAATATGCCCCTCCCCCAAAAAATGGAAGTAAAGAACAAACTAACACATGAAGATAAAAGTACATTTTATTGAAAGAATATATACTAATTAAAAAGAAAAATATATATATATATGAGAAGAGTCATGGAGTGCCACATGACGAGAAATACAGTTAGGGCCAGAAATATTTGGACAGTGACACAATTTTCGCGAGTTGGGCTCTGCATGCCACCACATTGGATTTGAAATGAAACCTCTACAACAGAATTCAAGTGCAGATTGTAACATTTAATTTGAAGGGTTGAACAAAAATATCTGATAGAAAATGTAGGAATTGTACACATTTCTTTACAAACACTCCACATTTTAGGAGGTCAAAAGTAATTGGACAAATAAACATAACCCAAACAAAATATTTTTATTTTCAATATTTTGTTGCAAATCCTTTGGAGGCAATCACTGCCTTAAGTCTGGAACCCATGGACATCACCAAACGCTGGGTTTCCTCCTTCTTAATGCTTTGCCAGGCCTTTACAGCCGCAGCCTTCAGGTCTTGCTTGTTTGTGGGTCGTTCCGTCTTAAGTCTGGATTTGAGCAAGTGAAATGCATGCTCAATTGGGTTTAGATCTGGAGATTGACTTGGCCATTGCAGAATGTTCCACTTTTTGGCACTCATGAACTCCTGGGTAGCTTTGGCTGTATGCTTGGGGTCATTGTCCATCTGTACTATGAAGCGCCGTCCAATCAACTTTGCAGCATTTGGCTGAATCTGGGCTGAAAGTATATCCCGGTACACTTCAGAATTCATCCGGCTACTCTTGTCTGCTCTTATGTCATCAATAAACACAAGTGACCCAGTGCCATTGAAAGCCATGCATGCCCATGCCATCACGTTGCCTCCACCATGTTTTACAGAGGATGTGGTGTGCCTTGGATCATGTGCCGTTCCCTTTCTTCTCCAAACTTTTTTCTTCCCATCATTCTGGTACAGGTTGATCTTTGTCTCATCTGTCCATAGAATACTTTTCCAGAACTGAGCTGGCTTCTTGAGGTGTTTTTCTGCAAATTTAACTCTGGCCTGTCTATTTTTGTTATTGATGAATGGTTTGCATCTAGATGTGAACCCTTTGTATTTACTGTCATGGAGTTTTCTCTTTACTGTTGACTTAGAGACAGATACACCTACTTCACTGAGAGTGTTCTGGACTTCAGTTTATGTTGTGAACGGGTTCTTCTTCACCAAATTAAGTATGCGGCGATCATCCACCACTGTTGTCATCCGTGGACGCCCAGGCCTTTTTGAGTTCCTTTTTTCTCAGAATGTACCAAACTGTTGATTTTGCTACTCCAAGCATGTCTGCTATCTCTCTGATGGATTTTTTCTTTTTTTTCAGCCTCAGGATGTTCTGCTTCACCTCAATTGAGAGTTCCTTTGACCGCATGTTGTCTGCTCACAGCAACAGCTTCCAAATGCAAAACCACACACCTGGAATCCACCCCTGACCTTTTAACTACTTCATTGATTACAGGTTAACGAGGGAGACGCCTTCAGAGTTAATTGCAGCCCTTAGAGTCCATTGTCCAATTACTTTTGGTCCCTTGAAAAAGAGGACGCTATGCATTACAGAGCTATGATTCCTAAACCCTTTCTCCGATTTGGATGTGGAAACTATCATATTGCAGCTGGGAGTGTGCACTTTCAGCACATATTATATATATAATTGTATTTCTGAACATGTTTTTGTAAACAGCTAAAATAACAAAACTTGTGTCACTGTCCAAATATTTCTGGCCCTAACTGTACATGGGGTCTCCAAGCTAAATATAGATGGTAAGTATAAAACAAATATACAGTACAAGGAGAAGAGAACTGATGGCACTAAAGATAAATCTAGGTGGAAGATAACAATATATTTCTACCAAGATGGTATAGTACAGGAATGGAATAATAAGACAATTCTGAGAATTGAGAGAGCAATGCGGATGTCTATGGCGCATATAAATCCCAATGGTATCCCCAATGCTCCACTAACATCTGGGCATAGGAAACGCATGTTGTGGTGTGCTGCACCTCATTTCCAGGTAACGCATTACTTACTTTTCTTTTTCCTGCTGATGGGTCTGCTTACATTGAATATTACATCTGGAGTCTGATGGGTTGGTTATGGGAATGCTACAGTGCCTTTCCTCTGCTTAGGATTTCCCCTTGTGGTATTGAGCATTTTTTATGTAGCCTTCTATGGATGCCACCATTATATACAGTGGGGCAAAAAAGTATTTAGTCAGTCAGCCATAGTGCAAGTTCCACCACTTAAAAAGATGAGAGGCGTCTGTAATTTACATCATAGGTAGACCTCAACTATGGGAGACAAACTGAGAAAAAAAAATCCAGAAAATCACATTGTCTGTTTTTTTAACAATTTATTTGCATATTATGGTGGAAAATAAGTATTTGGTCAGAAACAAACAATCCAGATTTCTGGCTCTCACAGACCTGTAACTTCTTCTTTAAGAGTCTCCTCTTTCCTCCACTCATTACCTGTAGTAATGGCACCTGTTTAAACTTGTTATCAGTATAAAAAGACACCTCTGCACACCCTCAAACAGTCTGACTCTAAACTCCACTATGGTGAAGACCAAAGAGCTGTCAAAGGACACCAGAAACAAAATTGTAGCCCTGCACCAGGCTGGGAAGACTGAATCTGCAATAGCCAACCAGCTTCGAGTGAAGAAATCAACAGTGGGAGCAATAATTAGAAAATGGAAGACATACAAGACCACTGATAATCTCCCTCGATCTGGGGCTCCACACAAAATCCCACCCCGTGGGGTCAGAATGATCACAAGAACGGTGAGCAAAAATCCCAGAACCACGCGGGGGGACCTAGTGAATGAACTGCAGAGAGCTGGGACCAATGTAACAAGGCCTAGCATAAGTAACACACTACGCCACCATGGACTCAGATCCTGCAGTGCCAGACATGTCCCACTGCTTAAGCCAGTACATGTCCGGGCCCGTCTGAAGTTTGCTAGAGAGCATTTGGATGATCCAGAGGAGTTTTGGGAGAATATCCTATGGTCTGATGAAACCAAACTGGAACTGTTTGGTAGAAACACAACTTGTCGTGTTTGGAGGAAAAAGAATACTGAGTTGCATCCATCAAACACCATACCTACTGTAAAGCATGGTGGTGGAAACATCATGCTTTGGGGCTGTTTCTCTGCAAAGCGGCCAGGACGACTGATCCGGGTACATGAAAGAATGAATGGGGTCATGTATCGTGAGATTTTGAGTGCAAACCTCCTTCCATCAGCAAGGGCATTGAAGATGAAACGTGGCTGGGTCTTTCAACATCACAATGATCCAAAGCACACCGCCAGGGCAACGAAGGAGTGGCTTCGTAAGAAGCATTTCAAGGTCCTAGAGTGGCCTAGCCAGTCTCCAGATCTCAACCCTATAGAAAACCTTTGGAGGGAGTTGAAAGTCCGTGTTGCCAAGCGAAAAGCCAAAAACATCACTGCTCTAGAGGAGATCTGCATGGAGGAATGGGCCAACATACCAACAACAGTGTGTGGCAACCTTGTGAAGACTTACAGAAAACGTTTGACCTCTGTCATTGCCAACAAAGGATATATTACAAAGTATTGAGATGAAATTTTGTTTCTGACCAAATACTTATTTTCCACCATAATATGCAAATAAAATGTTAAAAAAACAGACAATGTGATTTTCTGGATTTTTTTTCTCAGTTTGTCTCCCATAGTTGAGGTCTACCTATGATGTAAATTACAGATGCCTCTCATCTTTTTAAGTGGTGGAACTTGCACTATTGCTGACTGACTAAATACTTTTTTGCCCCACTGTATCTCCTAATTGTCTTATTATTACGTTCCTGTACCATACCATCTTGGTAGAAATACAGTCTTTACGGAAAGTATTCAGACCCCTTTAAATTTTTCACTCTTTGCTCCATTGCAGCCATTTGGCAAATTCAAAAAAGTTCATTTTTTCACATTAATGTACACTCTGCACCCCTTGAAAAAAGACAGAAATGTAAAAAATGTTTGCAAATTTAATAAAAAAGAAAAACTTAAATATTATATGGTCATAAGTAGGGTTGAGCGACCTTGACTTTTTTAGAGTCGAGTCGGGTTTCGCGAAACCCGACTATCTCAAAAGTCGAGTCGAGTGGAATTGGCCGATTATCGCGAAAAGTCGGGGATCGACCGAAACACGAAACCCAATGCAAATCTATGGGGGAGCATAGTCGGCAGTGAGTGGAGGCCAGGAAAACATGTACAGAGCCCATTTTAATGGCAAAAACATCCATTCTTGTTACTGAAGCTTGTCAATCTTAATTTACCTTATAATAATAGTAAGGCATTGGAAATTGGGGGTCATTTGGCTAAAGTTGTGGGGGGTAGGGCTGGTTCAAGTAATTAGTGGGCCCAGGAAATCTGGACCACGTCACGGCAGTGGAGCAGGGAGAGGTAAGTATTTCAACTTTGCAAGTGCTGTGATCCTGAGCAAGCAGGGGGGGCCCACTCGTTGGCATTGGCACTGGCACAGGGCCCCTCAAAGTACAGCGGTGTGTTTGCACGGCGGGGGCGCCTCCCACCGGCAGCAACATTTTTGCGTACTATGAGGGGCCCTGTGCCAGTGACGTCGCCAACTAGTATTCCTCCCCCCACCTGATGAAGGAACCTGCACCTTCATCTGCACCTTCCTCTTTGTCCCCGTGTAAGGTGGTATGGTATGCGGGAAGGGGAACCTGACTTTCAGCAGGGTCACAATCTTGCAGTGTAGCGTGCACGGGGAATGTTGCGTTATGGGTCAATGTACCAGCAGACTCATCTATCACTGGCTGGGCAATGGGCAGGATGAGGGGGAAACAGATATGGGCCCAAAGAATAAAGTGGGCTAAATGCAGTTCGAAATTGGTAACAGGACTGACCAGGGGGCATTGCTTTGTTCAGTGGAGGACAACTGGAATGAGAGGCTGACACAGAGAGTAGGCCCAAATCAGTAAGTAGTCTAAATGCAGTTCAAAATTGGCAAGAGTAGTAACCAGGCGGCACAGCTTTGTTCACTGGAGGAGAACAGCAAGGAGCGGCAGACACCGATAGAAGGCCCCAACCCAACTAGTAGGCCCACTGCATTTTTAATATTCCGATAGGCTGAAAACCAGATAATTGTAGGTCATTTTTTGTAAAGAGGACAGCTGTATTGAGTGGCGCAGCCAGACACTACAAGTAGGCCTTAAACCACAAAGTTGGCTCGACGCAGGTTTAAAAAAGGTTACATGGGTACACGGTCTGCATTGGTGTGCTCAGTGGAGGACAATTGGAAGGAGGGACCGCAGAAAGACTTTGTAGGCGTAAAATTACAAAATAGGCTCTATGCAGCTTCGACTATGTGGCAACCTGGAGAACACCTTGGAGCGGCAGACACCGTCTCTACGACCCAGACCCAACTTGTAGGCCTAATGTAGTGTTGTTTCAACAACTACTGAACGAGAGCTAGAAGCTCGAAGCTATGGAGAGGAAACCTGGGGAACACCTTGGAGCGGAAGACACCGTCTCTACAACCCAGACCCGACTTGTAGGCCTAATGCAGTGTTGTTTTCAACAACTACTAAACGAGAGCTAGAAGCTCGAAGCTATGGAGAGGAAACCTGGGGAACACCTTGGAGTGGAAGACACCGTCTCTACAACCCAGACCCAACTTGTAGGCCTAATGCAGTGTTGTTTTCAACAACTACTTAAGACGAGCATGAAGATTGAAGCAATCGAGAGGAAACCTGGAGAACACCTTGGAGCGGAAGACACCATCTCTACAACCCATACCCAACTTGTAGGCCTAATGAAGTGTTGTTTTCAACAACTACTAAACGAGAGCTAGAAGCTCGAAGCTATGGAGAGGAAACCTGGGGAACACCTTGGAGTGGAAGACACCGTCTCTACAACCCAGACCCAACTTGTAGGCCTAATGAAGTGTTGTTTTCAACAACTACTTAAGACGAGCATGAAGATTGAAGCAATGGAGAGGAAACCTGGAGAACACCTTGCAGCAGAAGACACCGTCTCAACAACCCAGACCCAACTTGAAGGCCTAATGTGTTAGGTCTCGAGTTCCCGCTTCTGCACAGGGGGAATCTCGAGCCATCTCCGCTGCGGTCTCCCATTCTTATCCAGCCGCAGTGGAGTCTGCTCAGCAGGGACGTCGGTCCCAGCGTCTTGCTCAGTCTCACTCTGTACAGAGAGTTACTGCTGCTTCTTCAGCTTCTGCCATTAAAGCCAGTGCTGGTCAGCAGCGAGCGGACTTCTCTGGGACTAAGTCCTTGTCTGCACACACTGAGCATGCCCAGGGCAAGATCTCCCGTTGGAGATCGAGGGTCATGTGCTCAGGCTCTGCAGCACATTCCATTGGTCCTCTTGGCAGGTCTTGGAAGGGCAAAGTTTCTGTGGCCACTTCCTGTGCTGCAACTATATAAACTGCGCATGACCGCACGGCCATGCGCTAGTGTACATTTGCATACGTGTGTTTGTTGTGAGTGCAAGTCGTCCTTGGATACCCCTTCCCTATTGAATGACTGTTCGCGGAAGGTGTATGGTTGCTATCTAGCGCCCAACTTATCCTACAGCACAAATCACACATTACAGCGTCTAGTTGCTGTGACCGCCAGTACGGCGCCGTGCACTTCCTCTGTGCTTTCCTTACCCGAGCCTGGGTGGTTAGTGGCGTTCGTCAGTGCGGCACCGCATGCACTCTTGTGCCCTAATATTGCTATTTAGCTTCCTTACACACCCAGTTGCGGTGTTGTGCCAGCAAGGGTCTAATCGGACTTCAATCCTAGTTGGGGTTGAGTTCGCTGACTACTTGCTCACGCTCTATGTGCGGTACCGCGATCCTGTGACGCAACAGGATCGCTTCCTTCACGCTGGGTGAAGTCTAACCCACGTGTGTATACTTATGAGTACCGCCATATAGTCCGTCATTACTTGGCAGCAGGTTCCATCTCTGCACGGTGGACCCCGGGCTGCGAACGCACCATACTCTATCTGTCTCATTATTTGGTGTGTTCCGCTGGCCCTAACATAATGCAGTGTTGTTTTCAACAACTACTAAACGAGAGCTAGAAGATCGAAGCTATGGAGAGGAAACCTGGAGAACACCTTGGAGTGGAAGACACCGTCTCTACAACCCAGACCCAACTTGTAGGCCTAATGCAGTGTTGTTTTCAACAACTACTAAACAAGAGCTAGAAGCTCGAAGCTATGGAGAGGAAACCTGGGGAACACCTTGGAGTGGAAGACACCGTCTCTACAACCCAGACCCAACTTGTAGGCCTAATGCAGTGTTGTTTTCAACAACTACTAAACGAGAGCTAGAAGCTCGAAGCTATGGAGAGGAAACCTGGGGAACACCTTGGAGTGGAAGACACCGTCTCTACAACCCAGACCCAACTTGTAGGCCTAATGCAGTGTTGTTTTCAACAACTACTTAAGACGAGCATGAAGATTGAAGCAATGGAGATGAAACCTGGAGAACACCTTGGAGCGGAAGACACCGTCTCTACAACCCAGACCCAACTTGTAGGCCTAATACAGTGTTGTTTTCAACAACTACTAAACGAGAGCTAGAAGATCGAAGCTATGGAGAGGAAACCTGGAGAACACCTTGGAGTGGAAGACACCGTCTCTACAACCCAGACCCAACTTGTAGGCCTAATGCAGTGTTGTTTTCAACAACTACTAAACGAGAGTTAGAAGCTCGAAGCTATGGAGAGGAAACCTGGGGAACACCTTGGAGTGGAAGACACCGTCTCTACAACCCAGACCCAACTTGTAGGCCTAATGCAGTGTTGTTTTCAACAACTACTTAAGACGAGCATGAAGATTGAAGCAATGGAGAGGAAACCTGGAGAACACCTTGGAGCGGAAGACACCATCTCTACAACCCAGACCCAACTTGTAGGCCTAATGCAGTGTTGTTTTCAACAACTACTAAACGAGAGCTAGAAGCTCGAAGCTATGGAGAGGAAACCTGGGGAACACCTTGGAGTGGAAGACACTGTCTCTACAACCCAGACCCAACTTGTAGGCCTAATGCAGTGTTGTTTTCAACAACTACTTAAGACGAGCATGAAGATTGAAGCAATGGAGAGGAAACCTGGAGAACACCTTGGAGCGGAAGACACCGTCTCTACAACCCAGACCCAACTTGTAGGCCTAATTAAGTGTTGTTTTCCACAACTACTAAACGAGATCTAGAAGCTCGAAGTTATGGAGAGGGAACCTGGGGAACACCTTGGAGTGGAAGACACCGTCTCTACAAACCAGACCCAACTTGTAGGCCTAATGCAGTGTTGTTTTCAACAACTACTTAAGACGAGCATGAAGATTGAAGCAATTGAGAGGAAACCTGGAGAACACCTTGCAGCGGAAGACACCGTTTCAACAACCCAGACCCAACTTGAAGGCCTAATGCAGTGTTGTTTTCAACAACTACTAAACGAGAGCTAGAAGATCGAAGCTATGGAGAGGAAACCTGGAGAACACGTTGGAGTGGAAGACACCGTCTCTACAACCCAGACCCAACTTGTAGGCCTAAAGCAGTGTTGTTTTCAACAACTACTAAACGAGAGTTAGAAGCTCGAAGCTATGGAGAGGAAACCTGGGGAACACCTTGGAGTGGAAGACACCGTCTCTACAACCCAGACCCAACTTGTAGGCCTAATGCAGTGTTGTTTTCAACAACTACTTAAGACGAGCATGAAGATTGAAGCAATGGAGAGGAAACCTGGAGAACACCTTGGAGCGGAAGACACCGTCTCCACAACCCAGACCCAACTTGTAGGCCTAATGCAGTGTTGTTTTCAACAACTACTAAATGAGAGCTAGAAGATCGAAGCTATGGAGAGGAAACCTGGAGAACACCTTGGAGTGGAAGACACCGTCTCTACAACCCAGACCCAACTTGTAGGCCTAATGCAGTGTTGTTTTCAACAACTACTAAACGAGAGCTAGAAGCTCGAAGCTATGGAGAGGAAACCTGGGGAACACCTTGGAGCGGCAGACACCGTTAGTAGGCCCTACCGAAGTAGTAGTCGTAGCCCCAATGCAGTTTTCAACTTCCTATAGGCTGAAAACCAGACTATTGACGCTCAGCTTTTTTAAAAGGAGGACACCTGTATTGAGTGGCGCAGACAGACACAGGTAGTAGGCCTTAAACACAAAATTTGGCTCAATGCAGTTTAAAAAAGGTTACAGGGGTACACAGGCAGCATTAGTCTGTTCAGTGGAGGACAATTTCAATTATGGACCGCAGACAGAGATTGTACGCCTACTATTAAAAAAAGGATGCTCTATGCAATTTAAAATAGGTTCCAGGGGTACACGGGCAGCAGTGGTTTGGTCAGTGGAGGACTAGTGGAAGGAGGGACTGCAGACAGGCTTAGTAGGCCTAACATAACAAAATTAGGCTGTAGGCACTTTAAAATAGGTTCCAGGGGTACACAGGCAGCAGTGGTTTGGTCAGTGGAGGACTAGTGGAAGGAGGGACCGCAGACAGGCTTAGTAGGCCTAACATAACAAAAGTGGGCTGTAGGCACTTTAAAATAGGTTCCAGGGGTACACGGGCAGCAGTGGTCTGGTCAGTGGAGGACTAGTGGAAGAAGGGACCGCAGACAGGCTTAGTAGGCCTAACATAACAAAATTAGGCTGTAGGCACTTTAAAATAGGTTCCAGGGGTACACGGGCAGCAGTGGTCTGGTCAGTGGAGGACTATTGGAAGGAGGGACCGCAGACAGGCTTAGTAGGCCTAACATAACAAAATTAGGCTGTAGGCACTTTAAAATAGGTTCCAGGGGTACACGGGCAGCAGTGGTCTGGTCAGTGGAGGACTAGTGGAAGGAGGGACCGCAGACAGGCTTAGTATGCCTACAATTAAAAAAAGCATGCTATATGCAATTTAAAATAGGTTCCAGGGGTACACGGACAGCATTGGTCTGGTCAGTGGAGGACTATTGGAAGGAGGGACCGCAGACAGGCTTAGTAGGCCTAACATAACAAAATTAGGCTGTAGGCACTTTAAAATAGGTTCCAGGGGTACACGGGCAGCAGTGGTCTGGTCAGTGGAGGACTAGTGGAAGGAGGGACCGCAGACAGGCTTAGTATGCCTACAATTAAAAAAAGCATGCTATATGCAATTTAAAATAGGTTCCAGGGGTACACGGACAGCATTGGTCTGGTCAGTGGAGGACTATTGGAAGGAGGGACCGCAGACAGGCTTAGTAGGCCTAACATAACAAAATTAGGCTGTAGGCACTTTAAAATAGGTTCCAGGGGTACACGGGCAGCAGTGGTCTGGTCAGTGGAGGACTAGTGGAAGGAGGGACCGCAGACAGGCTTAGTACTCCTACAATTAAAAAAAGGATGCTATATGCAATTTAAAATAGGTTCCAGGGGTACACAGACAGCAGTGGTCTGGTCAGTGGAGGACTAGTAGAAGGAGGGACCGCAGACAGGCGTAGTAGGCCTAACATAACAAAAGTGGGCTGTAGACAGTTGGAATTCTCTTGCAGGCGTCCACAGGCAGCATTGGTGTTGTCAGCGGAGGCCGATTGTAATGAGTGTCTGACAGTTAGTACTCACAAAAAATAAATAGATGTTAATGTCTCGCAATACAACAAAACCAAAACACAAAAGGGTGGAATAATAAGGTACAGGGGTGGGCTCCTCTGCTGAGTTTCAGACCTAGTAATTTGGCGCTAAGTATTTACTGGTGTAAATATAGGACACTGCCCCTGACTATTTTAAATACCATCATACATGTCAACACATTGGTATTGTCAGTGCCAGGCACTGAAGGATGTCAGCGCATAGACTAAACATTGGTGGAACTGTGAGAGATAATTTTGCAAGTGGTAGAGCACTGTTTGAGCTGGGGGGGAACTCTCTTGTGGCCGGCGGTACAGGCCCAGGGCCCCTCATGTTACAACGGTGTGTCTGACGTTGGGTGCGCTCCACCACTGCCAGAGACACTTTATTGTACTATGAGGGACCCAGTGGCAGTGCCGTCGACCAAAAGCGGGCACACCCACCTCTTCAGACAAACGGCACTCTCACGGGTGCTTCTGCCAAGTGGCGAGACCACGGCCCCGTGGGGGGAGTTTGGCCATTTAGGGAGGTGTAAACATGTCGTATGCTGGACAAACAGCTGCTGCAAATTACGAGATTGGAAAAGTCAGTCAAAGCAGTCCACAAGCAAGACCTTTTCATAGGAAAGCTAGGTGTCAGCCGGGCAAGGTGGGGCAAAAGAATTCGAAATCCAGTTGTGGTTCATTTTAATGAAGGTTAGATCATCCACATTTTGGGTAGCCAGACGAGTCCTTTTTTCGGTTAATATTGAACCTGCAGCACTGAATACTCTTTCTGATAGGACACTAGCTGCTGGGCAAGCAAGCTCCTGCAATGCATATTCTGCCAATTCTGGCCAGGTATCTAATTTGGATGCCCAGTAATCAAATGGGACGGTTGAGGGAGAACATCGATAAGGGATGAAAAATAGTTAGTAACCATACTGGACAAATGTTGTCTCCTGTCACTTTGAATTGATGCTACAGTATCTGTCCTGTCTGCGGTCATAGCAAAATCACTCCACAACCTGGTCAGAAAACCCCTCTGTCCAACGCCACTTCTGATTTGTGCACCTCTAACACCTCTGGCCTGCTGCCCCCTGCAGCTCGTGTGATAACGATCACCGGTGCTGTGCGCTGGGAATGCCGGAATCAAACGGTCAACAAGAGTTGATTGTTTGGTTGCTAATATTTGTTCCAGGTTTTCATGTGGCATAATATTTTGCAATTTGCCTTTATAGCGAGGATCAAGGAGGCAGGCCAACCAGTAATCGTCATCGGCCATCATTTTACAAATACGTGTGTCCCTTTTGAGGATACGTAAGGCATAATCCGCCATGTGGGCCAAAGTTCCAGTTGTCAAATCTGCGGTTGTGCTGGGTTGAGGGGCAGTTTCAGGCACATCTAAGTCACTTGTCTCCCTAAAAAAACCTGACCCCGGCCTTGCAACGCCACCAGTTGCTATTGGCCCCGGAGAAGCTTCCTCATTACAAAAATAATCATCCCCATCATCCTTCTCGCCCTCCTCCTCCTCCTGTTCGCCCGCTACCTTGTCCTGTACACTGCCCTGGCCAGACAATGGCTGACTGTCATCAAGGCTTTCCTCTTCCTCTGCTGCAGACGCCTGCTCCTTTATGTGCGTCAAACTTTGCATCAGCAGACGCATTAGGGGGATGCTCATGCTTATTATGGCGTTGTCTGCACTAACCAGCCATGTGCATTCCTCAAAACACTGAAGGACTTGACACATGTCTTGTATCTTCGACCACTGCACACCTGACAACTCCATGTCTGCCATCCTACTGCCTGCCCGTGTATGTTATGTATACATAACAGCACGCCTTTGTTCGCACAGTCTCTGAAGCATGTGCAGTGTTGAGTTCCACCTTGTTGCAACGTCGATGATAAGGCGATGCTGGGGAAGGTTCAAAGACCGATGATAGGTCTGCATACGGCTGGAGTGTACGGGCGAACGGCGGATATGCGAGCAAAGTCCGCGCACTTTAAGGAGCAGGTCGGATAACCCCGGATAACTTTTCAGGAAGCACTGCACCACCAGGTTTTAGGTGTGAGCCAGGCAAGGAATGTGTTTCAGTTGGGAAAGGGAGATGGCAGCCATGAAATTCCTTCCGTTATCACATACTACCTTGCCTGCCTCAAGATCTACAGTGCCCAGCCACGACTGCATTTCTTTTTGCAAGAACTCGGACAGAACTTCCGCGGTGTGTCTGTTGTCGCCCAAACACTTCATAGCCAATACAGCCTGCTGACGCTTGGCAGTAGCTGCCCCATAATGGGACACCTGGTGTGCAACAGTGGCAGCTGCGGATGGAGTGGTTGTGCGACTGCGGTCTGTGGATGAGCTCTCGCTTCTGCAGGAGGACGAGGAGGAGGAGGAGGGGGTGCGAACGGCTACAGCCAACTGTTTCCTAGACCGTGGGCTAGGCAGAACTGTCCCAAAATTGCTGTCCCCTGTGGACCCTGCATCCACCACATTCACCCAGTGTGCCGTGATGGACACGTAACGTCCCTGGCCATGTCTACTGGTCCATGCATCTGTTGTCAGGTGCACCTTTGTACTCACAGACTGCCTGAGTGCATGGACGATGCGCTCTTTAACATGCTGGTGGAGGGCTGGGATGGCTTTTCTCGAAAAGAAGTGTCGACTGGGTAGCTCGTAGCGTGGTACAGCGTAGTCCATCAGGGCTTTGAAAGCTTCGCTTTCAACTAACCGGTAGGGCATCATCTCTAACGAGATTAGTCTAGCTATGTGGGCGTTCAAACCCTGTGTACGCGGATGCGAGGCTAAGTACTTCCTTTTTCTAACGAGAGTCTCATGTAGGTTGAGCTGGACTGGAGAGCTAAAGATCGTGGAACTAGCGGGGGTGCCGGTGGACATGGCAGACTGAGAGACGGTTGGAGACGGTATTGTTGCTGCCGGTGCCCTAGATGCAGTGTTTCCTACTACGAAACTGGTGATTCCCTGACCCTGACTGCTTTGGCCTGGCAACGAAACCTGCACAGATACTGCAGGTGGTGCGGAAAATGGTGGCCTTACAGTGACGGAAGGGATGTCGCGTTGCTGACTAGCTTCATTGGCCGAGGGTGCTACAACCTTAAGGGACATTTGGTAGTTAGTCCAGGCTTGCAAATGCATGGTGGTTAAATGTCTATGCATGCAACTTGTATTTAGACTTTTCAGATTCTGACCTCTGCTTAAGGTAGTTGAACATTTTTGACAGATGACTTTGCGCTGATCAATTGGATGTTGTTTAAAAAAATGCCAGACTGCACTCTTTCTAGCATCGGATACCTTTTCAGGCATTGCAGACTGAGCTTTAACCGGATGGCCACGCTGTCCTCCAACAGGTTTTGGCTTTGCCACGCGTTTTGGGCCAGATACGGGCCCGGCAGATGGAACCTGTTGCGATGTTGATGCCTGCTGCGGCCCCTCCTCCTCCGCTTCAGAACTACTGCCGCCTGCACCCTGTTCCCCCAATGGCTGCCAATCGGGGTCAACAACTGGGTCATCTATAACCTCTTCTTCTATCTCGTGTGCAACTTCGTCTGTGTCACCGTGTAAGTCGGTGGTATAGCGTTCGTGACGGGGCACCATAGTCTCATCAGGGTCTGATTCTGGATCAGTACACTGTGAGGGCAATGTTGTGGTCTGAGTCAAAGGAACAGCATAGTAATCTGGCTGTTGCTGTGCATCAGTGCACTCCATGTCCGATTCAACTTGTAATGGGCATGGCCTGTTAACTGTTTCACTTTCTAAGCCAGGGACGGTATGTGTAAAGAGCTCCATGGAGTAACCCGTTGTGTCGCCTGCCGCATCCTTCTCTGTTGTTGTTTTTGCTGAAGAGGACAAGGAAGCGACTTGTTCCTGACCGTGAACATCCACTAACGACGCGCTGCTTTTACATTTACCAGTTTCAGAAGAGGAGGCAAAAGAGCTAGAAGCTGAGTCAGCAAGGTAAGCCAAAACTTGCTCTTGCTGCTCCGGCTTTAAAAGCGGTTTTCCTACTCCCAGAAAAGGGAGCGTTCGAGGCCTTGTGTAGCCAGACGACGAACCTGGCTCCACAGCTCGAGACTTAGGTGCTATATTGTTTTTCCCACGACCATCTGATGCTCCACCACCAGTACCATCATTACCAGATGGCAATGAACGCCCACGGCCACGACCTCTTCCACCAGACTTCCTCATTGTTTTAAAAACGTAACCAAAGTAACGGTATTTGTTACTGTAAAACAATTTACAAGGTGAACTCAAACTTCTGTAGGATTTAGATATCCCTTTATAGGTGGGTGAGACTGCAAGGAAAATCAGGCACAATGTTACACACTCGGTTTTCTGTGGCACCAAATGAGAGAGATGCCACACACGCAGGACTGTCACTCAAGCACAAATGCCAATATTAATCTCCCACTGTTTATTTTTTATTTTCAGGGAGAATTTAAAAACCAAAAACAGACACTAGGCTTTCTGTGGCCCACAATTTGAGAGAGATGGCACACACAGGACTGGCACACAAGCACAAAGTCCAATATTAATCTCCCACTGTTTTTTTTTTTTTTTTTCAGGGAGAATTTAAAAACCAAAAACAGACACTAGGCTTTCTGTGGCCCACTATTTGAGTGAGATGGCACACAGGACTGGCACACAAGCACAAAGGCCAATATTAATCTCCCACTGTTTATTTTTTTTCAGGGAGAATTTAAAAACCAAAAACAGACACTAGGCTTTCTGTGGCCCACTATTTGAGAGAGATGGCACACCGGACTGGCACACAAGCACAAAGGCCAATATTAATCTCCCACTGTTTATTTTTTATTTTCAGGGAGAATTTAAAAACCAAAAACAGACACTAGGCTTTCTGTGGCCCACTATTTGAGAGAGATGGCACACAGGACTGGCACACAAGCACAAAGGCCAATATTAATCTCCCACTGTTTTTTTTTTCAGGGAGAATTTTAAAACCAACATAAAAAAAAATAAAAAACAGACACTAGGCTTTCTGTGGCCCACTATTTGAGAGAGATGGCACACAGGACTGGCACACAAGCACAAAGGCCAATATTAATCTCCCACTGTTTTTTTTTTTCAGGGAGAATTTTAAAACCAACATAAAAAAAAATAAAAAACAGACACTAGGCTTTCTGTGGCCCACTATTTGAGAGAGATGGCACACAGGACTGGCACACAAGCACAAAGGCCAATATTAATCTCCCACTGTTTAGCCGTAAAGCAGAGCGGTGACGTCACTGCTGTGCTTTACGGCCAGCCGGCACTCACAGCCAGTGCAGGAAAGTACAGCGGCGGGGGACAGACACCGGAATGTAAGTATGTAGTGTTTGTTTTTTTTACATTTACACTGGTAACCAGGGTAAACATCGGGTTACAAGCGCGGCCCTGCGCTTAGTAACCCGATGTTTACCCTCGTTACCAGTGAAGACATCGCTGAATCGGCGTCACACACGCCAATTCAGCGATGTCTGCGGGAGCTCCAGCGACTAAATAAAGTTCTGGACTTTCTGCTCCGACCAACGATGGCACAGCAGGATCCTGATCGCTGCTGCGTGTCAAACTCAACGATATCGCTAGCCAGGATACTGCAACATCACGGATCGCTAGCGATATCGTTCAGTGTGACGGTACCTTTAGTGTCCCAGGGGCCTCAATTAAGCTATCGTTCTCCCAGTTACTAATCCCAATTTGTGAATAGGGATAGTAGACCCATCACCATGGAGTCTCAAATGCAGTCCCAGGTGAGGGGTTCTGCATCAGGAACTCAGGAAAATACCTCCACCAATGCACAGTTAGCTTTGGAGAGGTCTCCCAAGGGCTGGGCTCGATCATGGGATGCAGCATGGGGCACTTAGGACACTGACGAGGAAGTTGGGTTGTTGTTGCCAGCAGGAGCTGGATACATGCGCTATAGTCGTGGAATCCGCCGTCTGGAGGAGCATAGGCTGTGACTGCAGACTATACCGCTGGGAGAAACAAAAGCTGTATGCCAAACAAAAGTTGTCAGACAGTTGGCATCGCCTGGTACAGACGCAATGGAACTACCGAAGTATTCAACAAATGTGTTAGACCGCACCCAATACTGACACCGTCTCCATGGACATCAGGGCGCTCGTCCACACCAGGGGGTCCGTCCCAGCAAAAGAGTCCACAATCGAAGTATAAAAAGGACAGCGCCACACCAGGAAGTGACAGACAGTAACTTTCTTTATTTTGCCTCCTGCGGCGACGTTTCGGTCCGTGGACCTTTTTCAAGCCTTGAAAAAGGTCCACGGACCGAAACGTCGCCGCAGGAGGCAGAATAAAGAAAGTTACTGTCTGTCACTTCCTGGTGTGGCGCTGTCCTTTTTATACTTCGGCAATGGAACTACCGGTCCTTGGTTGGCATCTTGTGGACTGGGGGCATCTCATTGTGGCTTTATACCCACAGTTGCTGTAAATCGTGGACAAAAGAAGTAAAGCTAATGGTATTGTTAACCTGCCTAGGTGCAACCCACAACCTCAGATGTTCACGTTTACCAATACATTACATGTACCCAAAATATTCAACTTACCCCAATAAGCAAGCCAGCATATCACTAGACCATGGAAAAAATTATAAGGCTTTGGATAATAAAATACAATAATGCACGGGGATCCAAACAAAATTATGGTCTCAGCATCTTTTGAAATTTAAATCAGAGAGCTTTTTCCCCAAAAAATTATTTACCGCAAATTATACAGCATAAACTGTGTTAACTATGCAGCATTGTGAATTGCATTCATGTAACATACCTTCAGAAGATTAATAGGGATTTATATACAGTTGTGGCCAAAAGTATTGACACCCCTGCAATTCTGTCAGATAATACTCAGTTTCTTCCTGAAAATGATTGCAATCACAAATTCTTTGGTATAATTATCCTCATTTAATTTGTCTTAAATAAAAAAAGACAAAAGAGAATGAAGCAAAAAGCAAAACATTGATCATTTCACACAAAACTCCAAAAATGGGCCAGACAAAAGTATTGGCACCCTCAGCCTAATACTTGGTTGCACAACCTTTAGCCAAATAACTGCAACCAACTGCTTCCGGTAACCATCAATGAGTTTCTTACAATGCTCTGCTGGAATTTTAGACCATTCTTCTTTGGCAAACTGTTCCAGGTCCCTGATATTTGAAGGGTGCCTTCTCCAAACTGCCATGTTTAGATCTCTCCACAGGTGTTCTATGGGATTCAGGTCTGGACTCATTGCTGGCCACCTTAGAAGTCTCCAGTGCTTTCTCTCAAACCATTTTATAGTGCTTTTTGAAGTGTGTTTTGGGTCATTGTTCTGCTGGAAGACCCATGACCTCTGAGGGAGACCCAGCTTTCTCACACTGGACCCTACATTATGCTGCAAAATTTGTTGGTAGTCTTCAGACTTCATAATGCCATGCACACGGTCAAGCAGTCCAGTGCTAGAGGCAGCAAGGCAACCCCAAAACATCAGGGAACCTCCACCATGTTTGACTGTAGGGACCGTGTTCTTTTCTTTGAATGCCTCTTATTTTCTCCAGTAAACTCTATGTTGATGCCTTTGCCCAAAAAGCTCTACTATTGTCTCATCTGACCAGAGAACATTCTTCCAAAACGTTTTAGGCCTTTTCAGGAAAGTTTTGGCAAACTCCAACCTGGATTTTTTATGTCTCGGGGTAAGAAGTGGGGTCTTCCTGGGTCTCTTACCATACAGTCCCTTTTCATTCAGACACCGACGGATAGTATGGGTTGACACTGTTGTACCCTCGGACTGCAGGGCAGCTTGAACTTGTTTGGATGTTAGTCGAGGTTCTTTATCCAACATCTGCACAATCTTGCGTTGAAATCTCTTGTCAATTTTTCTTTTCCGTCCACATCTAGGGATTTTAGCCACAGTGCCATGGGCTTTAAACTTCTTGATGACACTGCGCACTGTAGACACAGGAACATTCAGGTCTTTGGAGATGGACTTGTAGCCTTGAGATTGCTCATGCTTCCTCACAATTTGGTTTCTCAAGTCCTCAGACAGTTCTTTGGTCTTCTTTCTTTTCTCCATGCTCAATGTGGTACACACAAGGACACAGGACAGAGGTTGAGTCAACTTTAATCCATGTCAACTGGCTGCAAGTGTGATTTAGTTATTGCCAAAACCTGTTAGGTGCCACAGGTAAGTTACAGGTGCTGTTAATTACACAAATTAGAGAAGCATCACATGATTTTTCGAACAGTGATAATACTTTTGTCCACCCCCTTTTTTATGTTTGGTGTGGAATTACATCCAATTTGACTTTATGACAATTCTTTTTGTGTTTTTTCATTTCAGACAAATTAAATGAAAATAATAATAACAAATAATTTGTGTTTGCAATCATTTTCAGGATGAAACTGAGTATTATTTGGCAGAACTGCAGGGGTGTCAATACTTTTGGCCATAACTGTAAACAGTTGTGCTTCAATTACAGTGCCTTGAAAAAAAATTCACACCCCGTGATCTTTTCCACGTTTTTCGTTTTTTCATACACCCACAAAGTTAAATATATTTTCTTGGGATTGTATGTGATATATCAACATAAAGAAGCAAGAATTTGAGAAGTGAAAAGGAAATGATACATAATTTTCTCATTATTTAAAAAATATTAATCTGAAAATCGCTAGGTGCATTTGTCCCCTGTAGTCTGATTCCCCTATATATAATCCTCAGTCATCTATTGCCTCTAGAAGTCATATAAATAGTAAACTGAGTCCACCTGTGGGTAATTTATTCTCAGTATAACGACTTCTGATCTGTGAAGGCCTCAGAAGTTTGTTTAAGAATATTAGGGATCAAACAACATCATGAAAACCAAGGAACACACCAGACAGGTAAGAAATAGAGTTGTAGAAAAGAGTAAAGCAGGCTTAGGTTATAAAAAAAATAGCCCAACCTCTGAACATCTCGTGGAGCACTGTTGAATCTATAATTCAAAAATGGAAGGAGTATGCCACAACTGCAAACCTACCAAGACATGGCTATTCACCAAAAATGACACTCCAAGCAAGGAGCTCACTAATTAGAGAAGCAGCCCATGGTCACACTCAAGAAGCTGAAGAGATCCACAGCTCAGGTGGGAGAATGTGTCTACAGAACAATTATTGATCTTATACTCCACAAATGTGGAGTAGAAAGCCATTTTTTAATGCAAGCCATAAGAAATCATGTTTGCAGTTTGCAGAAAGTCATGCAGGGAACATGGCTAGTATGTGGAAGAAGGTACTCTGGTCAGATGATTCCAAAGTATAACTTTTTGGGCTAAATGCAAAACACTATGTGTGGCAGAAAATTAACACTGTACGTCACCCTGAAAACACAATTACCATCATCAAACATGTTGGTGGAAGCATAATGCTGTGGGGATGGTTTTTCAGCAGGGTCAAGGAAGTTGGTCAGAATATGATGGGAAGATGGATGGAACTAATAACAGGGCAATCCTGGTGGAAAACCTGTTAGAGGCTGCATGAAAACTTGAGACTAGGCATAGGTTCACCTTCCAGCAGGGCAATGACCCTAAACATGCTACCAGAGCTATAATCGAATGGTTGGATCAAAGCTAATTCACGTGTTTGAATAGTCCAGTCAAAATCTAGACCTAAATCCAATGTGGTTAAGGCCATCTCTGCTCACGCAGGAACCACTAGGGACTGCTGGGCCATGAGCTCTAGTCTGTACAGCAATCAGCAGGGTCAGTTGCAGCTTTTAGTTTTTACCTATTTTGCCAAGTGAGTTGCTAGCATAACAAAAATTCTCTTCACAGATGCCCCCATCCAATATCAATGAGCTAGAGTTAATTTGTAAAGAACTATTGACAACAATTTGAGGCTCTACATATGCAAAGCTGGTGGAGACATACCCCAAAAGTCTTGACTTAGGAGGCTGAATACAAAATGCACATCACAATTTTAAGATTTATATTTTTAAAATATTTAGAAAATCATGTAGAAATTCCTTTACTCGTCACTCGTCACAAATATTTGTTATTTTATGTTGCTATACACATAAAATCCAATGTAACCTGAAAAAGTTTGCTGAAACTCTGTTAATGTTGGCTTAGATGTCAGTGATTTTGCAAGTTTGCAAAAATGGTCTAAGTGTTATCAGGGTATGTGTACACGTCAGGATTTCTTGCAGAAATTTCCTGAAGAAAACCGGAAATTTTCTGCAAGAAATCCGCATTTTTTTTTTGCGTTTTTTTTAGCATTTTGCAAGCGTAATTAGCTTGCAGAATGCTAAAGTTTTCCAAGCGATCTGTAGCATCGCTTGGAAAACTGACTGACAGGTTGGTCACACTTGTCAAACATAGTGTTTGATAAGTGTGACCAACTTTTTACTATAGATGCAGCCTATGCCGCATCTATAGTAAAAGATAGAATGTTTAAAAATAATAAAAAAAATAAAAAAAAATGGTTATACTCACCCTGCAGACAGCCGATCTCCTCAGCGGCGTCCATTCCTATAGACGTGCAGGACCTTCAATGACGTTGCGGTCACGTGAGCGGTCACGTGACCAATCACAGGACCGCGACGTCATCGTAGGTCCTTCACACAGACTATCTATAGGAACAGAAGCGGCAGCATGCACCGCTGAGAGGTGGGAAGACACCGGGGCCATCAGAGGGTAAGTATATGACTATTTTTTATTTTAATTCTTTTTTTTACTAATTATATGGTGCCCAGTCCGTGGAGGAGAGTCTCCTCTCCTCCACCCTGGGTACCAACCGCACATAATCTGCTTACTTCCCGCATGGTGTGCACAGCCCCATGCGGAAAGTAAGCAGATCAATGCACTACTAGGTGTGCGGAATCCCCGCAATTCCGCATTTTTAATGAACATGTTGCTTTTTTTTCCGCAATGCGATTTTTTCGCGGAAAAAAAGCAACATTTGCACTAGAAATGCGGAATACACTGTAATTAATAGGAGGCATATGTAAGCGTTTTTTTCGCGTTTTTATCACGTTTTTATAGCGAAAAAATACTGAACGTGTGCACATGGCCTCAATGTTTGTCGTTAGATTTGAATCAGTGTATGATCAGTGTGCTAGATTTTACCATCGGTGTTTCATCAGTGATTTTCACATATGAAAGAAAAAAAAAAAAAGGCAAAGCTACTCCTATCCATTGCAATGTTAATCACAAATAGAACAGAAACTGCACACTGTGCCAACCGTATGGTGTCTGTGTTTCTCATAGACCCATAGAGATCCATAGGCTTGTAGATTTACATGTCAGTTAGTGCAAATCTTCACAATAAATGTCACCATTTGAAATATATAGGAAAAAAATCAAAGGAAAATTTGCAATAAGATCTATGACAAATCCACAAGTCGCTTTCAGATTTTCTTGTTGACTTGCAAAATATTTTTGCTGCTCAAAATACAGCAGTGTAAGAATAAGGAAGGGTAAATGTCTTCAGGTGTCTCAAAATCTCATAGGGTGTGGTAATTCTCACGAGAACTCACTGAAACAAAGAACTGCAGAGTTGGTGTTACTTTGTATTTTGCTATTCGCTACCATGTCAGAAATGCTTACATTTCAGCATGGTAAGCCCATATTCGTGAACACTGTTCAGTAATACATTTGGTTGTCCGCTTAGATTTATCCCTATTCTTGTATTTTCATGCTGTTCCAATCTCCTACAATATGGATCTGTCCTTCCTTGGATTTGATTGGGTACGCCACATTTGACTATCCCCTGTTGCAGTATATAACAGATCATCATCATTACTTTGGACTTGCTACTACTACTTGTAGTAATGAGCGAATACATTTGGCACTATTCATTACTTGCACGGATAGTACGCTATTCAGGCTATTCGTTACTTGGTGAGTAATTTGCTATTTGCCTCGGTGTATTTGACGAACCCGCCCAGCATGTTTGGCGCTTTATGTGCAGCCAATGAACATGCTGGGCTTGCTTGCTAATCGCAGTGATGCCGGCGCCATCTTTGGTGTGGCATTACTGTGATTGACTGGCCATACAGCATCATAGGGGATATTTAATGTCTGCTGGCGCCATCTTGAGCATTGCAGACAGAAACGGCGCAGTGAGAGCACAGTGTGAGCATAGGCTGAGTGAAAGCAGCTTATAGGTCGAGTTTGTGATTCCAAAAAGCTCTTTTAATAGCTACTGAGGGTGAAGATTAGTTGTTTGTTAGATGGAGATAGTGTAGGGAGCGATTTAATATGAGGGAGAGTGAAAGGCAGTCACCTGGATGTTATCATTGCAAGTACACGCTGGAGATCTCTGCTAGTTTGCATTGTGTAGTATAGTTTAGGAACAGACTGTGGGATAGGGAGAAATAGGCAGGGCTTCATCCACTACTATAATATACAAAGCAGCTCTTTTTAGAACCAAATAATATTAGTTAGTACCAGCATATACTAAACCAATTTTGTTGGACCTCCATAATATTCTTGTGTACCAGCACATACATTTTGTTTTTACAGCTAAATAATATTTGGCAGTGCCAGCATATATTAACATCCTGTTTAAAAGCTAATTGCTAAATAATATTCCTATTGCTGAAATAGCTAATATTTATCTAGCAGTTGTGCGACTGGTGCAAAACCTACTGATCTATGGAAACATCACTATTTACCAGTAGTCCACAAGGACAGGGTCCTCTCCCCTCTGTACCAGTCTGTCACTGTAAACCTGTTTACTGAAAACGATATCTATAAACCTTTATGTAACCCCTTTCTCATGTACAGCACCATGTAATTAATGGTGCTATATAAATAAATAATAATAATAATAATTTGCCCGAGTTTGCTGTTGGCGTATCTCATAAATGTGATATAAAACAATACTAATTTTCTATTGGTGAAATAAATAGTGTATCTTTAACAGTTGTGCGACTGGAGAAAACTGTGCAGAGATAGGCAAACCTCACAATTTACCAGTGGCAATAATTTTCCTTAGTCTGCTGTTGGAGTGTGTCAGAAAGGCGATATAAAAAGAAATGCTTATTTTCTATTGGCTAACCCCTTACTGCTACTGGATTTAATAATATGTCCAATGGCAGTATCCCCTGCTTTGATGTGGGCTACGGCGGTGAGCTCGCATCAAAGCCGGGATTTGTCAGCTGCTTTGAACAGCAATAGGAGCGGGTGGAATCGCGATCCACCCATGTCTATTAACTAGTTAAATGCTGCTGTCAAACTCTGACAAACAAAGCGCTTTCAGCCATTCAGCCGGAAATGCACGATGATCGGGGGTCATCGGTGCAACTGCATGACAACCAGAGGTCTCCTTGAGACCTCTATGGTTGTTGATGCCAGATTGCTATGAGCACCACCCTGTGGTCGGCGCTCATGGCAAGTCTGTAATTCTGCTATATAGAGGCAATCTGAGCATTGCCTCTATGTAGCAGAGCTGACCAAGTTGTGGCAGAGCCGATCAAGTTGGCTATTGAAGCATGCCAAAAGTTAAAAAAAAAATGTTTTTAATAATATGAAAAAAAAAGTTGAAATCACCCCACCCCCCCTTTGCCCCATTCAAAATAAAACAATTTTAAAAATCAAACCTACACATATTTGGTATCACCGAGTTCAGAATCACCCAATCAATCAATAAAAAAATTAACCTGATTGCTAAACAGCATAGCAAGAAAAAAATTCAAAGCGCCAGAATAAAGTTTTTTTGGTCGCCGCGACTTTGCATTAAAATGCAATAACGGGTGATCAAAGGAACGCATCTGCACCAAAATAGTGTCATTAAAAACATCAGCTCGGCACGCAACAATTAAGCCCTCGACCAACCCTAGATAACGCAAAATGGAGACGCTATGGGTAGGGTTGAGCGACTTTTAGTTTTTTAGGGTCGAGTTGGGTTTCGCGAAACCCGACTATCTCAAAAGTCAAGTCGAGTGAAATCGGCCGATTATCGCGAAAAGTCGGGGATCGACCGAAACACGAAACCCAATGCAAGTCAATGGGGAAGCATAGTCGGCAGTGAGTGGAGGCCAGGAAAACACGTACAGTGCCAATTTTAATGGCAAAAACATCCATTCTTGTTACTGAAGCTTGTCAATCTTAATGTACCTTATAATAATAGTAAGGCATTGGAAATTGGGGGTCATTTGGCTAAAGTTTTGGGGGGTAGGGCTGGTTCAAGTATTTAGTGGGCCCAGGAAATCTGGACCACGTCACGGCAGTGGAGCAGGGAGAGGTAAGTATTTAAACTTTGCAAGTGCTGTGATCCTGAGCAAGCAGGGGGGGCCCACTCGTTGGCATTGGCACTGGCACAGGGCCCCTCAAAGTACGGCGGTGTGTTTTCACGGCGGGGGCGCCTCCCACCGGCAGCGACACTTTTGCGTACTATGAGGGGCCCTGTGCCAGTGACGTCACCAACAAGTGTTCCCCCCCACCTGTTGAAGGAACCTGCACTTTCATCTGCACCTTCCACTTTGTCCCCGTGTAAGGTGGTATGGTATGTGGGAAGGGGAACCTGACTTTCAGCAGGGTCACATTCTGGCTGTGTAGCATGCACGGGGAATGTAGCGTTCTAGGTCAATGTACCAGCAGACTCATCTATTACTGGCTGGGCAATGGGCAGGATGAGGAGGAAACACAGATATAGGCCCAAAGAATAAAGTGGGCTAAATGCAGTTCAAAATTGGTAACAGGACTAACCAGGGGGCATTGTTTTGTTCAGTGGAGTACAATTGTAATGAGATGCTGACACAGTGAGTAGGCCCAAATCAGTAAGTAGGCTAAATGCAGTTCAAAATTGGTAACAGAAGTAAACAGGCGGCACTGGTTTGTTCAGTGTAGGAGAACATCAAGGATCGGCAGACACCGTTAGTAGGGCCAACAAAACAAGTAGGCCAAATGCAGTGTTATATTAAAAACAATTTAATGAGAGCCTGAAGATAGAAACTAGGGAAAGGCAACATGGAGAACACCTTGGAGCGGAAGACACCATTTGTAGAACCCAGACCCAACTTGTAGGCCTAATGCAGTGTTGTTTCAACAACTACTTAACGAGAGCTTGAAGATAGAAGCTAGGGAGAGGCAACCTGGAGAACACCTTGGAGCAGCAAACACCGTCTCTATTATTATTTATTATTATTATACATTTTTATAGCGCCATTTATTCCATGGCGCTTTACATGTGATTACGGGGCAAATATAGACAAATACATTAAACATGAGCAGATAACAAGGCACACGGGTACATAAGGAGGGAGGACCCTGCCCGCGAGGGCTCACAGTCTGCAGGGGGTGGGTGAGGATACACTAGGAGAGGGAAGAGCTGGCAGTGCGGCTGTTCAGTAGGTTGAGGATCACTGCAGGCTGTAGGCTTGTCGGAAGAGATGAGTCTTCAGGTTCTTTTTGAAGGTTTCTATGGTAGGCGCGAGTCTGATGTGTTGGGGTAGAGAGTTCCAGAGTATGGGGGAAGCACGGGAGAAGTCTTGGATGCGGTTATGGGAAGAAGAGATGAGAGGGGAGTAGAGAAGGAGGTCTTGGGAGGATCGGAGGTCGCGTGTAGGTAGGTACCGGGAGACCATGTCACAGATGTATGGAGGAGACAGGTTGTGGATGGCTTTGTATGTCAGTGTGAGGGTTTTGAACTGGAGTCTCTGGGCGATAGGAAGCCAGTGAAGGGCTTGACACAGGGGAGAGGCCGGGGAATAGCGGGGGGACAGGTGGATTAGTCGGGCAGCAGAGTGTAGGATGGATTGGAGTGGTGCCAGAGTGCTAGAGGGGAGTCCAGAGAGTAGGAGGTTGCAGTAGTCGAGGCGGGAGATGATAAGGGCATGCACTAGCGTTTTTGCAGTGTTGCGGTCAAGGAAAGCACGGATCCGGGAAATATTTTTGAGTTTGAGACGACAGGAGGAGGCAAGGGCTTGGATATGTGGCTTGAAAGAGAGGGCAGAGTCGAGGATCACCCCGAGGCACCGGGCGTGTGGGACTGGGGATAGTGAGCAGCCATTGACATTGATGGATAGGTCTGGTGGAGGGGTAGAGTGAGATGGGGAAAGATGATGAATTCTGTTTTGTCCATGTTCAGTTGTAGAAAGCGAGCAGAAAAGAAGGGTGAAATGGCAGACAGACAGTGCGGGATTTTGGTAAGCAAGGAGGAGAGGTCAGGTCCGGAGAGGTAGATCTGCGTGTCGTCAGCGTAGAGATGGTACTGCATACCGTGGGATTCTATGAGCTGTCCCAGGCCGAAAGTGTAGATGGAGAAGAGTAGGGGTCCTAGAACAGAGCCTTGAGGAACACCGACTGACAAGGGGCGAAGTGAGGAGGTGGTGTGGGGGAGGGAGACACTGAATGTTCGGTCTGTCAGATATGACGAGATCCAGGAAAGGGCCAAGTCTGTGATGCCAAGGGATGAGAGGATTTGTAGCAAAAGGGAGTGGTCTACAGTGTCAAAGGCAGAAGACAAGTCCAGGAGAAGGAGGATAGAGTAGTGTCGCTTGCTCCTGGCAGTTAGTAGGTCATTGGTGACTTTAGTTAGGGCAGTTTCAGTTGAGTGATGGGGACGGAAGCCTGATTGTAACCGATCAAAGAGGGAGCAGGAGGAGAAGTGGGAGGACAGTTCAAGATGGACGTGTTGCTCCAGCAATTTGGAGGCATAAGGGAGAAGAGATATTGGGCGATAGCTAGACACAGAGGATGGGTCGAGGGAGGGCTTTTTGAGGATGGGTGTGATCTTGGCATGCTTGAAGGATGAGGGAAAGACACCTGTTGTGAGTGAGAGGTTGAAGAGGTGTGTTAGGGTTGGGATGAAGACCGTGGAAAGGTTAGGGATGAGGTGGGATGGGAGCGGGTCAAGCGTGCAGGTGGTGAGGTGTGATCTTGACAGGAGGGTGGAGAGCTGATCTTCTGTCATGGTGGAGAAGCTGGTTTTGGAGGAGTAGGGTTGAGCAGCTAAGAGGGGCAGTGGGCGCTGTGGGCCAAAGCTTTCTCTGATCGTATCGATCTTCTGTTTAAAGAAAGAGGCGAAGTCATCAGCAGAAATGAGGGGGGAGGGAGGAGGTGCGGGGGGACGGAGTAGAGAATTGAAAGTGTTGAAAAGCTGTTTAGGGTTGTGGGACAGGGAGGATATGAGGGATGAGAAGTAAGTTTGTTTTGCGGCAGTGAGCGCAGACTTGAAGCTGGCGAGGGACTGCTTGTATGCAGTGAAGTGGTCGGCAGAGTGGGATCGCTTCCATCTCCGCTCAGCAATCCTGGAAGCCCATCTCAATTCTTTGGTCAGGCTGGTCAGCCAGGGCTGCCTGTTAATTGTACGAGTTTTACTATGCATGAGTGGGGCGGCCGAATCGAGTGTTGCTGTTATTGTGGTGTTATAAAAAGTGGCAGCAGCATCTGTGTCATGAAGGGAAGCTATGTCTGTGAGAGGGAGAAGGGACTCAGAGAGTGATTGTAAGTTGAGATGTTTGAGATTTCTGCGAGGGTGAGTGAGTTTGTGGAGTGGGGGTTGCACACTAGGAGAGGAGAGGGACGAGAATGTCAGTAGGTTGTGGTCAGACAGGGGGAGGGGTGTGTTAGTGAGGTTAGTAAGGGAGCAGAGGCGGGTGAAGATGAGGTCCAGCGTGTGGCCATCTTTGTGAGTGGCCTCAGAGGACCATTGAGTGAGGCCGAAGGAGGCAGTCAGTGATAAAAGTTTAGAGGCAGCTGAGGTGGAAGTGTCAATGGGGATATTGAAGTCACCCATGATGATAGTGGGGATGTCAACAGAGGGGAAATGAAGTAGCCAGGTGGTGAAGTGGTCGAGAAAGGTGGAGATGGCTAGTTCTGGGGGGCGGTAGATGACAGCAAGCTGGAGGTTGGAGGGGGAATAGATGCGGACAGAGTGCACCTCAAATGAGGGAAGAGTAGTGGAGGGTGGTAGCGGGATTGGAGTGAAGGAGCAGGTGTCGGACAGGAGCAAGCCAACTCCTCCACCGCGTTTGTTGCTGGGGCGAGGGGTGTGAGAGAGGTGGAATCCGCCATAGGAGAGCGCAGCTGGAGAGGCCGAGTCAGAGGGGGTGAGCCAGGTTTCGGTGAGGCCGAGGAAGGAGAGTTTGTTGGTGATGAAGAGGTCATGGATAAATGGCAGTTTGTTGCAGACGGAGCGTGCGTTCCATAGTGCTCCAGGTAGGGGGAGCGGGGGAGTGGGGGCTGGATGGATGGGTATGAGGTTGTCGTGGTTGGGAAAACGTGCGGAGGATCGTGGCAGGGGGTTAGAAACGAGTGTGGGGATGAATTGGGGAGGGCCGGGATTTGGGGATATGTCACCAGCAATGAGGAGTAGCAGAGAGATCATTAGAAGGTGGGAGCAGGATAGGACATGATGTGGCCGTGTGTGTCTGGATAAAAAGGATTGTATGTGGAGGAACAGTTCTGAGGAGAAGGTGAGATGGCTGGGGAGTATGGAGGAAGAAATGACTAGTTCCTTACTAGGTGGAGGGATTTCAGGAGATTGTAAGAAGGAAAGTAGTATGGGGGTGAAAGAGAAAAGAAATCGAAAAATTGTAGTGGTTAGTAGTCTGTTACCTTCCAGTCAATTCCAGTCCAATTCAGTCTAATTCAGAATCATAATTAAAAAGATGTAAGTTAAAAGATGGAAGTTAAAAGATGAAATGCAGCAGACTGAGTCTGTAGCAGACTCCTGCATGTGAATATATCCCCAGTTAAGGGCAATCAGGTGTGAATGAGGGGGTGGCTGGGTATGGGAGACCAGATGTAGAGAGTTAAGCAAAGGTCATAAAGTGAGGGAGGGGTAAGACTGACCACTCAAAGAGATGCCAGGATCACACAATGAGATACATGAAAACAGGTCATGGAAACAAGCTGATAGGTAAGAAAGCATACTAAAAGGATTATATGTGCTGCACCAAGACACTCAGATCCAGGGGAAGCATAGAAAAGTCAGTGCAATATACAGAGACATTCAGGAGCCAGGGAGAGCTGGGGAAAGTCAGTGCATACCATGGAGAATCAATGCAGTATACAGAGACATTCGGGAGCCAGGGAGAGCTGGGTAAAGTCAGTGCATACCATGGAAAATCAATGCAGTATACAGAGACATTCGGGAGCCAGGGAGAGCTGGGTAAAGTCAGCGCATACCATGGAAAATCAATGCAGTATACAGAGACATTCGGGAGCCAGGGAGAGCTGGGTAAAGTCAGTGCATACCATGGAAAATCAATGCAGTATACAGAGACATTCGGGAGCCAGGGAGAGCTGGGTAAAGTCAGTGCATACCATGGAAAATCAATGCAGTATACAGAGACATTCGGGAGCCAGGGAGCGCTGGGTAAAGTCAGTGCATACCATGGAAAATCAATGCAGTATACAGAGACATCCGGGAGCCAGGGAGAGCTGGGTAAAGTCAGTGCATACCATGGAAAATCAATGCAGTATACAGAGACATTCGGGAGCCAGGGAGAGCTGGGTAAAGTCAGTGCATACCATGGAAAATCAATGCAGTATACAGAGACATTCGGGAGCCAGGGAGAGCTGGGTAAAGTCAGTGCATACCATGGAAAATCAATGCAGTATACAGAGACATTCGGGAGCCAGGGAGAGCTGGGTAAAGTCAGTGCATACCATGGAAAATCAATGCAGTATACAGAGACATTCGGGAGCCAGGGAGAGCTGGGTAAAGTCAGTGCATACCATGGAAAATTAAGGCAGTATACAGAGACATTCGGGAGCCAGGGAGAGCTGGGTAAAGTCAGTGCATACCATGGAAAATCAATGCAGTATACAGAGACATTCGGGAGCCAGGGAGAGCTGGGTAAAGTCAGTGCATACCATGGAAAATCAATGCAGTATACAGAGACATTCGAGAGCCAGGGAGAGCTGGGTAAAGTCAGTGCATACCATGGAAAATCAATGCAGTATACAGAGACATTCGGGAGCCAGGGAGAGCTGGGTAAAGTCAGTGCATACCATGGAAAATCAATGCAGTATACAGAGACATTCGGGAGCCAGGGAGAGCTGGGTAAAGTCAGCGCATACCATGGAAAATCAATGCAGTATACAGAGACATTCGGGAGCCAGGGAGAGCTGGGTAAAGTCAGCGCATACCATGGAAAATCAATGCAGTATACAGAGACATTCGGGAGCCAGGGAGAGCTGGGTAAAGTCAGCGCATACCATGGAAAATCAATGCAGTATACAGAGACATTCGGGAGCCAGGGAGAGCTGGGTAAAGTCAGTGCATACCATGGAAAATCAATGCAGTATACAGAGACATTCGGGAGCCAGGGAGAGCTGGGTAAAGTCAGTGCATACCATGGAAAATCAATGCAGTATACAGAGACATTCGGGAGCCAGGGAGCGCTGGGTAAAGTCAGTGCATACCATGGAAAATCAATGCAGTATACAGAGACATTCGGGAGCCAGGGAGAGCTGGGTAAAGTCAGTGCATACCTGTGGGAAGAGGAGAACAGCTCGATTAGATGGTGCAGATGATGATAATATTGTAGTAGTGATGAGTAGCCAAATGCATTCTAGAATTCAGTCTAATTCAGAATCATAATTAAAAAGATGTAATTTAAAAGATGGAAGTTAAAAGATGATTTGCAGCAGACTGAGTGTGTAGCAGACTCCTGCATGTGAATATATCCCCAGTTAAGGGCAATCAGGTCTACAACCCAGACCCAACTTGTAGGCCTAATGCAGTGTTGTTTCAACAACTACTTAACGAGAGCTTGAAGATAGAAGCTAGGGAGAGGCAACCTGGAGAACACCTTGGAGCGGCAGACACCGTCTCTACATCCCAGACCCAACTTGTAGGCCTAATGCAGTGTTGTTTCAACAACTACTTAAAGTGACACTGTCACCTGAATTTGGAGGGAACAATCTTCAGCCATGGAGGCGGGGTTTGGGGGTTTTTGATTCACCCTTTCCTTACCCGCTGGCTGCATGCTGGCTGCAATATTGGATTGAAGTTCATTCTCTGTCCTCCGTAGTACATGCCTGCACAAGGTAATCTTGCATTGCGCAGGCGTGTACTATGGAGGACAGAGAATGAACTTCAATCCAATATTGCAGCAGGCATGCAGCTAGCGGGTAAGGAAAGGATGAATCAAAAACCCCAAAACCCCGCCTCCATGGCTGAAGATTGTTCCCTCCAAATTCAGGTGACAGTGTCCCTTTAACGAGAGCTTGAAGATAGAAGCTAGGTAGAGGCAACCTGGAGAACACCTTGGAGTGGCAGACACCGTCTCTACAACCAAGACCCAACTTGTAGGCCTAATGCAGTGTTGTTTCAACAACTACTTAACGAGAGCCTGAAAATGGAATTTAAGGACAGGAAACCAGGAGAACAGCACGGAGCGGCATACACCGTTAGTAGGCCCCAACCACACTAGTAGGCCAAATGCAGTGTAATATTAACAACTACTTAACGAGAGCCTGAAAATGGAAGTTCAGGACAGGAATCCTGGAGAACAGCAAGGAGCGGCATACACCGTTAGTAGGTCCCAACCCAACTAGTAGGCCAAATGCAGTTGTTCCATTTAACAACTATTTAACAAGAGCCTGAAGATAGAAGCTCAGGAAAGGCAAGCAGGAGAACACCTTGGAGCAGCAATGCATTTGTTCCATTTAACAACTATTTAATGAGAGCCTGAAGATCGAAGCTCAGGAAAGGCAACCAGGAGAACACCTTGACACATGTCTAGGTTCTTTTTTATCTAAGTGGTAAAAGAAAATTCCAAACTTTGCAAAGAAAAAAAATTGCGCAATTTTCTGCTGCCCATAGAGTCTACATTTTCGGGATCTCGGGTCGGGTGTGGGCTTATTTTTTGCGTGCAGAGCTGACATTTTTAATGATACCATTTTGGTGCAGATACATTATTTTGATTGCCCGTTATTGCATTTTAATGCAATGTCGCGGCAACCAAAAAAGTGTAATTCTGGCATTTTGACTTTTTTTCTCGCTACGCCGTTTAGCGATCAGGTTAATACTTTTTTCATTGATAGATCAGGCGATTCTAAACCCGGCAAAACCAAATATGAGTAGGTTTGATTTTTTTCAATTGTTTTATTTTGAATGGGGTGAAAGGAGGGTGATTTAAACTTTTATATATTTTTTTCATATTTTTAAAAACTTTTTTTTTTATTTTGTCATGCTTCAAATGCCTCTATGGGAGGCTGGAAACTGCCATAACTCGATTGCCTCTGCTGCATAGAGGCGATGCTCAGATCGCCACTGTGTAAAATTACTGCATTGCTATGAGCGCTAATAGCAATCCGGCATCAACAACCATAGAGGTCTGCAGGACACCTCTGGTTGTTATGCCGACGCACCGATGACCCCCGGGTCACCGATGCGCGCATTTCCGGCCAGATGGCTGGAAGTGCTTGTTAATTGCTGGTGTCAGATGTTGACAGCCGGATTTAACTAGTTAATAGGCGCGGGCAGATTGCAATTCTGCCAGCGCCTATTGTGGGCGCATGTCAGCTGTTCAAAACAGCTGACTTGTCCTGGCTTTGATGCGGGCTCCCTCCTGGAGCCCACATCAAAGCGGGGGTTCTGCCATCTGACATACTATTCTGTCCAATAGCAGAAAGAGGTTAAGTGTGATTATTGATTTACATTAGTATAAAATGGGGTTTAAATTTATTTTACCCATTACGCTATTCCAAACACGGAAATAGAATTCTTATTACTATCATTCATTACGTTTATGTATATTTGTGTATTCCCTTACCATCTCAATATTTACCTATATTAGGATGTACTGCTTGTGCATATTAACCCCTTAATCTCATGACATACTATTCCGTCGAGGTGACCTGGGACTTAATTCCCAGTGATGGGATAGTACGTCATATGCAATCGGCCGCACTCACGGGGGGAGCCGATCACGTCAGGGTGTCAGCTGACTATCGCAGCCGACATCCTGCACTATGTGCTAGGAGAGGTCATGGACCGCTCCTGGCACATTAACCCTCGAAACACTGTGATCAAACATGATCGCAGCATTCCGGGAGCATAGGGAAGCATCGCGCTGGGAGGGGGCTCCCTGCGTGCTTCCATGAGACCCATGGTGCAAGGCGCTGTGCTCACCTTGTACCGAGCATCTCCTCCCTGCAGGCCCCAGATCCGAAATCGCCGCGGGGCTACTTCCAGGTCCTGCAGGGAGGTGGCTTACAAGAGCCTGCTCAGAGCAGGCGCTGGAAAGCCTGCAGCCCTGCTTGTCAGATCGCTGATCTGACACAGTGCTGTGCAAAGTGTCAGATCAGCAATCTGACCCTATAGTGTGATATCCCCCCCTGGGGCAATGTTATAAAGTAAAAAAAAAATTTAGATGTGCAAAAAAAATAAATTCCTAAATAAAAAAAAAATATTGTTCCCATAAATAAATTTCTTTATCTAAATGATAAAAAAAAATAAAAGTACACATATTTAGTATTGCCGCGTCTGTAACGACCCCACCTATAAAACTGTCCCACTAGTTAACCCCTTCAGTGAGCGCCATAAAAAAGAGGCAAAAAACGCTTTATTATCATACCGCCAAACAAAAAGTGGAATAACACGCGATCAAAAAGACAGATATAAATAACCATGGTACTGCTGAAAATGTCATCTTGTCCCGCAAAAAATGAGCTGCCATACAGCATCATCAGAGAAAAAATAAAAAAGTTACAGTCCTCAGAATAAAGCGATGCAAAAATAATAATTTTTTCTATAAAATAGTTTTTATCATATAAAAGCGCCAAAACATAAAAAAAGTGATATAAATGAGGTATTGATGTAATCGATCTGACTGGAAGAATAAAACTGCTTTATCAATTTTACCAAATGTGGAACGGTATAAACTGTTGTGAATTCTGTGGCAGAGCTCCCTCCTGTGGTCACAAGTGGTACTTCGGCTGATTCTCTCTATGAGCTTCCGTTGGTGGAGGAGAGTGGTACTGCGGCTTCTGAGTTTCCTTCCTCAGGTGATGTGGTGAAGTCGTTAGGTGCTGCTCTATTTAACTCCACCTAGTGCTTTGATCCTGGCCTCCAGTCAATGTTCTAGTATAGGACTTGCTTCCTCCTGGATCGTTCCTGTGGCCTGCTGCTCTGCATAGCTAAGTTCCTCTTTTGTTATTTTTGTTTGCTGTTTTTTTTCTGTCCAGCTTGCTTGGTTGGTTTTCTTGCTTGCTGGAAGCTCTGGGACGCAGAGGGTGTACCTCCGTGCCGTTAGTCGGTACGGAGGGTCTTTTTGCCCCCTTTGCGTGGTTGTTTGTAGGGTTTTGTGTTGACCGCAAAGTTACCTTTCCTATCCTCGCTCTGTTCAGAAAGTCGGGCCTGACTTTGCTAAATCTATTTCATCTCTACGTTTGTCTTTTCATCTTACTCACAGTCATTATATGTGGGGGGCTGCCTTTTCCTTTGGGGTATTTCTCTGAGGCAAGGTAGGCTTATTTTCTATCTTCAGGCTAGCTAGTTTCTCAGGTTGTGCCGAGTTGCATAGGGAGCGTTAGGCGCAATCCACGGCTGCTTCTAGTGTGGTTGGAGAGGATTAGGGATTGCGGTCAGCAGAGTTCCCACGTCTCAGAGCTCGTTTTATGTTTTTGGGTTATTGTCAGGTCACTGTATGGGCTCTGACTTCTATGTCCATTGTGGTACTGAATTACCGAATCATAACAGTACTGGAGGCCCAAAGTACTAATGATTCTCAATAGAGGGAAAAAAGAAGTTCTGAGACCATTTTTTTTTCTCTGTACTGTGTTTTGCCTTTTTTTCAGTAATATTGATGCGTTTTTCCTGGCGCTCGGATTGCTGTACGATGAACCTAATTCAGTGGATCAGGCAGAGAAAAATTTGCTGGCTCTGTGTCAGGGTCAGGATGAGATAGAGGTATATTGTCAGAAATTTAGAAAGTGGTTCGTACTCACTCAATGGAATGAAGGTGCGCTTGCAGCTATTTTCAGAAAGGGTCTCTCTGAAGCCCTTAAGGATGTCATGGTGGGATTTCCTATGCCTGCTGGTCTGAATGAGTCTATGTCTTTGGCCATTCAGATCGGTCGACGCTTGCGTGAGCGTAAATCTGTGCACCATTTGGCGGTATTATCTGAGCATAAATCTGAGCCTATGCAGTGCGATAGGACTTTGACCAGAGTTGAACGGCAAGAACACAGACGTCAGAATGGGCTGTGTTTCTACTGTGGTGATTCCACTCATGCTATCTCTGATTGTCCTAAGCGCACTAAGCGGTTCGCTAGGTCTGCCACCATTGGTACGGTACAGTCAAAATTTCTTTTGTCCGTAACCTTGATCTGCTCTTTGTCATCTTATTCTGTCATGGCATTTGTGGATTCAGGCGCTGCCCTGAATTTGATGGACTTGGAATATGCTAAGCGTTGTGGGTTTTTCTTGGAGCCCTTGCAGTGTCCTATTCCATTGAGAGGAATTGATGCTACGCCTTTGGCCAAGAATAAGCCTCAGTACTGGACCCAGCTGACCATGTGCATGGCTCCTGCACATCAGGAGGTTATTCGCTTTCTGGTGTTGCATAATCTGCATGATGTGGTCGTGTTGGGGTTGCCATGGCTACAAGTCCATAATCCAGTATTAGATTGGAAATCCATGTCTGTGTCCAGCTGGGGTTGTCAGGGGGTACATGGTGATGTCCCATTTCTGTCTATTTCGTCATCCACCCCTTCTGAGGTCCCAGAGTTCTTGTCTGATTACCGGGATTTTTTTTTGATGAGCCCAAGTCCGATACCCTACCTCCGCATAGGGATTGTGATTGTGCTATCGATTTGATTCCTGGTAGTAAATTCCCAAAAGGTCGACTGTTTAATTTATCTGTGCCTGAGCATGCCGCTATGCGGAGTTACGTGAAGGAGTCCTTGGAGAAGGGGCATATTCGCCCGTCATCATCGCCATTAGGAACGGGGTTCTTTTTTGTGGCCAAGAAGGATGGTTCGCTGAGACCTTGTATAGATTACCGCCTTCTAAATAAGATCACGGTTAAATTTCAGTACCCCTTGCCGCTGTTATCTGATTTGTTTGCTCGGATTAGGGGGGCTAGTTGGTTCACCAAGATTGATCTTCCTGGTGCGTATAATCTAGTGCGTATTAAGCGAGGCGATGAATGGAAAACTGCATTTAATACGCCCGAGGGCCATTTTGAGTACCTAGTAATGCCATTCGGACTTGCCAATGCTCCATCAGTGTTTCAGTCCTTTATGCATGACATCTTCCGAGAGTACCTGGATAAATTCCTGATTGTATACTTGGATGATATTTTGGTCTTCTCGGATGATTGGGAGTCGCATGTGAAGCAGGTCAGAACGGTGTTTCAGGTCCTGCGTGCTAATTCTTTGTTTGTGAAGGGATCAAAGTGTCTCTTTGGTGTTCAGAAGGTTTCATTTTTGGGGTTCATTTTTTCCCCTTCTACTATCGAGATGGACCCTGTTAAGGTCCAAGCCATCCATGATTGGACTCAGCCGACATCCCTGAAAAGTCTGCAAAAGTTCCTGGGCTTTGCTAATTTTTATCGTCGCTTCATCTGCAATTTTTCTAGTATTGCTAAACCATTGACCAATTTGACCAAGAAGGGTGCTGATGTGGTCAATTGGTCTTCTGCTGCTGTGGAAGCTTTTCAGGAGTTGAAGCGTCGTTTTACTTCTGCCCCTGTGTTGTGTCAACCAGATGTTTCGCTTCCATTCCAGGTCGAGGTTGATGCTTCTGAGATTGGAGCAGGGGCTGTTTTGTCGCAGAGAAGTTCTGGTTGCTCGGTGATGAAACCATGCGCCTTCTTTTCCAGGAAGTTTTCACCTGCTGAGCGAAATTATGATGTTGGCAATCGAGAGTTGCTGGCCATGAAGTGGGCATTCGAGGAGTGGCGTCATTGGCTTGAAGGAGCTAAGCATCGCGTGGTGGTCTTGACTGATCATAAGAACTTGACTTATCTCGAGTCTGCCAAGCGGTTGAATCCTAGACAGGCTCGTTGGTCGCTGTTTTTTGCCCGTTTTGACTTTGTGGTTTCGTACCTTCCGGGCTCTAAAAATGTGAAGGCGGATGCCCTGTCTAGGAGTTTTGTGCCCGACTCTCCGGGTTTATCTGAGCCGGCGGGTATTCTCAAAGAGGGAGTAATTGTGTCTGCCATCTCCCCTGATTTGCGGCGGGTGCTGCAAAAATTTCAGGCTAATAAACCTGATCGTTGCCCAGCGGAGAAACTGTTTGTCCCTGATAGGTGGATGAATATTGTTATCTCTGAGGTTCATTGTTCGGTGTTGGCTGGTCATCCTGGAATCTTTGGTACCAGAGAGTTAGTGGCTAGATCCTTTTGGTGGCCGTCTCTGTCGCGGGATGTGCGTTCTTTTGTGCAGTCCTGTGGGATTTGTGCTCGGGCTAAGCCCTGCTGTTCTCGTGCCAGTGGGTTGCTTTTGCCCTTGCCGGTCCCGAAGAGGCCTTGGACACATATCTCTATGGATTTTATTTCAGATCTTCCCGTCTCTCAAAAAATGTCAGTCATTTGGGTGGTTTGTGATCGCTTCTCTAAGATGGTCCATTTGGTACCCTTGTCTAAATTACCTTCCTCCTCTGATTTGGTGCCATTGTTCTTCCAGCATGTGGTTCGTTTACATGGCATTACAGAGAATATTGTTTCTGACAGAGGTTCCCAGTTTGTTTCGAGGTTTTGGCGAGCCTTTTGTGCTAGGATGTGCATTGACTTGTCTTTTTCCTCGGCTTTCCATCCTCAGACTAATGGCCAGACCGAACGAACCAATCAGACCTTGGAAACATATCTGAGATGCTTTGTTTCTGCTGATCAGGATGACTGGGTGTCCTTTTTGCCTTTGGCTGAGTTCGCTCTTAATAATCGGGCCAGCTCGGCTACCTTGGTTTCGCCGTTTTTCTGCAACTCTGGGTTCCATCCTCGTTTCTCTTCAGGGCAGGTTGAGTCTTCGGACTGTCCTGGTGTGGATACTGTGGTGGACAGGTTGCAGCAGATTTGGACTCATGCAGTGGACAATTTGACCTTGTCCCAGGAGAAGACTCAACGTTTCGCTAATTGCAGACGCTGTGTGGGTCCCCGACTTCGTGTTGAGGATTTGGTTTGGTTGTCTTCTCGTCATATTCCTATGAAGGTTTCCTCTCCTAAGTTTAAACCTCGTTTCATTGGTCCGTATAGGATTTCTGAGGTTCTTAATCCTGTGTCTTTTCGTTTGACCCTTCCTGATTCTTTCTCCATCCATAACGTATTCCATAGGTCATTGTTGCGGAGATACGTGGCACCTATGGTTCCATCTGTTGATCCTCCTGCCCCGGTTTTGGTGGAGGGGGAGTTGGAGTATATTGTGGAGAAGATTTTGGATTCTCATGTTTCAAGACGGAAACTCCAGTATCTGGTTAAGTGGAAGGGTTATGCTCAGGAAGATAATTCCTGGGTCTTTGCCTCTGATGTCCATGCTCCCGATCTTGTTCGTGCCTTTCATATGGCTCATCCTGGTCGTCCTGGGGGCTCTGGTGAGGGTTCGGTGACCCCTCCTCAAGGGGGGGGTACTGTTGTGAATTCTGTGGCAGAGCTCCCTCCTGTGGTCACAAGTGGTACTTCGGCTGATTCTCTCTATGAGCTTCCGTTGGTGGAGGAGAGTGGTACTGCGGCTTCTGAGTTTCCTTCCTCAGGTGATGTGGTGAAGTCGTTAGGTGCTGCTCTACTTAACTCCACCTAGTGCTTTGATCCTGGCCTCCAGTCAATGTTCTAGTATAGGACTTGCTTCCTCCTGGATCGTTCCTGTGGCCTGCTGCTCTGCATAGCTAAGTTCCTCTTTTGTTATTTTTGTTTGCTGTTTTATTTCTGTCCAGCTTGCTTGGTTGGTTTTCTTGCTTGCTGGAAGCTCTGGGACGCAGAGGGTGTACCTCCGTGCCGTTAGTCGGTACGGAGGGTCTTTTTGCCCCCTTTGCGTGGTTGTTTGTAGGGTTTTGTGTTGACCGCAAAGTTACCTTTCCTATCCTCGCTCTGTTCAGAAAGTCGGGCCTGACTTTGCTAAATCTATTTCATCTCTACGTTTGTCTTTTCATCTTAGTCACAGTCATTATATGTGGGGGGCTGCCTTTTCCTTTGGGGTATTTCTCTGAGGCAAGGTAGGCTTATTTTCTATCTTCAGGCTAGCTAGTTTCTCAGGCTGTGCCGAGTTGCATAGGGAGCATTAGGCGCAATCCACGGCTGCTTCTAGTGTGGTTGGAGAGGATTAGGGATTGCGGTCAGCAGAGTTCCCACGTCTCAGAGCTCGTTCTATGTTTTTGGGTTATTGTCAGGTCACTGTATGTGCTCTGACTTCTATGTCCATTGTGGTACTGAATTACCGAATCATAACAATAAACGCCCCGCCCCCTCAAATGAAATTCATGAATAGCTGGTTTTTGGTCATTTTGCCTCACAAAAATCAGAATAAAAAGCGATCAAAAAATTTCATATGCCTGAAAATGATACCAATAAAAATGTCAACTCGTCCTGCAAAAAACAAAACCTCACATGACTCTGTGGACCAAAATGTGGAAAAATTATAGATCTCAAAATGTGGAGACGCAAAAACTGTTTTTTGCAATAAACAGCGTCTTTTAGTGTGTGACAGCTGCCAATCATAAAAATCTGCTAAAATACTGGCTATAAATAGTAAATCAAATTTCCCTTCATTACCCCCTTAGTTATGGAAAAATAATAAAATTAAAAAAATGTATTCATTTCTATTTTCCGATTAGGGTTAGCATTAGGGCTAGGGCTAAGGTTAGGGCTAGGGTTAGGGCTAGGGCTTTGGTTAGGGTTAGGGCTAGGGTTGGGGATACGGTTAGGTTTAGGGTTTGGGCTAGGGTTAAGGCTACAGTTATGGTTAAGGCTGGGGCTAAAGTTAGGGTTAGGGCTACAGTTAGGGTTGGGGCTAAAGTTAGGGTTAGGGTTGGGGCTAAAGTTAGGGTTGGGGCTAAAGTTAGGGCTACAGTTAGGGTTGCGGCTAAAGTTAGGGTTTGGATTACATTTACAGTTGGGATTAGGGTTAGGGGTGTGTCAGTGTTAAGGGTGTGATTAGGGTTATGGTTGGGATTAGGGTTAAGGGTGTGTTGGAGGTAGGGGTGTGGTTAGGGTTGGGATTAAGGTTAGGGGTGTGTTGAGCTTAGGGGTATGGTTGGGGTTATGGGTGTGGTTGGGATTAGGGGTGTGTTTGGGTTAGGGTTTCAGTTAGAATTCGGGGTTTCCACTGTTTAGGCACATCAGGGCTCTCCAAACGCGACATGGCGTCTGATCTCAATTCAGCCAATTCTGTGTTGAAAAAGTAAAACAGTGCTCCTTCCCTTCCGAGCTCTCTCTTGTGCCCAAACAGGGGTTTACCCCAACATATGGGGTATCAGCTTACTCAGGACAAATTGGACAACAACTTTTGGGGTCCAATTCTCTTGTTACCCTTGGGAAAATAAAAATTTGGGGGGCTAAAATCATTTTTGTGGGAAAAAAATATTTTTTATTTTCACGGCTCTGCGTTATAAACTGTAGTGAAACACTTGGGGTTAAAAGTGCTCACAACACATCTAGATAAGTTCCGTGGGGGGGTCTAGTTTCCAATAAGGGGATACTTGCGGGGGGTTTATACTGCTTAGGTACATTAGGGGCTCTGCAAACGCAATGTGACGCCTGCAGACCATTCCATCTAAGTCTGCATTCCAAACAGGGCTCCTTCCCGTCCGAGCTCAGCCAAGCGCCCAAACGGTGGTCCCCCCCCACATATGGGGTATCAGCTTACTCAGGACAAATTGGACAACAAGTTTTGGGGTCCAATTTGTCCTGTTACCCTTGGAAAATACCAAACTGGGGACTAAAAAATAATTTTTGTGGAAAAAAAATAATTTTTATTTTCACGGCTCTGCGTTATAAACTCTAGTGAGACACTTGGGGGTTCAAAGCTCTCACAACACATCTAGATAAGTTCCTAAGGGGGTCAACTTTCCAAAATGGTGTCACTTATGGGGGGTTTCAATGTTTAGGCACATCAGTGGCTTTCCAAACGCAACATGGCGTCCCATCTCAATTCCAGTCAATTTTGCATTGAAAAGTCAAATGGCGCTCCTTCCCTTCCGAGCTCTGCCATGCGCCCAAACAGTGGTTTACCCCCACATATGGGGTATCATCGTACTCAGGACAAATTGCACACCAACTTTTGGGGTCCAATTTCTTCTCTTACCCTTGGGAAAATAAAAAATTGGGGTGAAAAGTTCATTTTTGTGAAAAAATATAATTTTTTATATTTACAGCTCTGCATTATAAACTTCTGTGAAGCACTTTATGGGTCAAAGTGCTCACCACACATCTAGATAAGTTCCTTAGGGGGTCTACTTTCCAAAATGGTGTTACTTGTGGGGGGTTTCAATGTTTAGGCACATCAGTGGCTCTCCAAACGCAACATGGCGTCCCATCTCAATTCCAGTCAATTTTGCATTGAAAAGTCAAATGGCGCTCTTTCCCTTCCGAGCTCTGCCATGTGCCCAAACAGTGGTTTACCCCCACATATGGGGTATCAGCGTACTCAGGAGAAATTGTACAACACCTTTTGGGATCCATTTTCTCCTGTTATCCTTGGTAAAATAAAACAAATTGGAGCTGAAGAAAATTTTTTGTGAAAAAAAGTTAAATGTTCATTTTTTAAAAAAACATTCCAAAAATTCCTGTGAAACACCTGAAGGGTTAATAAACTTCTTGAATGCGGTTTTGAGCATCTTGAGAGGTGCAGTTTTTAGAATGGTGTCACACTTGGTTATTTTGTATCATATAGACCCCTCAAAATGACTTCAAATGTGATGTGGTCCCTAAAAAAAAATGGTGTTGTAAAAATGAGAAATTGCTGGTCAACTTTTAACTAGGGTTGAGCAACTTTTCTTTTTATAGGATCGGGTCGGGTTTCACAAAACCCGACTTTTTCAAAAGTCGGGTCGAGTGAAATCGGCCGATCCTATAGAAAAGTCGGGGTCGGACGAAACACGAAACCCAATACAATGCATTGGGTTTCTAATGGTTCCCAGGGTCTGAAGGAGAGTAAACTCTCCTTCAGGCCCTGGGATCCATATTTAAGTGTAACATAAAGAATCAAAATAAAAAATATTGATATACTTACCCTCAGACGCGCCCTGGTTCTCACCGGCAGCCTTCCCTCCTAAGAATGAGCGCCTGAAGGACCTTCGATGACGTCGTGGCTTGTGATTGGTCGCGTGAGCGGTCACATGGGCGTCATGCGACCAATCACAAGCCGCGACGTCATCTAAGGTCCTTCAGGCGCTGATTCTTAGGAAGGAATGCTGCGGGTTAGAACCAGGGCGCGTCCGAGGGTGAGTATATACCTATTAGGAATATACTCACCCTCGGACGCGCCCTCGGACGCTTCCTTCCTAAGAATTAGCGCCTGAAGGACCTTAGATGATGTCGCGGCTTGTGATTGGTCACGTGACCGCCCATGTGACCGCTCACGCGACCAATCACAAGCCGCGACGTCATCGAAGGCCCTTCAGGTGCTCATTCTTAGGAAGGAAGGCTGCCGGTGAGAACCAGGGCACGTCCGAGGGTAAGTATATCAATATTTTTTTTTTTTTATTCTTTATTTTACACTTAAATATGAATTCCGATACCGATTCCCGATATCTTAAACATATCGGAACTCGGTATCGGAATTCCGATTCCAGATCAGAAGATCGCCGACCTCATGGCCGACCCCACACAGGGGTCGGGTTTCATGAAACCCGACTTTGCCAAAAGTCGGCGACTTCTGAATCTGGCCGACCTGTTTCGCTCAACCCTACTTTTAACCCTTATAACTCCCTAACAAAAAAAATTTTGGTTCCAAAATTGTGCTGATGTAAAGTAGACATGTGAGCAATGTTACTTATTAAGTATTTTGTGTGACATATCTCTGTGATTTAAGGGCATAAAAATTCAAAGTTGGAAAATGGCAACATTTTCAAAATTTTTGCCAAATTTCCATTTTTTTCACAAATAGACGCAGGTAATATCAAATACATTTTACCACTATTAAGAAGTACAATATGTCACAAGAAAACTTTGTCAGAATCATCAGGAACCCTTGAAGCATTCCAGAGTTATAACCTCATATAGGAACAGTGGTCAGAATTGTAAAAATTGGCCCGGTCATTAACGTGCAAACCACCCTTGGGGCTTAAAGGGTTAATACCTTTTTAAATTAGAATGTACATGCATTGCACCTTCATCTTGCCGTACTCTTTGGCATCATGCAAGGCTATGTCATAGTATGCTTTCTTGCTTTCTGCAGATCCCCAGTAAGGCATGGAGTCAGAACCTCTACCCATTGCTCTGGGGACAGTTTCTCTCTGTCTGTCACCCTTTCAAAGACAGTCAGAAAAGCCTTGACATCATACTCCAGAGTCATTTTCTGCAAGGCATCACATACTGTTCACCTCCCACGATTATCTTCACTGGCCCAAACCGTTTCTGCCAAGAGAGCCATCTGGTGCTGTTGCAATTGCTTAAATTGTTGTTAAATTGTTGCTGCTGCAGTTGACACTGCTGGATCATGAGTTTGTTAGTTACTTGTTTGTCCTGCTGCCTCTGCTGCTCTATGTTAGACTGGTTCCGTTGCTTAACAAACTTTGCCATTAGTCATGAGTGGGGGTGCTTGTCACAGCGCATTACTCACTCAGGCATCAGTGTACTCGAGATGCTCGTTACTAGGTGAGTATTTTTTAATGCTCTAGCATAAACTCGAGTCCCTCGCATGTTTGACGCTTGTTAGACAGCCAATAAACATGCTGAGATAGCCTGCCAGTCACTGTAATGCCGTAGCCATCTTAGTTGTGGCATTACTGTGATTGGCTGCCCGCATAGCGTCATTGAGTCTATAAAAGATCCATGAAGCCATGCTCTGCACAGTGTACCAATTAAAACAGGCAGAGCAGGAAGAGGTGCTACTGGCCAAGGGACAGAGCTTTAGCTGTGTATAAGCAGGGATTGGACACTATTAATATTTCTTTCAACTGTAACAACTGCCCTTATTAGGGCTAACTAAAATCAATATTCATAGTGCTGATAGCAGTACTTAGGGAGATATTGTGTCAAATGGACAGTATAGGACAGGATAGGGTTAATTGCACGTCCTTACTGCTGCAGCTCATACCAAAACCCTTTCTCATGGCTAATATTCTTTTTGCTCTTAATCCTGCAAATTGTTCTGAGCAGGGAAGTATTATACACCATTTATACTATATCAGTTGTGTGCCAAAAGTATACAGCCAGACTTGGTTGGTTGCAATAGCATCACTATATTGCTCCTACAGTGTAACAAGTCCACGTGATATGTGCAAAGTTTTTTCAACAGAGAAATATTATAGGTCATCTATACAGCACCAGTTGTGCGTCAAAAGCATTCAGCTAAACTTGGTTGGTTAGCAATAGCATCGCTATATTGCTACTGCAGTGTAAAAAGTTCATCTGAGGTGTGCAAATTTTCCTGCTATAGTAATCCTGCAAAGCTTTTTCAGCAGGGAAATATATTATGGCATTTACACTGTGCCATTTGTGCCTCACAAGCATACAGTCAGACTTTGTTGGTGATCAATAGCATTGCTATATTGCTCCTGCAGTGTAACAAGTCCATCTGAGGTGTGCAAATTTTCCTGCAATAGTAATACTGCTAACTTTTTTCAACAGGGAAATTGTTATAAATTATACATTTATACTGAACCAGCGGTGCATCAAAAGCATACAGTCAGAATTGGTTGGTGATTAAAAACATTGTTATATTGCCGCTTCAATGTAACATGTGCATCTGAAGTGTGCAAATTTTCCTGCTATAATAATCCTGAAAAGTTTTTTTTCCAGCAGGAAAGTATTATATGGCATTTATACTGCACCAGTTGTGCGTCAAAAGCATGCAGCCAGTTGTTAGATGGATAGCAGATAATGCTTCCAGTCACTTTGCCAGCACCACCCTCTATTCCACACAGTCCAGTCTCAGTAGCCGTGATTCTGGACCACATAATCCTCACACTGATCCTCCTTTCTCCCACTATGCAGAGTGCCTGGACACAAGTGATCTCACACTTGCACACCCTGAAGAGCTGTTCACATTTAAATTTGTATATTCTGGCCTCTCGCCCTGCCCGTTTCAAGCGGGACATGAGAATATCATATGTAGCGATGCCTAAATAGTTGAGCAACCACGGTCACAAGAAGGCAACGGTGGGAAAACTGTTGTGAGTTCTGTTTTTGGGCTCCCTCTGGTGGTTACTGATGGTACTGGGTGACTTGTGTTCTCTGCGGTCTCTGGTGTCCACCTGTTCCATCAGGTTATGGGAGTTTCCTATTTAACCTGGCTTTTTTGTCATTTCCTCGCCGGCTATCAATGTAATCAGCGTGTCTTTTTACCTCTGCTCCCTGCGTCTGTTATCTTCAGGACAAGCTAAGTTTTGATTTTCCTGTTCCACGTTTTGCTTTATTTTTGTCTTAGTCCAGCTTGCAGATATGTGATTCCTTGCTGCTGGTTGCTCTAGTGGGCTGAAATTACTCCTCATGTTCCATGAGTTGGCACATGAGTTCAAGTAATTTCAGGATGGTTTTTTGAAGGGTTTTTCGCTGACCGCGCAGTTCACTTTTGTATCCTCTGCTATCTAACTTTAGCGGGCCTCATTTTTGCTGATTCTATATTCATAACTACGTATGTGCTTTCCTCTCATTTCACCGTTATTACATGTGGGGGGCTGCTATTTCTGTGGGGTGTTTCTCTGGAGGCAAGTGAGGTCTGTGTTTCTTCTAATAGGGGAAGTTAATCCTTCGGCTGGCGCGAGACGTCTAGGAATCATCGTAGGCACGTTCCCCGGCTACTGCTAGTTGTGTGTTTAGGTTCAGGATCGCGGTCAGCTCAGGTTCCATCATCCTAGAGCTTGTTTGGTTTTTGTGCTTGTCCTTTTGTGATCCCCTGCCATTGGGATCATGACAGTATAGCCGGCCCGAAAAAATTGGTCATCGTTTTGGCTGAAGTAGGAGGAAAAGTAGTCTGAGGAAGTTTTTTTTTTTTTTCCCCTCCTCAGTGTTTGCTGCCTAGCCTTAATTGCAGCTTGGCTGCTTCTTTCCTCCTCTTAATCCTTGAATGGCTCTGACCTCAGCTGTTTATCATGGACGTCCAGAGTTTGGCTTCCAGCCTGAATAATCTTGCTGCTAAGGTTCAAAATATACAAGATTTTGTTGTACATACGCCTATGTCTGAACCTAGAATTCCTATCCCAGAGTTTTTTTCTGGAGATAGATCTAGTTTTCTGAATTTTAGGAACAATTGCAAGTTGTTTCTTTCCTTGAAATCTCGCTCCTCTGGAGACCCTGCTCAGCAGGTCAAGATTGTTATATCTTTCCTGCGGGGTGACCCTCAGAATTGGGCATTTGCATTGGCACCAGGGGATCCTGCGTTGCTCAATGTGGATGCGTTTTTTCTGGCATTGGGTTTGCTCTATGAGGAACCTAACCTAGAGATTCAGGCTGAAAAAGCTTTATTGGCTCTCTCTCAGGGGCAAGATGAAGCAGAAATATATTGTCAGAAATTTCGGAAATGGTCGGTGCTTACTCAGTGGAATGAGTGCGCTCTGGCTGCAAAATTCAGAGATGGCCTTTCTGAGGCCATTAAAGATGTTATGGTGGGGTTCCCGGCGCCTACGGGTCTGAATGAGTCCATGACTATGGCTATTCAGATTGATCGGCGTTTACGGGAGCGCAAACCTGTGCACCATTTGGCGGTGTCTTCTGAACAGGCACCTGAGATAATGCAATGTGATAGAATTCAGTCCAGAAGTGAACGGCAAAATTATAGGCGGAAAAATGGATTGTGTTTTTATTGTGGTGTGTGGTCAGCTCATGTTATATCAGCATGCTCTAAACGCACAAAAAAGCTTGATAAGTCTGTTGCCATTGGTACTTTACAGTCTAAGTTCATTCTGTCTGTGACTCTGATTTGTTCATTGTCATCCATTTCCATCGATGCCTATGTGGATTCAGGCGCTGCCCTGAGTCTTATGGATTGGTCACTTGCCAATCGCTGTGGGTTTAGTCTGGAACCTCTGGAAGTTCCTATTCCTTTGAAAGGAATTGATTCTACACCTTTGGCTATGAATAAACCTCAGTACTGGACACAAGTGACCATGCGTATGACTCCCGTTCATCAGGAGGTGATTCGCTTCCTGGTACTGTATAATTTACATGATGTCTTAGTGCTTGGTCTGCCATGGTTACAAACTCATAACCCAGTCCTGGACTGGAAAACAATGTCTGTGTTAAGCTGGGGATGTCAGGGGGTTCATGATGATGCATCTCCGATTTCTATCGCTTCATCTACTCCTTCTGAGGTTCCGGTATTTTTGTCTGATTATCGGGAGGTTTTTGAGGAGCCTAAGCTCAGTTCGCTTCCTCCTCACAGGGATTGCGATTGTGCTATAGATTTGATTCCTGGCAGTAAATTCCCTAAAGGTCGTTTGTTCAATCTGTCAGTGCCAGAGCATACTGCTATGCGGAATTATGTTAAGGAGTCCTTGGAAAAGGGACATATCCGTCCATCTCCGTCCCCTTTGGGAGCAGGTTTTTTTTTCGTGGCCAAAAAAGATGGTTCCTTGAGGCCTTGCATAGATTATCGTCTTTTGAATAAGATTACAGTCAAATATCAGTATCCTTTGCCATTGTTGACTGATTTGTTCGCTCGCATTAAGGGGGCTAAATGGTTCACTAAGATTGATCTTCGGGGTGCGTATAATCTTGTGCGGATAAGGCAGGGTGATGAGTGGAAAACCGCATTTAATACGCCTGAGGGCCATTTCGAGTATTTGGTGATGCCTTTTGGACTTTCTAATGCTCCTTCTGTCTTCCAGTCTTTTATGCACAATATTTTCCGTGAATATCTGGATAAATTTATTATCGTGTATTTGGATGATGTTTTGTTTTTTTCTGATGACTGGGAGTCTCATGTTCAGCAGGTCAGGAAGGTGTTTCAGGTCCTGCGGGCCAATTCTTTGTTTGTAAAGGGTTCTAAATGTCTCTTTGGAGTCCAGAAGATTTCTTTTTTGGGGTATATTTTTTCCCCTTCTACTATTGAGATGGATCCCGTCAAGGTTCAGGCTATTTGTGACTGGACGCAGCCTACATCTCTTAAGAGTCTACAGAAGTTCTTGGGCTTTGCTAATTTTTATCGTCGCTTCATAACTAATTTTTCTAGTGTTGTTAAGCCTTTGACGGATTTGACTAAGAAGGGTGCTGATGTTACTGATTGGTCTCCTGCGGCTGTGGAGGCCTTTCAGGAACTTAAGCGCCGGTTTTCTTCTGCTCCTGTGTTGCGTCAGCCAGATACGTCGCTTCCTTTTCAGGTTGAGGTTGATGCTTCCGAGATCGGAGCGGGGGCGGTTTTGTCACAGAGAAGCTCCGATGGCTCAGTGATGAAGCCATGTGCGTTCTTTTCTAGAAAATTTTCGCCCGCTGAACGGAATTATGATGTTGGTAATCGGGAGCTTTTGGCCATGAACTGGGCATTTTAGAAGTGGCGTCATTGGCTTGAGGGTGCTAGACATCGTGTGGTGGTCTTGACTGATCACAAAAATCTGATGTACCTTGAGTCTGCCAAGCGTCTGAATTCTAGACAGGCTCGTTGGTCACTGTTTTTCTCCCGTTTCAATTTTGTGGTTTCATACCTGCCAGGTTCAAAGAATGTGAAGGCGGATGCTCTTTCTAGGAGTTTTGTGCCTGACTCCCCTGGAAATTCTGAGCCCACTGGTATCCTTAGGGATGGGGTGATTTTGTCGGCTGTCTCCCCAGACTTGCGACGTGCTTTGCAGGAGTTTCAGGCGGAGAAACCTGATCGTTGTCCGCCGGAAAGACTGTTTGTTCCGGATAATTGGACCAGTAGAGTCATCTCCGAGGTCCATTCTTCTGTGTTGGCAGGTCATCCTGGAATATTTGGTACTAGAGACTTGGTGGCCAGGTCTTTTTGGTGGCCTTCCTTGTCGGGGGATGTGCGTTCTTTCGTGCAGTCTTGTGGAGTTTGTGCTCGGGCTAAGCCTTGCTGTTCTCGGGCCAGTGGATTTTTGTCACCTTTGCCTATCCCGAAGAGGCCTTGGACGCACATTTTCATGGACTTTATTTCGGATCTCCCTGTCTCTCAAAAAATGTCCGTCATATGGGTTGTGTGTGACCGCTTTTCTAAGATGGTTCATCTGGTACCCTTGCCTAAGTTACCTTCCTCCTCTGAGTTGGTCCCTCTGTTTTTTCAAAAGGTGGTCCGTTTGCATGGCATTCCGGAGAACATCGTTTCTGACAGGGGATCCCAGTTTGTGTCTAGATTTTGGCGGACGTTCTGTGCTAAGATGGGCATTGATTTGTCCTTTTCGTCTGCATTCCATCCCCAGACGAATGGCCAGACGGAACGAACTAATCAGACTTTAGAAACTTATTTAAGGTGTTTTGTTTCTGCTGATCAAGATGACTGGGTTTCCTTTTTGCCGCTTGCCGAGTTTGCCCTTAATAATCGGGCTAGTTCTGCTACCTTGGTTTCTCCTTTCTTTTGTAATTCGGGGTTTCATCCTTGTTTTTCCTCTGGTCAGGTGGAGCCTTCTGATTGTCCTGGAGTTGACATGGTGGTGGATAGGTTGCATCAGATTTGGAGTCATGTGGTGGACAATTTGAAGTTGTCCCAGGAGAGGGCTCAGCAGTTTGCTAATCGCCGTCGCCGCGTGGGTCCTCGACTTCTTGTTGGGGACTTGGTGTGGTTGTCTTCTCGTTTTGTTCCTATGAAGGTCTCATCTCCTAAGTTCAAGCCTCGGTTCATCGGTCCCTATAGGATCTTGGAAATTCTTAACCCTGTGTCGTTTCGTTTGGATCTCCCGGCATCGTTTGCTATTCATAATGTGTTCCATCGGTCGTTGTTGCGGAAGTATGAGGTACCTGTTGTTCCTTCGCTTGAGCCTCCTGCTCCGGTGCTGGTGCAGGGTGAATTGGAGTATGTTGTGGAGAAGATCTTGGATTCTCGTGTTTCCAGACGGAAACTCCAGTATTTGGTCAAGTGGAAGGGTTATGGTCAGGAGGATAATTCTTGGGTGATTGCCTCTGATGTTCATGCTGCCGATTTGGTCCGTGCTTTTCATAGGGCTCATCCTGGTCGCCCTGGTGGTTCTCGTGAGGGTTCGGTGACCCCTCCTCAAGGGGGGGTACTGTTGTGAGTTCTGTTTTTGGGCTCCCTCTGGTGGTTACTGATGGTACTGGGTGACTTGTGTTCTCTGCGGTCTCTGGTGTCCACCTGTTCCATCAGGTTATGGGAGTTTCCTATTTAACCTGGCTTTTTTGTCATTTCCTCGCCGGCTATCAATGTAATCAGCGTGTCTTTTTACCTCTGCTCCCTGCGTCTGTTATCTTCAGGACAAGCTAAGTTTTGATTTTCCTGTTCCACGTTTTGCTTTATTTTTGTCTTAGTCCAGCTTGCAGATATGTGATTCCTTGCTGCTGGTTGCTCTAGTGGGCTGAAATTACTCCTCATGTTCCATGAGTTGGCACATGAGTTCAAGTAATTTCAGGATGGTTTTTTGAAGGGTTTTTCGCTGACCGCGCAGTTCACTTTTGTATCCTCTGCTATCTAGCTTTAGCGGGCCTCATTTTTGCTGATTCTATATTCATAACTACGTATGTGCTTTCCTCTCATTTCACCGTTATTACATGTGGGGGGCTGCTATTTCTGTGGGGTGTTTCTCTGGAGGCAAGTGAGGTCTGTGTTTCTTCTAATAGGGGAAGTTAATCCTTCGGCTGGCGCGAGACGTCTAGGAATCATCGTAGGCACGTTCCCCGGCTACTGCTAGTTGTGTGTTTAGGTTCAGGATCGCGGTCAGCTCAGGTTCCATCACCCTAGAGCTTGTTTGGTTTTTGTGCTTGTCCTTTTGTGATCCCCTGCCATTGGGATCATGACAGAAAACGCACAGTCAGCCTCCACACAATAAGAGCTGATGAGTGGGCATGGATGCCTGACATCTGTGTGGTTCTCCAAAACTTTGGATGGTAAGCGGCGATGATGCCATAATCAGCATTGCCATCCCACTTCTCTGTTTATTGAAGCACTTGCTGCTCACAATTAAAGAAGAGGCTGGCCATCTCATATTCTCCGCGCAGATTGGGTCATAATAAGGAGGAGAAGGAGGAACAGCAGCTGGTTGCCTACTTTAAAGAACATACTACCCACACCATCTTCACCCCGTCTGTTCAGCGTGGATGACCTGAAGATATGGAGGACAAGGAGGACGAGGAGGAGAAGTGTTGTGAATTCAGCTTTTGGGCTCCCTCCGGTGGTTGTAGAGGGTAATGCAGTTGTGCCTGGACTGCAGGATTGGACAGGTGTATCTACTAATTGCAAAACTGACTGGGGTATATAGCCTTGCAGGACTCTTTAGTCCCTGCCAGTTGTCCATTGTTTTTGGAGGATTCACTTCCCTGCTGGTCTCTCCAGTTTGCTGTGCTTTTCTACAAAGATAAGTCCTGGCTTTTGTTTTTGCTGTCCACCTGCTGTGGACCTTATAGTTCTGTGCATATTCATGTTTTTGTCTTGTCCAGCTTTGTCTGTGAAGGTTTTTTTTTTTTGCAGCCAAGCTGTGTCTCTGGAGATGCAGATATACCCTCCATGTCTTTAGTCAGATGTGGTGACTTGTATTTTCTGTGGTGGATATTTTCTAGTGTTTTTTACTGACCGCATAGTACTCTGTTCTATTCTTTCTTTTTAGCTAGTATAGCCTCCTATGCTAAATTCTGATTTCATGTCTGCGTATGTTATTTCCCTCTCCTCTCACCGTCAATATTTGTGGGGGGCTATCTATCCTTTGGGGATTTTCTCTGAGGCAAGATAGGTTTCCTGTTTCTGTCTTTAGGGGAAGTTAGTTCTGAGGCTGTGCCGAGGGGTCTAGGGAGTGTTAGGTACCCCCCCACGGCTACTTCTAGTTGCGCTGCTAGGTTCAGGGTTTGCGGTCAGTATAGGGACCACCTTCTCCAGAGTCCGTCTCATGCTGCTCCTAGGCCACCAGATCATAACAGAGAAGATGGACAGAAATCCTATTGGTGAGGAAAGGAAAGTCTTTGCTGTTGGCAGTCTGGCACACATGGCTATGTTTATGTGCCTTTCCTGTGACCTCCACGTTGTATGCATTTTGGCAACACTAATTACTGGTTGGTCACTCTACTAGACCTATGCTACAAGGAGAACTTTCTATTTCTCCTTCCCATGGCGGTCTAAGAGAGAGGTCTAATAAAATGTTGCAGTACCAGAAGGGCTTAGTTAAAGAATTATTTTAAAAATTCCCATCTGACAACACTGGTGGCAGAAATCACAGTTTCTTCCACAACAAAGGAGTAGAGACGAGCGAATCACACACCAGATACAGCAGAGGCAGGGGAAAACTATCAAAAGCTTGGGACAGTTTCCTCAGGCCTTCCCAGAACCCAAGCCCTGATGCGTGGCGTAATCTGACAAGGAGAGAAGTTTTGGAAGATGTTGAAGGAGTAATTTGCCAACCATATCAGCGTCTTCAGCGATTCCTCTGTGCCTTACAACGATGGCATGAACTGTATCTCTACACCTTTAAGGTCCTGGTCTGCCCTACCGCTAGCATTTGTCATAGCGGGTTTTCTGTGCCAGCGGGAGTATTATAACTAACAGGCGCATCCGCCTGTTAACTGAAAATGCTGATAGGCTGACTCTTATCAAAATGAACAAGGGCTGGATTTACCAAGACTTCTCAACACCACCGGATGTCAGCAGCAGAACATAAACTCAAATCCAGTGGGGTTTTTTTTCTGGACTATTTCAATGCACCCTTTCCCACCCAAACATGGGTATATTCTTTAGGTTTTTGTCTTTTTTGTGTCGTCCTCCCCCTTTTCCTCCTCCTCCTTCATCAGCACATCAACAGGGTGATCATGCTACCCTCGTTATAATTTTTTAAGGGTGTTTATAATGCCCTCATTAAGAATTGTGAGAGGCCTACCTTAAATATTCTTTGATATATATGTATAACCTCCAGGGGTAAATGTTTTTCATCCCATGCACTTAGTGCATGAGCATTACCAGTCTAGGATACCCACTCCTTAATAATGGGAAAAAATGTTTTCTGAGGCCCTCAACTACATCTCTTCTAAGGGGTATTGGAGGGTCTCCTTCTAATTTTTGGAATCCCTTTCATTTAGTGTATTCGCTTTACCAGTCTAGGAGACCCACTCCTTAGTAATGGGAAAAAATGCTTTTCTGGTTCTCCACCTTCTAGTTTAGGGAACATTTTTGGAAACCAAAAGAGCCGGTGGGTTCCGTTAGTATATGATCCAGTGTCTTCTCATGGGCTGTCAGGTAGTCGTCATATAGGAAGTTCTCACACTGCATACAGGATTTCACAGCCGGGACAGATTTTGAATCTTAGTCTCCTCTATATCAGGCTGAACAGATGTGAAAAGCTCCACTTTACCCTCCAGCAGGGTTGATAAAATAGCAGTCCTTGATGATTCTACATAAAATTAATAGCTTTTTTGAGGGCTAATTCAAATGAATTCTATTCTCTAATAATGCCGCTTTTATCTGCAATTCTTGTAGGGTCAGCTGTCGCAGTAGGGATAACGTATTACAGGCATCTAGTCAGGGATTATTGCCTTATAAATTATAATCCTTGCTGCTGCAACCTCCAAAAAATATCAAGGTAACATCTATTCTATTCCCTATTCATGCCAGCGTTAGGATGACGCATGCACGGGAATCGATGACGGCGGTCAGGTGGCACTGAGCTCCGCTCCCTGATGAGCTAAAGATAACTCCAAAGCCGACATCAATGGCCCCCCACTCACCTGAGAATCCCGCGCTGCACAATGTCGAAGAAGGGAGGCACTGCACAGCCGGTAAGCCGCTCTATAGCTGATCTCCTCACCGACAGCATCAGCTCCAAAATGGCCGCCGATACAGCAGCCTCAGCCATCTCCTCCTCTCCTGCTGTGCAGATGAACGCTGCAGCAGACAGCGATGATCTGTCCTCCTAGGAGGATACTGTGGTGCCCACTACAGCGCTCATAAAAACGCTCCAAGAGTCATTTAAATCAGAGCTCACTTCTGCTCTGCAAAATGTTACAGCACAACTGCAGGATATCATGCAACGTACCTCCTCATCAGAGGAAAAAATGGACTCAGTAGCTGACACCTTAGAGGAGGACCAGTAGACCATAAAACAACATATGGAACGCATTAATGACTTGGAGCTGAAATGCGAAGACTATGAAAACGTATACGTGGCCTCCCTGAAAACATTATTGCACTTACAGACACAGCAACCGCTGTATTCACAGCACTACTCTCACAGATTGATCAGGCCATGCTACACATAACCAGGATACACAGAGCTTTGGGAAAACCAAGGTCGGATAATACTCCTAGAGATGTTGTGCTGAAGCTACATTATGAAGAGTCCAGAGACTTAATATTGGCTGCAGCGCAAGAGTCTCCAGCTCTTCACGGCGTGCCGGACTCTGTTCACCTCTATGCGGACATTGCTCCTGCTACACTTAACTAAAGGAGAGCTCTTAGACCAATCACTTTAGCTTTGCAAGCCGCTCGAATAAAATATTGATGGGGTTTCCCCTTTGCTTTATCTTTCTCTTATAACAATAAATTGTTTATGTGCCGCTCTCTGGATGAAGGAAAACATGTCCTCGATCAGGCAGGCATTTCATTCTCAGATATTGCACAACCGTTAACACCGCGAAAGCCGAGGCCAACCAGAGAGTGGAAAGAAGTCCCCAGAACAACAAGGAGTCAGCGCACGACTACCACCTTACTGAACTCTGGTTTGATGGCTGAAACTTCTAGTTGAATGGTTAATGATTCTCGTGTCTGACAGTTCAGATATTTGGGTCAGACTTGAGGATATGGCCTTGTTTCAGTTAACCAGACATAAGAAATTTAGTTTGTTTGCCTATTACAGTGAATGAGCTGGTTGGGGGGGGGGGGGTTTCTACAGGTCTTTATAGTTTTTGAATAATTAAGTTATAATTCAACAAGTGCGGTCAGTGCATTATTATCCCTGAGGTTCGATTTTAACAAATAATAATAGTTATGTTTGGCTTTTGAACTTCATGGACACATAAAACATAAAAATATGGGGTTTGGCTCTCAGGGTCTTTCCATGTTGCCTAACCCTAGTGATTCCTGGATCACCCTCATAATATGGGTTTCCAGTTCACTATGTTAACCGGGTTGTATGCTCGTATGATTGTAATTGTATGTTATTTGTTGAATGTCTCTGTCTACCTTCCCTCCCTATTTCTCATACTATTCTACCACAGGAATGTACATATCTATTTTTTTCATAATACCCAAGTTCCAAGGACCCTTACCGGACTGTACTCTGGGATCTGTGCCAATGGGTGAGGAACCGAGGGTGAGCTCTATTATAGCAAAATGAATCATTTATCTCATGTGTAAAGTACTATCCCATAAAATGTGGGGGGATTCAACTCCCCTATAAACCATAAAAAAGCTTTTCTAGACTACAAAAAGCAGAACCCTGACATTATCTGTCTTCAGGAGACTCATTTCTCTACCTTTTCATGCCCAAAATATTTTGATTCCACTTACTCACGAGCTTACACATCATCGGGGTAGCTATTTTCCTTAAGAACGGCTTCCCACTCCAAATTGTCAACTCTATCACAGACGCAGGGGGAAGGTTTATAATACTACGGGGCTCCATACGAGGACAAAATATCTGTATGGTGAACAGTTACCTTATTGCTTCATCACAACTCTCAGTTTTTAAACTGATACTATCTAAACTTGATTTGCTCACGTTTCATCACTTAATTTGGTGTGGAGATTTTAATTTTACCATAAACCCAACACTAGATAGTAGCGCCTTAAGATGCACTGACGTCACTAAGACTGAGAGGAAAAAGATTCTCCACCTAATGAAAGAACACTGTCTGGTGGACATAAGGAGGGAACTGAACGGGAATACCAGGGATATACATATTTCTCTCCAACACAAAAAACATACTCCAGAATTGATCTCCAGTGGAAGAAAGCCACCTCACTCACAACAGTCTTATACTCACGCCATTTACATTCAGCATGGTCTGATCATGATGCCATCATTTCGGTCTTTAATTTTGATGTGACAACTTCAGGGTTATATAGGTGGAGGCTAAACGAATCTCTGTTGACTGACCCAGTAACTACTAATAAAATTAAAGAAGATATAACTAAATGCTTCTAAATTAATACTGCAAAAGAATCCTCCCCGGGGATAATCTGGCTAGCGCATAAAAAGTACATCACTGGCTCTTTAACCCCTTCATGACCCAGCCTATTTTGACCTTAAAGACAATGCCGTTTTTTGCAATTCTGACCAGTGTCCCTTTATGAGGTAATAACTCAGGAACGCTTCAACGGATCCTAGCGGTTCTGAGACTGATTTTTCGTGACATATTGGGCTTCATGTTAGTGGTAAATTTAGGTCAATAAATTCTGCGTTTATTTGTGATAAAAACGGAAATTTGGCGAAAATTTTGAAAATTTCGCAATTTTCACATTTTGAATTTTTATTCTGTTAAACCAGAGAGTTATGTGACACAAAATAGTTAATAAATAACATTTCCCACATGTATACTTTACATCAGCACAATTTTGGAAACAACATTTTTTTTTGCTAGGAAGTTATAAGGGTTAAAATTTGACCAGCGATTTCTCATTTTTACAACGAAATTTACAAAACCATTTTTTTTAGGGACCACCTCACATTTGAAGTCAGTTTGAGGGGTCTATATGGCTGAAAATACCGAAAAGTGACACCATTCTAAAAACTGCACCCGTCAAGGTACTCAAAACCACATTCAAGAAGTTTATTAACCCTTCAGGTGCTTCACAGCAGCAGAAGCAACATGGAAGGAAAAAATGAACATTTAACTTTTTAGTCACAAAAATTATCTTTTAGCAACAATTTTTTTATTTTCCCAATGGTAAAAGGAGAAACTGAACCACGAAAGTTGTTGTCCAATTTGTTCTGAGTACGCCGATACCTCATATGTGGGGGTAAACCACTGTTTGGGCGCACGGCAGGGCTTGGAAGGGAAGGAGCGCCATTTGACTTTTTGAATGAAAAATTGGCTCCACTCTTTAGCGGACACCATGTCACGTTTGGGGAGCCCCCGTGTGCCTAAAAATTGGAGCTCCCCCACAAGTGACCCCATTTTGGAAACTAGACGCCCCAAGGAACTTATCTAGATGCATAGTGAGCACTTTGAACCCTCAGGTGCTTCACAAATTGATCCGTAAAAATGAAAAAGTACTTTTTTTTCACACAAAAATTATTTTAGCCTCAATTTTATCATTTTCACATGGGCAACAGGATAAAATGGATCCTAATATTTGTTGGGCAATTTCTCCTGAGTACACCAATACCTCACATGTGGGGGTAAACCACTGTTTGGGCACATGGTAAGGCTCGGAAGGGAAGGAGCGCCATTTGACTTTTTCAATGAAAAATTATCTCCATCGTTAGCGGACACCATGTCGCGTTTGGAGAGCCCCTGTGTGCCTAAGCATTGGAGCTCCCCCACAAGTGACCCCATTTTGGAAACTAGACCCCCAAGGAACTTATCTAGATGACTAGTGAGCACTTTAAACCCTCAGGTGCTTCACAAATTGATATGTAAAAATGAAAAAGTACTTTTGTTCACAAAAAAATTCTTTTCGCCTCAATTTTATCATTTTCACATGGGCAATAGGATACAATGGATCATACAATTTGTTGGGCAATTTCTCCTGAGTACACTGATACCTCATATGTGGGGGTAAACCACTGTTTGGGCACTCAGCAGGGCTCGGAAGGGGAGGCGCGCCATTTGACTTTTTGAATGGAAAATTAGCTCCAATTGTTAGCGGACACCATGTCGCGTTTGGAGAGCCCCTGTGTGCCTAAACATTGGAGCTCCCCCACAAGTGACCCCATTTTGGAAACTAGACCCCTCAAGGAACTTATCTAGATGCATATTGAGCACTTTAAACCCCCAGGTGCTTCACAGAAGTTTATAACGCAGAGCCATGAAAATAAAAAATAATTTTTCTTTCCTCAAAAATGATTTTTTAGCCTGGAATTTCCTATTTTGCCAAGGGTAATAGGAGAAATTGGACCCCAAATGTTGTTGTCCAGTTTGTCCTGAGTACGCTGATACCCCATATGTGGGGGTAAACCACTGTTTGGGCGCACGGCAGGGCTCGGAAGGGAAGGCATGCCATTTGGCTTTTTAAATGGAAAATTAGCTCCAATCATTAGCGGACACCATATCACGTTTGGAGAGCCCTGTGTGCCTAAACATTGGAGATCCCCCAGAAATGACCCCATTTTGGAAACTAGACCCCCAAAGGAACTAATCTAGATGTGTGGTGAGGACTTTGAACCCCCAAGTGCTTCACAGAAGTTTATAACGCAGAGCCATGAAAAAAAAAAAAATTATTTTCTCAAAAATGATTTTTAGCCTGCAATTTTTTATTTTCCCAAGGGTAACAGGAGAAATTTGACCCCAAAAGTTGTTGTCCAGTTTGTCCTGAGTACGGTGATACCCCATATATGGGGGTAAACCACTGTTTGGGCACATGCCGGGGCTCGGAAGTGAAGTAGTGACATTTTGAAATGCAGACTTTGATGGAATGCTCTGTGGGTGTCACGTTGCGTTTGCAGAGCCCCTGATGTGGCTTAACAGTAGAAACCACCCACAAGTGACCCCATTTTGGAAACTAGACCCCGAAAGGAACTTATCTAGATGTGTGGTGAGCACTTTGAACCCCCAAGTGCTTCACAGAAGTTTATAATGCAGAGCCGTGAAAATAATAAATACGTTTTCTTTCCTCAAAAATAATTATTTAGCCCAGAATTTTTTAATTTTCCCAAGGGTAACAGGAGAAATTTGACCCCAATATTTGTTGTCCAGTTTCTCCTGAGTACGGTGATACCCCATATGTGGGGGTAAACTACTGTTTGGGCACATCCCGGGGCTCGGAATTGAAGTAGTGACGTTTTGAAATGCAGACTTTGATGGAATGCTCTGCGGGCGTCACGTTGTGTTAGCAGAGCCCCTGATGTGGCTAAACAGTAGAAACCCCCCACAAGTGACCCCATTTTGGAAACTAGACCCCGAAAGGAACTTATCTAGATGTGTGGTGAACACTTTGAACCCCTAAGTGCTTCATAGAAGTTTATAATGCAGAGCCGTGAAAATAATAAATACGTTTTCTTTCCTCAAAAATAATTATTTAGCCCAGAATTTTTTATTTTCCCAAGGGTTACTGGAGAAATTGGACCCCAAAAGTTGTTGTCCAGTTTCTCCTGAGTACGCTGATACCCCATGTGTGGAGGTAAACCACTGTTTGGGCACACGTCGGGGCTCAGAAGGGAAGTAGTGACTTTTGAAATGCAGACTTTGATGGAATGGTCTGTGGGCATCATGTTGCGTTTGCAGAGCCCCTGGTGTGCCTAAACAGTAGAAACCCCCCACAAGTGACCCCATTTTAGAAACTAGACCCCCCAAGGAACTTATCTAGATATGTGGTGAGCACTTTGAACCCCCAAGTGCTTCACAGATGTTTACAACGCAGAGCCGTGAAAATAAAAAATCATTTTTCTTTCCTCAAAAATGATGTTTTAGCAAGCATTTTTTTATTTTCACAAGGGTAACAGGAGAAATTGGACCCCAGTAATTGTTGCGCAGTTTATCCTGAGTATGCTGGTACCCCATATGTGGGGGTAAACCACTGTTTGGGCACATGTCGAGGCTCGGAATTGAGGGAGCACCATTTGACTTTTTGAATACAAGATTGGCTGGAATCAATGGTGGCGCCATGTTGCGTTTGGAGACCCCTGATGTGCCTAAACAGTGGAAACCCCTCAATTCTACCTCGAACACTAACCCCAACATACCCCTAACCCTAATCCCAACTGTAGCCATAACCCTAATCACAACCCTAACCACAACCCTAATTCCAACCCTAACCCTAAGGCTATGTGCCCACGTTGCGGATTCGTGTGAGATTTTTCAGCATCATTTTTGAAAAATCCGCGGGTAAAAGGCACTGCGTTTTACCTGCGGATTTTCCACGGATTTCCAGTGTTTTTTTGTGCGGATTTCACCTGCGGATTCCTATTGAGGAACAGGTGTAAAACGCTGCGGAATCCGCACAAAGAATTGACATGCTTCGGAAAATACAACGCAGCGTTTGCGCGCGGTATTTTCCGCACCATGGGCACAGCGGATTTGGTTTTCCATAGGTTTACATGGTACTGTAAACCTGATGGAACACTGCTGCGAATCCGCAGCCAAATCCGCACCGTGTGCACATAGCCTAATTCTAAAGGTATGTGCACACGCTGCGGAAAACGCTGCGGATCCGCAGCAGTTTCCCATGAGTTTACAGTTCAATGTAAACCTATGGGAAACAAAAATCGCTGTACACATGCTGCGGAAAAACTGCATGGAAACGCAGCGGTTTACATTCCGCAGCATGTCACTTCTTTGTGCGGATTCCGCAGCGGTTTTACAACTGCTGAAATAGAAAATCGCAGTTGTAAAACCGCAGTGAAATGCGCAGAAAAAATGCGGTAAATCCGCAATAAATCCGCAGCGGTTTAGCACTGCAGCGGAAAAATCCGCAGAGGACCAGAATACGTGTGCACATACCGAAACCCTAAACCTAGCCCTAACCCTAGCCCTAACCCTACCCCTAACCCTACCCCTAGCCCTAACCCTAGCCCTAACCCTAATAATCTATCTCAGTGATCAAAATGCACTTTGGAACGAATCTGCCGGCCGGCAGATTCGGCGGGCGCACTGCGCATGCGCCCGCCATTTTGGAAGATGGCGGCGCCCAGGGAGAAGACGGACAGACCCCGGCAGGATCGGTAAGTATGATGGGGTGGGGGGGAGCACGGGGGGGGGATCGGCGCATGGGGGGGTGGATCGGAGCGCGGGAGGGGTGGAACGGAGCACGGGGGGGTGGAACGGAGCACGGGGGGTGGAACGGAGCACGGGGGTGGAACGGAGCACGGGGGGTGGAACGGAGCACGGGGGTTGGATCGGAGTGCAGGGGGGGTGATTGGAGCACGGGGAGGGTGATTGGAGCACGGGGGGAGCGGACAAGAGCACGGGGGGAGCGGAGCACAGGACAGAGGGGAGCCGGAGCAGTGTTCCGGACAGATCGGTGGCTTGGAGGGGCGATAGGTGGGGTGGGGTGGGGGCACATTAGTGTTTCCAGCCATGGCCGATGATATTGCAGCATCGGCCATGGCTGGATTGTAATATTTCACCAGTTATTATAGGTGAAATATTACAAATCGCTCTGATTGGCAGTTTCACTTTCAATAGCCAATCAGAGCGATCGTAGCCATGGGGGGGTGAAGGCACACCCCCTGGGCTAAACTACTACTGTCCCTGTCCCTGCAGATCGGGTGAAATGGGAGTTAACCCTTTCACCGGATCTGCAGGGACGCGATCTTTCCATGACGCCACATAGGCATCATGGGTCGGATTGGCACCGACATTCATGATGCCTACGTGGCGTCATGGGTCGGGAAGGGGTTAATTAGGTTAGCAGTTAACAAAAAAAATGCCAGATCTGACCTTCAAACCAGATTAGAAAATAAATTCGCAAAAATAGAGTTAGCAAATCAAATGTCCGTTTCTCTTTATCTCTTTAAACAAATCCAGGAAACAAAACTCCAGCTTGATGCTGTACTCACCACTAGGACGGAAAGATCACTAACTTGGACTAAGGCCACCTTTTATAATTATGCTAACAAACCCAGTAGAATGCTAGCACGTAAACTACGTGCGAGAGAATCACTCAATACAATTTTTTTCCATAAAAGACCCTACAGGCAAGGTGTCAACACATCCGGACACCATTTACAATATAGAGTATTACATAACTACTACCAAAATTTATAATCTGCAGCCTCCGCCACCTCCCCTTCTGCAAAAATTTTTACAAGATCTCCGACAACCCAAAATTTCAGAACTGATGGCCCAACAACTCCACTCAAATATTTCTGTAGAAGAAATAACCTCGGCTGTTAAAAATGTAAAAAAAGGAAAGCCCCCCCGGGCTGTTAGGAGTCGAGTTTCCTCTGCTGCACAGGGGGAATCTCGATCCATCTCCGCTGCGGTCTCCCATTCCCCTCCAGCCGCAGTGGAGTCTGCTCAGCAGGGACGTCGATCCCAGCGTCTCGCTCAGTCTGACTCTGTGAGAAGAGTTATTGCTGCTTCTCCAGCTTCTGCCTTTGAAGCCTATTCTGGTCAGCAGCGAGCGGACTTCTCTGGGACTAAGTCCTTATCTGCACACACTGAGCATGCCCAGGGCAAGATCTCCCGTTGGAGATCGAGGGTCATGTGCTCAGGCTCTGCGGCACATTCCATTGGTCCTCTTGGCAGGTCCTAGAAGGGCAAAAGTTCTGTAGCCATTTCCTGTGCTGCAGCTATATAAACTGCGCATGACCGCACGGCCATGCGCTAGTATTGTCTTACAATTGATATGTGTGTATGTGTGAGTGCAAGTCGTTCTTGGTTACCCCTTCCCTATTGAATGTCTGTTCGCGGAAGGTGTACGGCTGCTATCTAGCGCCCGACTTAGCCTACTACACTAAACACACATCACAGCGTCCTGTAGCTGTGCCTGCCAGTACGGCGCCGTGCGCCTGCCTTGCGCTTTCCATACCCAAGTCTGGGTGGTTAGTGGCGTCCGTTAGTGCGGCATCGCTCGCGCACTTGTGCGCTTATATTTCTGAAGGTTCTCTACACACCCAGTTGCGGTGTTGTGCCAGCAAGGGCCTAATCGGGCTTCAATCCCTTCTGGGGTTAAGTCCGCTGGCCACTTGCTCGCTCTCTAGTGCGGTATTGCGGTCCTGTGAATTAACAGGATCGCTTTCCTCACGCTGGGTGAGGTTTAACCCACGCGTGTTTACTTTAGTGTACCGCTATAGAGTCTGCAAATTGCTAGCAGCAGGTTCTCACCTGCACGGTGGACCCCGGACTGCGAACGCATCTTCGTCACCTGTCTTGGTGCGTTCCGCCAGTCCTAACATAATACTAGCGCCAGGGTCTGGCTAGTAAATGGCAGACGGTCAGCGTCTACAGCAGTACATCCAGCAGCTGGAGGGTAGGTTGGCGGCTCTCGAGCGCACAACCTCAGCTGTGGACGTTACTGCTGTCGCTGTTCAGGCTGCAAGTGCAGCTGCAGCCAGTTTGTCCGCTGCCACCCCTGCTCCGACCTTATCCCGTCTCCCGCTTCCAGACAAGTTTGCTGGTGACAGTAAGCCATGTCGGGGATTCGTGAGCCAGTGCTCCATACTAGGGTTGAGCGAAACGGGTCGAACATTTTCAAAAGTCGCCGACTTTTGGCTAAGTCGGGGTTTCATGAAACCCGATCCGACCCCTGTGCGGGGTCGGCCATGCGGTACGCGACTTTCGCGCCAAAGTCGCGTTTCAATGACGCGAAAAGCGCCATTTCTCAGCCAATGAAGGTAAACGCAGAGTGTGGGCAGCGTGATGACATAGGTCCTGGTCCCCACCATCTTAGAGAAGGGCATTGCAGTGATTGGCTTGCTGTCTGCGACGTCACAGGGGCTATAAAGAGGCGTTCCCGCCGACCGCCATCTTACTGCTGCTGATCTGAGCTTAGGGAGAGGTTGCTGCCGCTTTGTCAGAAGCAGGGATAGCGTTAGGCAGGGTCCATTAACCACAAAACCGCTTGTGCTGCAGCGATTTGCACTGTCCAACACCACCCTCGGTGTGCAGGGACAGTGGAAGTTTTTTTTTTTTTTTTTTTCCCCTCAGCGCTGTAGCTCATTGGGCTGCCCTAGAAGGCTCCCTGATAGCTGCATTGCTGTGTGTACGCCGCTGTGCAAACCAACTGCTTTTTTCAAAGCACAAATCCTCTTGTTCCTTCCTTTCTGCACAGCTATCTTTTTTGTTTGTCCACACTTTTTATTTCATTTGTGCATCAGTCCACTCCTTATTGCTGCCTGCCATACCTGGCTGAGATTACTGCAGGCAGGGAGATAGTAGCTGCCTGCCATACCTGGCTGAGATTACTGCAGGCAGGGAGATAGTAATTGTAGGACATTCCCTGTTTTTTGTTTTTTTTTTTTTTTGGTGGGAGATTAAGATTGGCAATTTGGCATTTCTGCTAGAGTGCCATCCCTGTGTGTGCCATCTCTCTCACATAGTGGGCCATAGAAAGCCTTTTCATTTTTCTGTATTTTTTTTTGTGGGGTGTATAAATTCTCCCTGATAAAAATACAGTGGGAGATTAATATTGGCCTTTGGGCTTGTGTGCCAGTCCTGAGTGTGCCATCTCTCTCACAAATAGTGGGCCATAGAAAGCCTATTTTATTTTTTTTGGGGTTTTATAAATTCTCCCTGAAAAAAAGGGAGATTAATATTGGCCTCTGGGCTTGTGTGCCAGTCCTGAGCGTGCCATCTGTGCCAGCCCTAGGCGTGCCATCTCTCTCACAAATAGTGGGCCATAGAAAGCCTATTTATTTATTTTTTTGGTTTTATAAATTCTCCCTGAAAAAAAGGGAGATTAATATTGGCCTCTGGGCTTGTGTGCCAGTCCTGAGCGTGCCATCTGTGCCAGCCCTGAGCGTGCCATCTCTCTCACAAATAGTGGGCCATAGAAAGCCTATTTAATTTTTTTTTTTGTTTTATAAATTTTCCCTGAAAAAAGGGAGATTAATATTGGCCTCTGGGCTTGTGTGCCAGTTGTGAGCGTGCCATCTGTGCCAGTCCTGAGCGTGCCATCTCTCTCACAAATAGTGGGCCATAGAAAGCCTATTTAAATATTTTTTTGGTTTTATAAATTCTCCCAGAAAAAAAGGGAGATTAATATTGGCCTCTGGGCTTGTGTGCCAGTCCTGAGCGTGCCATCTGTGCCAGCCCTGAGCGTGCCATCTCTCTCACAAATAGTGGGCCATAGAAAGCCTATTTAATTTTTTTTTTTGTTTTATCAATTTTCCCTGAAAAAAGGGAGATTAATATTGGCCTCTGGGCTTGTGTGCCAGTTGTGAGCGTGCCATCTGTGCCAGTCCTGAGCGTGCCATCTCTCTCACAAATAGTGGGCCATAGAAAGCCTATTTAAATATTTTTTTGGTTTTATAAATTCTCCCAGAAAAAAAGGGAGATTAATATTGGCCTCTGGGCTTCTGTGCCAGTCCTGAGCGTGCCATCTGTGCCAGTCCTGAGCGTCCCATCTCTCTCACAAATAGTGGGCCATAGAAAGCCTATTTTATTTTTTTTTTGGGTTTTAGAAATTCTCCCTGAAAAAAGGGAGATTAATATTGGCCTCTGGGCTTGTGTGCCAGTTGTGAGCGTGCCATCTGTGCCAGTCCTGAGCGTGCCATCTCTCTCACAAATAGTGGGCCATAGAAAGCCTATTTAAATATTTTTTTGGTTTTATAAATTCTCCCAGAAAAAAAGGGAGATTAATATTGGCCTCTGGGCTTCTGTGCCAGTCCTGAGCGTGCCATCTGTGCCAGTCCTGAGCGTCCCATCTCTCTCACAAATAGTGGGCCATAGAAAGCCTATTTTTTTTTTTTTGGGGGTTTTATAAATTCTCCCTGAAAAAAAGGGAGATTAATATTGGCCTCTGGGCTTGTGTGCCAGTCCTGAGCGTGCCATCTGTGCCAGCCCTGAGCGTGCCATCTCTCTCACAAATAGTGGGCCATAGAAAGCCTATTTAATTTTTTTTTTTGTTTTATAAATTTTCCCTGAAAAAAGGGAGATTAATATTGGCCTCTGGGCTTGTGTGCCAGTTGTGAGCGTGCCATCTGTGCCAGTCCTGAGCGTGCCATCTCTCTCACAAATAGTGGGCCATAGAAAGCCTATTTAAATATTTTTTTGGTTTTATAAATTCTCCCAGAAAAAAAGGGAGATTAATATTGGCCTCTGGGCTTCTGTGCCAGTCCTGAGCGTGCCATCTGTGCCAGTCCTGAGCGTCCCATCTCTCTCACAAATAGTGGGCCATAGAAAGCCTATTTTTTTTTTTTTTTGGGTTTTAGAAATTCTCCCTGGAAAAAAAAAGGGAGATTAATATTGCCCTTTGGGCTTGTGTGCCAGTACTAAGCGTTCCATCTCTCTCTCTCTCTCAGTCAGTGGGCCATAGAACGCCTATTTTTGGTTTTATTTGTTTTCTAAATTCTCCCTGAAAAAATCATTTTATTTTATTTGGTTTCTAAATTCTTCCTGATAAAATCATATTTTTTTTATTATTTTTTTTTCTAAAGTCTCCCTGAAAAAAAAAAAAAGAAAACAACCCAAAAAAACAGTGGAAGATTAATATTGGCCTTTCTGCTTGTGTGCCAGTCTTGACTCCTGGGTGTGCCATCTCTCTCTCTCTCTCTCTCTCTCTCTCTCTCTCCAATTGTGGTCCATAGAAAGCCTATATTTTTTTTCCTTGATTTGGGTTCCAAAATCTACCAGAGAAAATAACTCCATCAATCATTGGTAGAAAAATATTGGCCTCTGGGCTTGTGTGCCACTCCTGATTCCTGTGTGCGTCATCTCTCACTCAGTGGCCCATAGAAAGCATATAGTTTGTTACATTTGTTTTCTAAATTCTCCCTGCAAAAATCTATTTTTTTTTTTTTGGGGGGTTTCTAAAGTGTTCCTGAAAAAAATAAAAATAAAAAAAAAATAATAGTGTGACATTAATATTAACATTTGTGCTTCAGTGACAGTCCTGCGTGTGGGGCATCTCTCTAATTTGCAGCCACCAAAAAAAGAGTGTGTAACATTGGGCCTGATTTTCGCTGTGGTCTCACCAACCTGTAAAGGGGTAGCTAAATCATACTGAAGTTATAGCTCACCGTGTAAGTTGTGTGACTGCAACAAATAACGTTAGTTTGGTTACGTTTTTAAAACAATGAGGAAGTCTAGTGGAAGAGGTCGTGGCCGGGGGCGTTCATTGTCAGCTGGTAATGAGGGTAGTGGTAGTGGTGGAGCATCAGGTGGTCGTGGGGGAAAAAATATTGCACCTAAGTCTGGAGCTGTGGAGCCAGGTTCGTCGTCTGGCTACACAAGGCCTCGAACGCTCCCTTTTCTGGGATTAGGAAAACCGCTTTTAAAGCCGGAGCAGCAAGAGCAAGTTTTGGCTTATCTTGCTGACTCAGCCTCTAGCTCTTTTGCCTCATCTCGTGAAACTGGTAAAAGTAAAAGCAGCGCGTCGTTAGTGGATGTTCACGGTCAGGGACAAGTCACTTCCTTGTCCTCTTCAGCAAAAACAACAACAGAGAAGAATGCAGCAGGCGACACAACGGGTTACTCCATGGAGCTCTTTACACATACCGTCCCTGGCTTAGAAAGTGAAGCAGTTAACAGTCCATGCCCATTACAAATTGAATCTGACATGGAGTGCACTGACGCACAGCCACAGCCAGACTACTATGCTGGTCCTTTGACTCAGACCACAACATTGCCCTCGCAGGGTGCTGATCAAGAATCAGACCCTGATGAGACTATGTTGCCCCATCACGAACGCTATACCACCGAACGACACGGTGACACAGACGAAGTTGCGCAGGAGGTACAAGAAGAGTTATTAGATGACCCAGTTCTTGACCCCGATTGGCAGCCATTGGGGGAACAGGGTGCAGGCGGCAGCAGTTCTGAAGCAGAGGAGGAGGAGGGGCCGCAGCAGGCATCAACATCGCCACAGGTTCCATCTGCCGGGCCCGTATCTTGCCCAAAACGCGTGGCAAAGCCAAAACCTGGTGGAGGACAGCGTGGCCATCCGGTTAAAGCTCAGTCTGCAATGCCTGAAAAGGTATCCGATGCTAGAAAGAGTGCAGTCTGGCATTTTTTTAAACAACATCCAATTGATCAGCGCAAAGTCATCTGTCAAAAATGTTCTACTTCCTTAAGCAGAGGTCAGAATCTGAAAAGTCTCAATACTAGTTGCATGCATAGACATTTAACCACCATGCATTTGAAAGCTTGGACTAACTACCAAACGTCCCTTAAGGTTGTTGCACCCTCGGCCAATGAAGCTAGTCATCAACGCAACATCCCTTCCGGCAGTGTAGGACCACCATTTAGCGCACCACCTGCTGTATCTGTGCAGGTATCTTTGCCAGGCCAAAGCAGTCAGGGTCAGGGAATCACCAGTTTCGTAGTAGGAAACACTGCATCTAGGGCACCGGCGGCAACAATACCATCTCCCACCGTCTCTCAGTCTGCCATGTCCACCGGCACCCCCGCTAGTTCCACGATCTCCAGCTCTCCAGTCCAGCTCACCCTACATGAGACTATGGTTAGAAAAAGGAAATACTTAGCCTCGCATCCGCGTACACAGGGTTTGAACGCCCACATAGCTAGACTAATCTCGTTAGAGATGATGCCCTACCGGTTAGTTGAAAGCGAAGCTTTCAAAGACCTGATGGACTACGCTGTACCACGCTACGAGCTACCCAGTCGACACTTTTTTTCCAGAAAAGCCATCCCAGCCCTCCACCAGCATGTTAAAGAGCGCATCGTCCATGCACTCAGGCAATCTGTGAGCACAAAGGTGCACCTGACAACAGATGCATGGACCAGTAGGCATGGCCAGGGACGTTACGTGTCCATCACGGCACACTGGGTAAATGTGGTGGATTCAGGGTCCACAGGGGACAGCAAGTTTGGGACAGTTCTGCCTAGCCCACGGTCTAGTAAACAGTTGTCTGTAGCCGTTCGCACCCCCTCCTCCTCCTCCTCCTCCTCCTCGTCCTCCTGCAGAAGCAAGAGCTCGTCCACAGACCGCAGTCGCACAAACACTCCATCCGCACCTGCCACTGTTGCACACCAGGTCTCCCATTATGGGGCAGCTACTGGCATACGTCAGCAGGCTGTATTGGCTATGAAGTGTTTGGGCGACAATAGACACACCGCGGAAGTTCTGTCCGAGTTCTTGCAGCAAGAAACGCAGTCGTGGCTGGGCACTGTAGATCTTGAGGCAGGCAAGGTAGTGAGTGATAACGGAAGGAATTTCATGGCTGCCATCTCCCTTTCCCAACTGAAACACATTCCTTGCCTGGCTCACACCTTAAACCTGGTGGTGCAGTGCTTCCTGAAAAGTTATCCGGGGTTATCCGACCTGCTCCTCAAAGTGCGTGGACTTTGCGCACATATCCGCCGTTCGCCTGTACACTCCAGCCGTATGCAGACCTATCAGCGTTCTTTGAACCTTCCCCAGCATCGCCTAATCATAGACGTTGCAACAAGGTGGAACTCAACACTGCACATGCTTCAGAGACTGTGCGAACAGAGGCGGGCTGTTATGTTTTTGTGGGAGGATACACATACACGGGCAGGCAGTAGGATGGCAGACATGGAGTTGTCAGGTGTGCAGTGGTCGAAGATTCAAGACATGTGTCAAGTCCTTCAGTGTTTTGAGGAATGCACACGGCTGGTTAGTGCAGACAACGCCATAATAAGCATGAGCATCCCCCTAATGCGTCTGCTGATGCAAAGTTTGACGCACATAAAGGATCAGGCGTCTGCACCAGAGGAAGAGGAAAGCCTTGATGACAGTCAGCGATTGTCTGGTCAGGGCAGTGTACATGACGAGGTACCGGGCGAAGAGGAGGTGGAGGATGAGGAGGATGATGGGGATGAGTATATTTTTAATGAGGAAGCTTTCCCGGGGGCACGGGAAATTGGTGGCGTGGCAAGGCCGGGTTCTGGTTTTTTGAGGGACACAAGTGACGTAGATTTGCCTGCAACTGCCCCTCAACCAAGCACAACCGCAGATTTGACAACGGGAACTTTGGCCCACATGGCGGATTATGCCTTGCGTATCCTCAAAAGGGACACACGCATTACAAAAATGATGAACGATGACGATTACTGGTTGGCCTGCCTCCTTGATCCTCGCTATAAAGGCAAATTGCAAAATATTATGCCACATGAGAACTTGGAACTAATATTAGCAACAAAACAATCAACTCTTGTTGACCGTTTGCTTCTGGCATTCCCTGCACACAGCGCCCGTGATCGTTCTCACACGAGCTCCAGGGGCCAGCAGACCAGAGGTGTTAGAGGGGCAGAAATCAGAAGTGGCGTTGGCCAGAGGGGTTTTCTGACCAGGTTGTGGAGTGATTTTTCTATGACCGCAGACAGGACAGGTACTGCAGCATCAATTCAAAGTGACAGGAGACAACATTTGTCCAGTATGGTTACAAACTATTTTTCATCCCTTATCGACGTTCTCCCTCAACCGTCATTCCCATTTGATTACTGGGCATCCAAATTAGACACCTGGCCAGAATTGGCAGAATATGCATTGCAGGAGCTTGCTTGCCCGGCAGCTAGTGTCCTATCAGAAAGAGTATTCAGTGCTGCAGGTTCAATACTAACAGAAAAAAGGACTCGTCTGGCTACCCAAAATGTAGATGATCTAACCTTCATTAAAATGAACCACAACTGGATTTCAAAATCTTTTGCCCCACCCTGCCCGGCTGACACCTAGCTTTCCTATGAAAAGGTCTTGCCTGTGGACTATTCTGAATGACTTTTCCAATCTCGTAATTTTCTTCACCTGATTGTCCAGCATACGACATGTTTCCACCTCACGAAATGGCCAAACTCCCCACACGGGGCCGTGCTATCGCCACTTTGCGCTTGGACCCTTGAGAGTGCTGTTTGTCTGAAGAGGTGGGTGTGGCCGCTTTTGGTCGACGGCACTGCCACTGGGTCCCTCATAGTACAATAAAGTGTCTCTGGCGGTGGTGGTGCGCACCCAACGTCAGACACACCGTTGTAATATGAGGGGCCCTGTGCCTGTACCGCCGGCCACAAGACAGTTCCCCCCCCCAGCTCAAACAGTGCTCTACCACTAGCAAAATTATCTCTCACAGCTTCACCAATGTGTAGTCTAGCCGCTGACATCCTTCAATGCCTGGCACTGACAATACCATTGTTTTGACATTTTTGTTATGTTAGGCCTTCGAAGCCTGTCTGCGGTCCCTTCTTTCTACAACTACTACACTGACCAGGCCACTGCTGGCCGTGTTACCCTGGAACCAATTTAAAAGTGCCTACAGTCAGCCCAATTTTGTTATGTTAGGCCTTCGAAGACTGTCTGCCGTCACTCCTTCCACTAGACTTCCACTGACCATACACTGCTGCCCATGTACCCCTGGAACCAATTTAAAGTGCCTACAGCCAGCCCAATTTTGTTATGTTAGGCCTTCGAAGCCTGTCTGCGGTCACTCCTTCCACTAGACTTCCACTGACCAGACCACTGCTGCCCGTGTACCCCTGGAACCAATTTAAAAGTGCCTACAGCCAGCCCAAGTTTGTTATGTTAGGCCTTGGAAGCCTGTCTGCGGTCACTCCTTCCACTAGACTTCCACTGACCAGACCACTGCTGCCCGTGTACCCCTGGAACCAATTTAAAAGTGCCTACAGCCAGCCCAAGTTTGTTATGTTAGGCCTTGGAAGCCTGTCTGCGGTCACTCCTTCCACTAGACTTCCACTGACCAGACCACTGCTGCCCGTGTACCCCTGGAACCAATTTAAAAGTGCCTACAGCCAGCCCAAGTTTGTTATGTTAGGCCTTGGAAGCCTGTCTGCGGTCACTCCTTCCACTAGACTTCCACTGACCAGACCACTGCTGCCCGTGTACCCCTGGAACCAATTTAAAAGTGCCTACAGCCAGCCCAAGTTTGTTATGTTAGGCCTTCTAAGCCTGTCTGCGGTCCATTCTTTCAACTACTACTACACTGACCAGGTCACTGCTGCCCGTGTACCCCTGGAACCAATTTAAAATTGCCTACAGCCATGTGTTATTATTTTAGGCCTTCGATGCCTGTCTGCGGTCACTCCTTCCACTAGGCCTCCACTGACCACACCACTGCTGTCCGTGTACCCCTGGAACCAATTTAAAATTGCCTACAGCCAGCCCAATTTTTTTATTTTAGGCCTTCGATGCCTGTCTGCGGTCCATTCTTTCAACTACTACTACACTGACCAGGTCACTGCTGCCCGTGTACCCCTGGAACCAATTTAAAATTGCCTACAGCCATGTGTTATTATTTTAGGCATTCGATGCCTGTCTGCGGTCCATTTTTTCAACTACTACTACACTGACCAGGTCACTGCTGCCCGTGTACCCCTGGAACCAATTTAAAATTGCCTACAGCCATGTGTTATTATTTTAGGCCTTCGATGCCTGTCTGCGGTCACTCCTTCCACTAGGCCTCCACTGACCACACCACTGCTGCCCGTGTACCCCTGGAACCAATTTAAAATTGCCTACAGCCAGCCCAATTTTTTTATTTTAGGCCTTCGATGCCTGTCTGCGGTCCATTCTTTCAACTACTACTACACTGACCAGGTCACTGCTGCCCGTGTACCCCTGGAACCAATTTAAAATTGCCTACAGCCATGTGTTATTATTTTAGGCCTTCGATGCCTGTCTGCGGTCACTCCTTCCACTAGGCCTCCACTGACCACACCACTGCTGTCCGTGTACCCCTGGAACCAATTTAAAATTGCCTACAGCCATGTGTTATTATTTTAGGCCTTCGATGCCTGTCTGCGGTCCATTCTTTCAACTACTACTACACTGACCAGGGCACTGCTGGCCGTGTACCCCTGGAACCAACATCAGAAAATATAAAAATAAGTATTTTGCTTATAAAAAAGAAAATACTGGTGAGATATCAAATGCAGACATTTTAACATTAAAAACAAACACACAACTAAAATCTGGTACAGTACTAAAAATGGCCACCAGCTACAATTACTTTCTCCTGCAAGTAGTTAACTGAAAGTTTTTTTAAATTGAAAACACACATATGGCATCCACCGAGTGTTGTCCTGTCGCGTCTTCTTTATATTATTGCCGAGAAGATGCAAAATAATGAAAATAATAAAATCATTAATTACCAAAATAATAGAGAAAGTCAACACCACATTGCAAATAAACATTCATTCCAAATAAAGAAGCAGGGCGCGTCCGAGGGTGAGTATATACCTAATAAGAATATAATCACCCTCGGACGCGCAATGCTTATTTCCAACAGCCTTCCTTCCTAAGAATCAGCCCTTCCGTCGTGTAGAGAGACGTTGTGTTACACTCCAAGGTGTTCCCCAGGTTGCCTTTCCTGAGCTTCGATCTTCCGGCTCTCGTTTAGTAGTTCTTGGAAACTACTCTGCATTAGGCCTTCAAATTGGGTATGGGGTGTAGAGAGATGGTGTGTTCCACTCCAAGGTGTTCCCCAGGTTGCCTTTCCTGAGCTTCGATCTTCCGGCTCTCGTTTAGTAGTTGTTGGAAACTACGCTGCATTAGGCCTTCAAATTGGGTATGGGGTGTAGCGAGAGGGTGTGTTACACTCCAAGGTGTTCCCCAGGTTGCCTTTCCTGAGCTTCGATCTTCCGGCTCTCGTTTAGTAGTTCTTGGAAACTACACTGCATTAGGCCTTCAAATTGGGTATGGGGTGTAGAGAGAGGGTGTGTTACACTCCAAGGTGTTCCCCAGGTTGCCTTTCCTGAGCTTCGATATTCCGGCTCTCGTTTAGTAGTTGTCGGAAACTACGCTGCATTAGGCCTACAAATTGGGTATGGGGCGTAGAGAGAGGGTGTGTTACACTCCAAGGTGTTCCCCAGGTTGCCTTTCCTGAGCTTCGATATTCCGGCTCTCGTTTAGTAGTTGTCGGAAACTACGCTGCATTAGGCCTACAAATTGGGTATGGGGTGTAGAGAGAGGGTGTGTTACACTCCAAGGTGTTCCCCAGGTTGCCTTTCCTGAGCTTCGATCTTCATGCTCTCGTTTAGTAGTTGTCGGAAACTACGCTGCATTAGGCCTACAAATTGGGTATGGGGTGTAGAGAGAGGGTGTGTTACACTCCAAGGTGTTCCCCAGGTTGCCTTTCCTGAGCTTCGATCTTCATGCTCTCGTTTAGTAGTTGTCGGAAACTACGCTGCATTAGGCCTACAAATTGGGTATGGGGTGTAGAGAGAGGGTTTGTTACACTCCAAGGTGTTCCCCAGGTTGCCTTTCCTGAGCTTCGATCTTCCGGCTCTCGTTTAGTAGTTGTTGGAAACTACGCTGCATTAGGCCTTCAAATTGGGTATGGGGTGTAGCGAGAGGGTGTGTTACACTCCAAGGTGTTCCCCAGGTTGCCTTTCCTGAGCTTCGATCTTCCGGCTCTCGTTTAGTAGTTCTTGGAAACTACACTGCATTAGACCTTCAAATTGGGTATGGGGTGTAGAGAGAGGGTGTGTTACACTCTAAGGTGTTCCCCAGGTTTCCTTGCCATTGCTTCGGTCTTCCGACTCTCGTTTAGTAGTTGTAGAAAAGTACACTGCATTAGGCCATACAAAATGGGTATGGGGTGGAGAGAGATGGTGTGTTACACTCCAAGGTGTTCCCCAGGTTGCCTTTCCTGAGCTTCTATCTTCAGGCTCTCATTAAATTGTGGTTAAATGGAACAACTGCATTTGGCGTACTAGTTGGTTTGGGGCCTACTATCGGTGTCTGCCACTCCTTGCTGTTCTCCTCCACTGAACAAAGCTGTGCCGCCTGTTTACTACGGTTGCCAATTTTGAACTGCATTTCGACTACTTACTGATTTGGCCCTACTCTCTGTGTCAGCCTCTCATTCCAGTTGTCCTCCACTGCAATGCCCCCTGGTTATTCCTGTGTTACCAATTTTGAACTGCATTTAGCCCACTTTCTTCTTTGGGCCTATATCTGTGTTTCCACTTCATCGTGCCCATTGCCCAGCCAGTGATAGATGAGTCTGCTGGTACATTGACCCATAACGCAACATTCCCCGTGCACGCTACACAACAACATTGTGACCCTGCTGAAAGTCAGGTTGCTCTTCCCGCATACCATACCACCTTACACGGGGACAAAGAGGAAGGTGCAGATGAAAGTGCAGGTTCCTTCATCAGGTGGGGGGAGGAATACTAGTTGGCGACGTCACTGGCACAGGGCCTCTCATAGTACGCAAAAGTGTTGCTGCCGGTGGGAGGCGCCCCCGCCGTGCAAACACACCGCTGTACTTTGAGGGGCCCTGTGCCAGTGCCAATGCCAACGAGTGGGCCCCCCCTGCTTGCTCAGGTTCACAGCACTTGCAAAGTTGAAATACTTACCTCTCCCTGCTCCACTGCCGTGACGTGGTCCAGATTTCCTGGGCCCACTAATTACTTGAACCAGCCCTACCCCCCACAACTTTAGCCAAATGACCCCCAATTTCAAATGCCTTCCAATTATTATAAGGTAAATTACGCTTGACAAGCTTCATTAAGAAGAATGGATGGTTTTGACATTAAAATGGCCACTCTAGGTGTTTTCCTGGCCCCCACTCACTGCCGACTATGCTGCCCCATTGACTTGCATTGGGTTTCGTGTTTCGGTCGATCCCGACTTTACGTCATAATCGGCCGATTTCACTCGACCCGACTTTGGACATAGTCGGGTTTCGCAAAACCCGGCTCGACTCTAAAAAGGTCAAGGTCGCTCAACTCTACTCCATACATCTCGAGCTGCTGGCTGCACGTTTTCCTACGGAACGGGCGAAAGTGGGATTCATTATATCTCTCTTGTCGGGCAGGGCGTTGGAGTGGGCAACGCCGCTTTGGGAACGTGGTGATCGTGTGGTGCAGAGTGCTCCTATCTTCCTGGACGCTCTGAGGCAGGTCTTTCTGGGACCTCGTGTCACCCACGATACCGCGCTCCAATTGTTGGCAATTACTCAGGCTTCGTCCATGGTCAGCCAGTTTGCCATCCTATTCCGGACTCTAGCTTCTGAGCTGGAATGGCCGGATAAAGTCCTTATTCCGGTGTTCTGGAAAGGACTGGCAGATCATGTGAAGGACGCCTTGGCCACCAGGGAGATTCCCGCCACACTGGAGGAGCTTATTACTATAGCTACCCGCATCGATCTCCGTTTTAACGAGCGGAGGTTGGAGCGGACCCAGTGTAGGCAGAGGTTTCGGCTGGCTCCCATCTTTGCCAAACCTCTAGAATCTCCTGTTATGGCGTCCGACTCCCATGAGGCCATGGAGGTTTCTCGAGCGGGATCTAGGTCTCAGACCGCTCGAGTACCTGTGCTATGTAAAAATTGCCAGCAACCGGGACATTTCGCTAATAAATGTCCACGGCGGTCGGGAAAACGATCGCGTCTAGTGTCCATTGGAGGAGGTTCACTGGACACCGCGGCATTTTCCTCAAAATTGTCCTTTAAAGGGACAATCCTGTTAGGCATATCCACTCTTACAGTAGAGCTTTGTGTGGATTCAGGAGCAGAGGGAAATTTTATGTCTTCTGCTTTTGCTCAGCGCCACGCAATACCTCTGGCTATGCTAGCCAAACCAGTAACCGTGAGAGTGGTGAATGGGTCGACACTTCCATTACAGATCACACATCAGACTGTCCCTTTCACGTTAGCCATGTCCCCATCCCACCAGGAGACTATTTCCCTTCTTGTCCTTCCCGAGGGAATGGATGAGATTCTGCTGGGAATGCCCTGGCTTCGTTTCCACTCCCCACATATTGAGTGGACCTCTGGGAGGATATTGGGTTGGAGTGAATCCTGTAAGGGCAGATGTGTGAAAGAGTGCGTTCAGGTTTCCACCACTGAGATACCCGCAGATCTCTCTACTCTCCCCAAACACTATTGGTCTTATGCAGACGTCTTTTCCAAAAAAGCCGCGGAGACCCTTCCGCCTCACCGTCCCTATGACTGTCCTATAGATCTCTTGCCTGGAGCAGAACCTCCTCGGGGACGTGTCTATCCCCTCTCTCTCCCGGAAACGGAGGCTATGTCCCAATACATCCAGGAGAATTTGGCAAGAGGATTTATTAGGAAGTCAGTGTCACCAGCTGGGGCAGGGTTCTTCTTCGTACAGAAGAAGAATGGAGAGTTGCGTCCTTGCATAGACTACAGGGGTCTTAACGCCATCACCGTTAAAAATAAGTACCCGCTGCCCCTGATTTCTGAGCTTTTTGATAGGCTACGGGGAGCTAAGGTATTTACCAAATTAGACCTGCGGGGAGCTTATAACCTGATTCGCATTCGTGAGGGGGACGAATGGAAGACGGCGTTTAACACCAGAGATGGGCATTATGAGTATCTGGTGATGCCCTTCGGGCTCTGTAATGCCCCAGCCGTTTTCCAAGACTTTGTCAACGACATCTTCCGGGATATGCTTTCCACCTCGGTCGTAGTCTATCTGGATGATATTCTCATCTTCTCTCCAGATATTGACTCCCACCGGAGAGATGTTGGCAGAGTCTTCGACCTCTTACGGGCAAACTCTCTTTACGCAAAGTTGGAGAAGTGTGTGTTTGAGCAGGAGTCTTTACCTTTCTTGGGCTATATCATCTCTGCCCAAGGATTGGCTATGGATCCTGCCAAACTACAGGCTGTGATGGACTGGCAAGAACCCCATTCACTTAAAGCGGTGCAGCGCTTTATGGGGTTCATTAATTATTACCGCCAGTTCATCCCCCATTTCTCAACTTTGGTAGCTCCCTTGGTAGCCCTCACCAAGAAGGGAGCAAATCCCAAAGTGTGGTCTGAAGAGGTCTCCAGGGCCTTTTCTTCTACTAAGTCTCATTTTGCTAGCGCTCCCATCCTACATCGTCCCGATGTCGATAAGCCGTTTATAATGGAGGTGGATGCCTCTTCCGTTGGTGCTGGAGCAGTCCTCTTCCAGAAGGATGCTCAAGGTCGGAAGCATCCGTGCTTTTTCTTCTCCAAGACCTTCACACCAGCGGAGAGGAATTATTCCATCGGGGACAGGGAGTTGCTAGCGATGAAGCTGGCTTTCTCTGAGTGGAGACATCTCTTGGAGGGGGCTCGTTTTCCCTTTCAAGTATTTACAGACCATAAAAATTTGCTATATTTGCAAACAGCCCAGAGGCTAAATTCTCGCCAGGCCAGATGGTCCTTATTCTTCTCCCGATTCCACTTCACCCTCCATTATGTCGCTGGGGAGAAGAACATTCGAGCTGATGCTCTTTCTCGCTCTGTTGTGTCATCTGAGGAGGAGGAAGGAGAGCCTCGGCTTATTGTTCCTTCTGAGAGCTTGAGAACCGTGGCTCCGGTGTCGCTTGAGTCTGTGCCTCCAGGCAAGACTTTTGTGCCCATAAATTTGCGACCGGAGGTTCTCTCTTGGGCTCATTCCTCCAGGGTGGGTGGACACTTTGGGACTAAAAGGACATCTGAGCTGCTGGCGAGGACGTACTGGTGGCCGCATATGCTGCGAGATGTCAGGGATTACGTTCTGGCGTGTGTCTCATGCGCCAAAAATAAGTCTCCTCGACAACGGCCGTCTGGGTTACTCTATCCCTTGCCGGTGGCAGACAGGCCCTGGGAGATGGTCGGGATGGACTTTGTAGTGGGTTTGCCCAAGTCTCGCGGCTGTACCGTCATTTGGGTAATTACCGATCATTTCTCGAAAATGGTGCACTTGGTGCCGCTCCCACGGTTACCTTCTGCACGGGCCTTGGCAGCGTTGTTCATAAGACACATCTTCCGCCTACACGGCATGCCAGACAAAATTGTCAGTGACCGGGGTCCCCAGTTTGCGTCTCGGTTCTGGAGAGAGCTTTGTCGTCTTCTCAGCATTGAGTTAAATCTCTCTTCCGCATATCATCCCGAGACGAATGGGTTGGTAGAGAGGGCCAATCAGACTCTGGTCACATATCTGCGACATTTTGTTTCTGCCAGGCAGGATGACTGGGCATCTTTATTACCATGGGCAGAGTTCGCCCTTAATAACGCTGTAGCCGATTCCACCGGTCAGACTCCTTTCCTCCTTAATTACGGCCAGCATCCGCGGGTTCCTGTGCCTATGCCCGTGTCCTCTGCTGACTCCAGGGTGGCAGACTGGGCAGTGGAGGCACGGGACATTTGGGACCGCACTCAGGATGCCATTCGGGCCTCGAAGGAGAGAATGAGGTCCTCCGCCGATGCACATCGGCGCCCTGCCCCGGCCTTTGCTCCTGGCGACTTGGTGTGGCTCTCCGCCCGTAACATCAGGCTGCGAGTTGAGTCCACTAAGTTTGCTCCTCGCTACTTGGGCCCATTCAAGGTCCTCGAGCAGGTTAATCCCGTGGTCTACCACCTGGCTCTTCCTCCACGCTTGGGTATCACCGACACCTTTCATGTGTCCCTCTTGAAACCCGTATACATGTCCCGGTTTTCCGAGTCATCTGCCGGGACATCGGGTTCGTCTACGGACGATTACGAGGTGAACGCTATTTTAGGGTGCAAGGTGGTACGCGGCAAAAAGTTTTATTTGGTGGATTGGAAGGGTTATGGTCCAGAGGACAGGTCTTGGGAGCCTGCTGAAAACATTCGGGCCCCACAGCTCATTGCTGCCTTCGAGCGTAGCGAGGCCCAAGGAGGGGGGGGCCCTAGGAGGGGGGGTAATGTTAGGAGTCGAGTTTCCTCTGCTGCACAGGGGGAATCTCGATCCGTCTCCGCTGCGGTCTCCCATTCCCCTCCAGCCGCAGTGGAGTCTGCTCAGCAGGGACGTCGATCCCAGCGTCTCGCTCAGTCTGACTCTGTGAGAAGAGTTATTGCTGCTTCTCCAGCTTCTGCCTTTGAAGCCTATTCTGGTCAGCAGCGAGCGGACTTCTCTGGGACTAAGTCCTTATCTGCACACACTGAGCATGCCCAGGGCAAGATCTCCCGTTGGAGATCGAGGGTCATGTGCTCAGGCTCTGCGGCACATTCCATTGGTCCTCTTGGCAGGTCCTAGAAGGGCAAAAGTTCTGTAGCCATTTCCTGTGCTGCAGCTATATAAACTGCGCATGACCGCACGGCCATGCGCTAGTATTGTCTTACAATTGATATGTGTGTATGTGTGAGTGCAAGTCGTTCTTGGTTACCCCTTCCCTATTGAATGTCTGTTCGCGGAAGGTGTACGGCTGCTATCTAGCGCCCGACTTAGCCTACTACACTAAACACACATCACAGCGTCCTGTAGCTGTGCCTGCCAGTACGGCGCCGTGCGCCTGCCTTGCGCTTTCCATACCCAAGTCTGGGTGGTTAGTGGCGTCCGTTAGTGCGGCATCGCTCGCGCACTTGTGCGCTTATATTTCTGAAGGTTCTCTACACACCCAGTTGCGGTGTTGTGCCAGCAAGGGCCTAATCGGGCTTCAATCCCTTCTGGGGTTAAGTCCGCTGGCCACTTGCTCGCTCTCTAGTGCGGTATTGCGGTCCTGTGAATTAACAGGATCGCTTTCCTCACGCTGGGTGAGGTTTAACCCACGCGTGTTTACTTTAGTGTACCGCTATAGAGTCTGCAAATTGCTAGCAGCAGGTTCTCACCTGCACGGTGGACCCCGGACTGCGAACGCATCTTCGTCACCTGTCTTGGTGCGTTCCGCCAGTCCTAACACGGGCCTGATGGTCTTACGGCAGCATATTCTAAAAATTTTTATGAGATCCTCATGCCTCACATCAAAGGCTTTTGCGATGCTTTTTTTCATGGCTCACAAATGCCCCCAGAATTTTTTGTTGCTCATGTCACTGTAATACCCAAACCCAAAAGAGACCATCTCTTGACTAAGAATTATAGGCTCATTTCTCTACTAAACATAGATTTAAAAATTTTCACAGCAATTATTACCAGTAGACTAAACAAATTGCTACCTTCTCTTATCCACCGAGACCAGGTAGGATTCATACCAACAAGACAGACCCCGGATAACATTCGACGTAATCTCAATGTCATTCACATGGGAAACCTATGTAAGGAACAGCTCCTATTCCTACCCTTAGATATTGAAAAGGCTTTTGACTCGTTATCATGGACATATCTATTTACAGTTCTCTCTAAATTTGGTTTTACCCCCGAACTCATTGTGTGTCTTAAATTATTGTACGATCTTCCCACAGCATATTTTAAACTTCCAACAACAAGCCCCACACCTATAATTATACAACGTGGCACTAAGCAGGGGTGTCCACTTTCCCCAGCCCTTTTCACATTAACTATAGATCCCTTAGCCAAAGCTATTAGGACAAATCTGAACATAACAGGACTCACAAATTTGGGCGATCAATACAAAGTTAGTCTTTTCGCAGATGACCTCCTTTTAACTATTACTAACACCCACACTACCCTCCCTAATCTATTTTCATTGCTCCATGAATTCGGAGATATTTCGGGACTCAAAATTAATATTAACAAATCTGAAGCACTTCGTTACCAATAGCAATACCAGCCAAGACATTTTCCAAATTATACTCCACTATTAACAGATTCATATGGCAAGGAAAGAAAGCTAGAATTACACAAAAAGTAATGTTTTTCCATAGAAGACTAGAGGGTATATCACTTGCGAACTTTGCACTTTATTTTAAATCTGCCCAAATAGCACAACTGACATATATCTGTTCTCAAAATCATAAACCAAGATGGGTCCATTTAGAGTCTCCTCTCATTAACCTATTCCCATTACCCGTTCTAATGTGGTCTACAGAGAAAATCCAAAAAGATATAAACCTAACGGCACCCTTTACAGCCCATTCTCTTATTCTTTGGAGGAAAGCTAGATTTAAATATAAGCTACAATCTGAACCTTCCCTTTTAACCTCCATCGTATGCAACCCGATGTTCTTACTGGGCCTCAACACAAATATGTTTACATGGTGGATCCTACAGGGGATTACTACATTAAAACACTTGTGCTCTCCATTTAACATTTTACTGGATAGGCTGGAATTTGTTTGGAATTATGAGCCTCCAGTTGGAGAGACCATGCACATAAACCAGGTCTTCCACTTTGCCAGTAGTATAGTATTCTTCCAAACAAAAACTCCCTACGTGTGTCTAGTTTTGAGCAAAATGCATCAGTGACCCAATGGGAAGAGGAACAATATCTTTAATATACTCAATTATTAACCCACCTCATGATGAGACAAAATTGAAATTCATGATACAGTGGGAGGAGGAGATGGATTCGATTTGCCATTGAAGGATTGGAGATTTTGTTGTGATACATTGTCCAAGGGAAGCCACCAATCGCCCCTTGTGGAGACCTCATTGAAAGTCCTCCACAGAACCTACCTAGTGACAACTAAACTTTACAGTACATATACAAATATTTCAGCTGCACGTTTTTTTGAGGCTGTGGTCTACCTGAGGACATGAAACACATCTGGTGGACTTGTCCAGCAGTCTCGGCTCTGTCATAGAGTGAATCTCATGGTGAATCAATTGATAGGCAAGAAAATTATTCTGGATCCTGCCGTTTTCCTCCTTGGGGCAAGGCACTCGTCTCTTCCTAAAGGTCTTCATAAATTAGTAAATTTTCTTTTCATGGCTACCAAAATTCATATAGCAGCAAAATGGAAATCCCCAACGCTGTCATTTCTGCTTGTTAAAGAAAGGATGAATAATATGTAAAGCGCCAAGGAATAAATGGTGCTATAATAATATAATAATAAATAATAATAATATTATGCTTTATGAATTCATTGAAGCTACTAGAAATGACATATGGGATCAGTTCTTTAAGATTTTGAGACCATGGATAGATTTGGAATCTAATACACAAATGGACCAGATTTTACGTCTTTCACCGTAACATCTTCGGACAGGGGAAATGGGGAATTAGATCTAGAACTTCAATATATAATCAATCTGTATTTGTCCTTGGTTCGCCGTGTGGGTGAGATTGGACTGGAAGTATCATTGAAACTAGGGTAATAATGATACTACAATGTTTACTTTGGATTTAATACTTTCTTTCCCTACTGTTTTATCCTCTTGCTGTCACTGTATTGTCTTTCCCTATGTCAGTTATATGTTTCTTATGATAAGCCAAAAATCCCCCCGCAAGGGAATATGTTTCCAATGTGTATTCTTTTTTTACAGTTAAAAATTCCAATAAAAACATGTTGAAATTAATACCAATGTTAGCTGTGTTTAGTGTAGAGATAGGTGCTAGGTATCATCTGCTGGAAATGAGTGTTCCTTCTGGTCACAAGCATCTCTTCCACAGTCCATAACTTGATTGCTTTTTTCATGCATTCATTGACAAATTCAATTTTTTTACGGTGATCTGTACTCAGAAATTCATCAAAGTAGGCGGGGTTGCTTGCTTTCCTCCAAAGCTTGTTGCTGTCATATACAAGAAAAAAATCTATTCGGGGATGATTCAAATCCATTCTATATTCTGCAATAATACCGCTAAGTAGGGATAGCGTATTATAAGCATCTAGTCAGGGATTATTGCCTTATAAATTATAATCTGCTTTTTTCCATGGACTCATTGACAGATTTGTGTATTTTACGGTAATCTGTACTCAGAAATTTATCAAAGCAGGCAAAATTAATTGATTTAATGTATCCATTCACAGTTTCTCTGTACCATCTGTATGTAAGAGGTGGTGGTGGAAGACCTTACGCAACTGAAGCTGGAATTACCTCTTCAGAACTCTCCATCACTTTGTTTTCATCCATTTTTGGGTGCTTCTTGAAGTATTTTGAGGGTCATTGTCCTGCTGGAAGATTCATGATCTAGGATGCAAGCCCAGGTTACTGACACTTGGCACTACATTGGGACCCAAAATCATTTGGGAATTTTCACATTTCTTGAGGCATTGCACACAGTGAAGGCAACCCTCAAATATCTTTGAACCGCCATCATATTTGACTGTAACTACTGTGTTATTTTATTTGTAGGCCTCATTCCATTTACAGTAAACAGTAGAATTATATTCTTTACCAAAAAAGCTCTTTCTTGGTCTTATTATTATTATTATTATTATTATTATTATTATTATTTATAAAAACTATGAAAATGGAGTAAATAGTCAGATAATGCGAGTTAACCTCATCACATCTTCCACTTGACCTCTGGATGCTGGCTTGAAGGATAACAGTAAGTGGGATATGCCTCTAACAATATTCAACCAGACAGCCAAGACATCCAGACAGCCAAGAGATCCATAGACCAAAGAATCAGAGACTCTTTACAAAACCACAGCCAGGAGCACTCTACAGGATAGCTGCCAGATCCTGGCTCCATCATGAGGGACACAGATTTGACCATGGCCCCAGTTGAAAGAATACAGATCTGCTTCATTGACCATTACTGAGTCATGGATATGTTTGGAGTAGTCAGGATTTGGACCCACCGGTCACCTGAGCCCCATTGAAACATTTGGCAAAGCCAGGATGTTCAGAGAAGCCAGGATATGACCCTCCGGCCACCTGGCCTTGTACCTCAATGGACTGTCAGCTTCTTAAGCATGTTGTTAAATCCTATCTGTGTGCCACAGGTGGGGGTAGTCAGCCCTGAAATCTCTGAAGTCACAGCAAGTCCAGGCAAGTCAGTGGAAGGATTGGACAGTACTATGTGTTAATTGCCTGTTTTGTGGTTCAATAAAATGTTGTCACACTATTTTACTCTCACCCTGTGGTGTCTGAGTAGTATTGTGCCCATGGTAAACGGAGAGCAGGCGTTCGGTGGGATGATCGATGGCCCATGCAGTTTTGGCTAGCATACTAGAACACCCACTGATCCTTGTGTCTCCACAGCCCTTCACATTATGTTTTAATGTTGTAGCTGCCTATATCCAGTCTTTGCACTGCAATAGCCTGCACTTTCTGGGATTTCACACTTGCATTTATCCACCAATTGTATTGATTCACGCTCTCAGGTAGGCAGTAGGTAGCGTTCATACAAGAACTGGATTCTTGTATTAAAACAATGTGACATTTATTTTTCACTGGTTGCACAGTACAAAACAAAACAATAAACAAATTCCTAGCCCTGTGCAGGCGGTAACTAAACAACAAAGACCCTGGCTACTGATACACGGCTGAACTAGTCCCAATCTAGTCAAACAGGACAACTATTGTCCATAGCAACCACTGATACTTGCAGTTTGATGAACATGACCTGTGCAGTCTCTTCTCAGAGTGAAATTCTGGCTTGTCTCTTTCTCCAGTTCCAATACAATCCACTCTGGTCAGCTTCCCACAGCTGACTCACTAATGCACCACCACCAGACTTGCTACAATATATATGGTATATATATATATATATATATATATATATATATATATATATACACACATATATATATATATATATATATATACGGTATATATATATACATATATATATATATACCGTATATATATATATATATATATATATATATACAGCCATGGCCAAAAGTATTCACACCCCTGCAATTCTGTCCGATAATACTCAGTTTCTTCCTGAAAATGATTGCAAACACAAATTATTTGGTATTATTATCTTCATTCATTGTGTTCAAAAAACACAAAAAGAATTGTCCTAAAGCCAAATTGGATATAATATCACACCAAACATAAAAAAGGGGGTGGACAAAGGTATTGGCACCCTTTGAAAAATCATGTGATGCTTCTCTAATTTGTGTAATTAACAGCACCTCTAACTTACCTGTGGCACCTAACAGGTGTTGGCAATAACTAAATCACACTTGCAGCCAGTTGACATGGATTAAAGTTGACTCAACCTCTGTCCTGTGTCCTTGTAAGTACCATATTGAGCATGGAGAAAAGAAACAAGACCAAGAACTGTCTGAGGACTTGAGAAACCAAATTGTGAGGAAGCATGAGCAATCTCAAGGCTACAAGTCCATCTCCAAAGACCTGAATGTTCCTGTGTCTACCGTGCGCAGTGTCATCAAGAAGTTTAAAGCCCATGGCACTGTGGCTAACCTCCCTAGATGTGGACGGAAAAGAAAAATTGACAAGAGATTTCAACGCAAGATTGTGCGGATGTTGGATAAAGAACCTCGACTAACATCCAAACAAGTTCAAGCTGCCCTGCAGTCCGAGGGTACAACAGTGTCAACCCGTACTATCCTTCGGCATCTGAATGAAAAGGGACTGTATGGTAGGAGACCAAGGAAGACCCCACTTCTTACCCCGAGACATAAAAAAGCCAGGCTGGAGTTTGCCAAAACTTACCAGAAAAAGCCTAAAACGTTTTGGAAGAATGTTCTCTGGTCAGATGAGACAAAAGTAGAGCTTTTTGGGCAAAGGCATCAACATAGAGTTTACAAGAGAAAAAAAGAGGCATTCAAAGAAAAGAACACGGTCCCTACAGTCAAACATGGCAGAGGTTCCCTGATGTTTTGGGGTTCCTTTGCTGCCTCTGGCACTGGACTGCTTGACCGTGTGCATGGCGTTATCTAGTCTGAAGACTACCAACAAATGTTTCAGCATAATGCAGGGCCCAGTGTGAGAAAGCTGGGTCTCCCTCAGAGGTCATGGGTCTTCGAGCAGGACAATTACCCAAAACACACTTCAAAAAGCACTAGAAAATGGTTTGAGAGAAAGCACTGGACTTCTAAGGTGGCCAGCAATGAGTCCAGACCTGAATCCCATAGAACACCTGTGGAGAGATCTAAAAATGACAGTTTGGAGAAGGCACCCTTCAAATATCAGGGACCCGGAGCAGTTTGCCAAAGAAGAATGGTCTAAAATTCCAGCAGAGCATTGTAAGAAACTCATTGATGGTAACCGGAAGCGGTTGGTCGCAGTTATTTTGGCTAAAGGTTGTGCAACCAAGTATTAGGCTGAGGGTGCCAATACTTTCGTCTGGCCCATTTTTGGAGTTTTGTGTGAAATGATCAATGTTTTGCTTTTTTGCTTCATTCTCTTTTGTGCTTTTTCATTTAAGACAAATTAAATGAAGATAATAATACCAAAGAATTTGTGATTGCAATCATTTTCAGGAAGAAACTGAGTATTATCTGACAGAATTGCAGGGGTGTGAATACTTTTGGCCATGACTGTATATAGTTTTCAGCTTTATAACACTTATAGTGTTTTGTTTTGTTTTTTCAGTTTAATACGATATCCCATCTCAGTATATATACAAAAACTGTCAATCATTCTATGAGTCTTTTGTTCGGTTCAGCGGCTTTTTACGTCAATTACTGAATAAAATCATTGTGAAGAAATGGTCTTCTGGCATCTTAGCAATATACCAAAAGGCTCAGCTGACTTTCCTTAACTTTTACTTTCACATTAGAGATTCTCTACAATATAGACTGTTATTTTAGATTCTGGTCTCTGACTGCACATAAATGGAAGACATATATAATTCTTCTTCCTGCTCACTAATAGGTCCTTGATGGTCGGTCCTGGATCTTCTAGAATTAGCTCTACTAGTTGGCTTTGTTGTTTTTTGTACTAGAAAAAAAAACAGATTAACAATTTTATAAGTATAAAAAAGTGTCAAAAATAAAACCAAGCTTAATCATATGAAAACTTATGTGAGTTTCTTGCTTTCTTTCTAAAGCTAACAAGTGAAAGTCAAGTAACAGTGCCACTGATATATTATAGGTATGTAAATAAAAATCTTTATTATTCAATGACAAAAAAATGAAAATGGTGAGGAGTTGTAATATTTAATGTCCATTATTATTATTAGTTTGGATTAAATTGTTAAACTTTACTAATCTTATGTTTTGAGCTGGTGGGGCAGGGCTCTGGACAGTATTTGTCTTCTTCCCCTTCTGGCAGCTGAAAATGTAATCCTAGTGCTATATTGCCATACAACTGGGGAGGCACTTCTTCACTGAAAACTAGGGCTGACCACCTGAACATAAGATTGCTATGCAGAGAACTGACTGTAAGGAGAGTGACTGAGCATGCAAGTCTACACACTTTGAACACCATATGGAAGGTCTTTGAAGGTCTTTATGTAATATATAAGTCTAAAGAAATATTCTGTCAGAGCCTTGTTCTCAGACTTGGGATGAGTCCTAATGATCAGCAAGTTATTAGCTATCTTGAATGTAGGTGAAAACTTACATCTATGGCACAATCCTTTTAAGAATTCTCATTGTTACCTGTACTGGAGTCCAGAGTCCGGCCAAATATAAATATGGTCCCAGCCATCATGGCTCCAAGTGTTAATATAATGAGGAGAATCGCCCACCATCGAGTCTATATGAAATAGAAAAGAAGAATACATATAAGCCAATTTAGCGAAAACTTTATACACAAATTATTTTGGACACATTGTTTTGTTTTGTAGCAAGAAGAAAACAATATTCTGCAACACATATCCAGTAAACTTTGTTTCCAGGAGATCCACCTTTTGTCAGTACAGGGACGTAACTATTCAAAGCCTTGCAGCAAAAACTTAATAGATCTTTCTCTAGTTCAAATTCAGTGAAAGGGCAGCAACTATTGGGAAATTTTGAGAAAAACAGGTATCTTTCAATAAGGGCTCTCAAAAAATTGACACCAAAGATAAATAAGGTATGGTCTGAGAATAACTCTCAATTCAGAAAATACTTCTTTAAGGGCTGTCACTTTAGACATGGGTATACATTTAACAAAATTGTCTAAAGGAAAAAAAAACAATCAACATGAAAGCTTTGCTTTTTGAACAGGCCTTAACCCCTTCACCAGTCAAGCCAGTTTTCACCTTTATGACCAAGCCAAATTTTTCAATTCTGAACAGTGTCAATTTAAAAGGTTATAACTCTGGAATGCATCAACATATCCCATTGATTCAGAGACTGTTTTTTTCGCAACATACTGTATTTCATAATAATGGTAAAAATGTTCTGACTTGACTTGTGTTTGTGTGGGAAGATTTGGAAATTTAGAAATTTTCTAATTTTAATTGTTATGCCCTTAAACCAGAGTTATGTCATACAAAATAGTTAATAAATTACAAGTACCATATATCTACTTAACAGCAGCACGATTTTCAAAAAATTATGCTTTTGTTAGGAAGTTAGAAGGGTTAAAATTTGAACAGCAATTTCTATTTTTTTCAACAAAACTTACAAAACCATTTTTTTCGGGACCACATCACATTTTAGGTGACTTTGAGGGCCCTATGTGACAGAAAATATCCAAAAGTGACACCATTCTAAAAATTGAACTCCTCAAGGTGCTCAAAATCACATCTAAGAAATTTATTAAACCTTCGGGAGCTTCACAGTAACTAAAGCAATGTGGAAGGAAAAAATGAAAATGTGACTTTTTTCCATAAAAATGTTACTTTAGCCCAAATTTTTTTAACAGGAATTTTTTTTAACAGGAAAAAAGGCAGCATACAATTTGTTGAGCAATTTCTCCAGAGTATGCAAATACCCCATAGGTGTTGGAAAACCACTGTTTGGGCACACGACAGGGCTTGGAAGGGAAGGAGCAACATTTGAATTTTCAAGCACAAAATTGTCTGGAATAGATAGCGGATGCCATGTCGCATTTGCAGAGCCCCTGATGTGCTCAAACAATAGAAATTCCCCCATAAGTCACCTGATTTTTAAACTAGACCCCTCAAGGAATTTATATGGTATAGGTGTGTGGTGAGAACCTTGAATCCCCAGGTACTTCACAGAATTTTATAATATTTAGCCGAGAAAATAAAAAATCATTTTTGCCCATAAAATGTTGTTTTAGCCCCAAATTTTGTATTTTCACACAGGTAACAGGGGAAGATGCACTGTACACTTAGTTGTGCAATTTCACCTGAGTACGTCGATACCCCATATGTGGAGGGAAAATACTGTTTGGGCACATGGCAGGGCTTGGAACGGAAGAAGCACCATTTAACTAAAAAAATCAAAATTGTCTGGAATCATTAGCGGATGCTAGGTTGCATCTGAAGAGCTCCTGATGTGCCTAAAGAGTGGAAACCCATTTTGGAAACTAAACCCCTCAAGGAACTTATCTAGAAGTGTGGTAAATAGAAATTGGCGAACCTGGACAGTAAGGTTCGGGGTTGGCACCTAACACCTACTGTTCAGGCATGGACCTCAAACAAGGACTTCTCCAGGAAGTTCAGGTTCAGCACCCCAAACATCGAGTGTTATGTGCATGACAACATGAGAAACACTTGTGGCTCTGATTGGTGGTAAGGTCATTACATGACAGCATCAGCCAGCAGCTGTGACTGGCAGTAAAAAGTTTACTGTCGGTCATACACGTCGTCTGTATTGACATCAAGCTCACGGAATAGTAATGGAGAGGTGTCTATTAGACGCAGATCCTATAGTTATATAGTAACTAAACACACAGAATAAAGTCCTTTATTTCAAATAGAAATGCATACCATTTTACCTTTTTATTTAAAAATAAAAACAAAAAATATATATTCACCATATGTCCATTCCATTGAAGCCCTCATCCACTTTAAAAATAGAAAATACTAAACAACAATAATACTCACCTAATGCCTATTACATTGAAGCCCTGGTCTCCTGTAAAAATAACAAAAAATGAAAAAAACTATATCCCTTACCTGTCCAAAGTGAACATGTCCCACGCTGTAATCCATGTACATGGAGCCAAGATGCGACTGTCCAGACTGAAACCACGGGAGAGTAAACTTCTACGAGCGCAGCCTCAGTGACTAGCGGTGACGTTGTCAAGGTTACCGCTCGTCCCTGAGGCTGCATTCTCAGCTCACTTCACTGTGAGCTGGAACAATGAACTGCAGTGACCTCAGTGAAATCACCGCTAGCACAGTGAGAAAAAGTCCCATGCTGCAGTGCTGAGCTAATTGAGTTCACCACAGTTCACCATAAAAAATTCTCACAGTGAACTGTAGGGAAAATTTTAAATAACATTTGCGATTACATTTATCTTGCCCTTTATGCTAAGCACTTACAGTTCATTGGGGTTTCCATTTAAATCTCCGCGTGACGTGATTTAGATGAAACTCCTAAATGATCCAGTCACTAAAATGAGGCAGCAGAGTTACTCTGGACTTCATATGGCCTGTGTCCAGCATTGTTCTTCTTTTCAGAAGTGCACAAAACTGTGGTTAACTGTGCTTTTATTCACGCCAAAAAAGATGGACACCACCGGACCACATGCCAGATGACATCCCATATGTCTCATTCTTGGAGAATCTTCCGCCGGGAGTTCTGTCTGAATCACGCATTTCAGAGATTTACACTTAAAACCCAGTGTTAGCGCTCAATGTAGAGAGCAGGATAAATGGGAGCCGAGCCTTACTGCGATGTTTGCGAAGTGGAATGAACACATTAACAGCAGGTGAAGAATTGGTTTTCTATATTTTTTATGCCATTCCTCATATGGTATAAGTGATTAGTCAACTTTTTTGTTCGGGTCGCAGTGATACCAGATTCATATTGCTTTTTTATGTTTGGCTGCTGTCACACACTAAGGCTACGTTCACACTAGCGTTATGCTAGTTTGCGTCGGGGTTTGCGTCGGGCGATGCAGCGGCGACGCATGCGTCATGCGCCCCTATATTTAACATGGGGGACGCATGCGTTTTTGTTTGTTGCGTTGTGCGACGGATGCGTCTTTTTTGCCGCAACAAGTTGCATTTTTCTTGCGTCCAAATTTCGGCAAAAAACTACGCATGCGTCGCAAAACGCAGCGTTTTGCGCGCGTTTTGGTGCGTTTTTGCGTGCGTTGTGTGCTGCGTCGCCGACGCAGCGGCACACAACGCTAATGTGAACGTAGACTTAAAGACACTTTTTATTGTAAAAAAAGTAACGTCACAGTGTCATGTCAGGACTTTATTTTGTGGGACGAGTTTTTATTGGTACCTTATCATTTTTTAATCGCTTTCTGTTTTGATTTTTGGAAGGCAGAATTAACTAAAAACATCAATTCAGGTGATAAAATTGATAAGGCAGCTTACATTTTTACTCTTTTACAGAATAAAAAATAATTTTAAAGAAAAAATAATTATTTTTGCATTATTGTATTCTGAGAGCTATAGCATTTTTATTTTTTCAATGATGGAGCTGTTTGGTGGCTTGTTTTTTGTAGGACAAGATGACATTTTCAGCTATACCATTTTTATTTGTATTCGTCTTTTTGATTGTGTTTTATTCTACTTTTTGTTTGGTGGTATGACGAGAAAACATAGTTTTTGCCTCATTTTTTATTTATTTTCTTACGGTTTTCACTAAAAGGGTTAACTAGTGTGACAGTCTTATGGTTGGGTTGCTTGCTGGACGTGGTGATACCAAACATGTACGGTATATTTTTTGTTTCTTTTTTCTACATAAAAATACAAATTTATGGGTATAAAATATACATATATATACATATACATACTGTACATATATATATATATATATATATATATATATATATATATATATGTAGTCCAACTATTCAACTAAATCACAAAGGAGAGTAGGAGAGTATACTAACAACACCACCAAACAGAAAACTACCCCTAAAACATGAATCTTTATTAATAACCACAGGTAATACCAACAATCAAGAAAATAGATTAAAAACATCCCACCAGGGATTCTCAGCCCAGCAATCAGGGTAACGGACCATATAGGGAAGAATATACCAAAAGAAAAATGAAAAAATGAAAAAGTGATAAAAAATGAAAAATATGAAAAAATAATATACAATGTATAATATACCTTCCCAGTCCCTAATAGGCCCTGAAGTCTGATAACCTTCCTGTCAGCAAAGGTTGGCACCCTAATTTGCGATGTGGCGCCCCCGCTCAACGGCAGCTGTCCCTTCAATCCCTAGGCAATCCCTCCGTCTATCACAATCACAGGTACAAGAACAATTGATTGTAGATCAAATTAGATCTACATCTATTGCATAACCACAGTCAGCACTACTATATGGCTCTAATCCAATCTCAATCTTATAATTCTAACCTCCTGCTCCAGTGAAACCTAGTCTCTGACATTGGTATTAATTAGAGCTTTATTGCATATGACGTATAGTCAGACTATGGAGCCGGAAGATCAGTGGCTATACTAAGTCTAAGCTGCCCTTCTGGGTATCACAAGAAAAAATCAATCAATTATGCACTCCAGATCCAAATAGTTATTGGACCAAAAAATCATTCTCATCTTTCTCAAAGAAAACAATATTCTCCTGTTTATAGTGTGCATCTCAGATACCTCATATTATAAAGTGCTGAGTGTGCAAATAAAGTGTAGAATCATAGCTCATAGATTTGGTCACTTAGCTTATCACTTCCCAACAAGTCCCTTCAAACAGCTGTGACGATACACCAGCTCTCACTGTCCCGACGCGTTTCTCCCCCATGCATCCTTCCCTGAGGGTTCATCGGGGACTTAGAAATAACTCCAATTGTCCTTAATAGGATGGCGAGCTTCAGACAGGAACCATTCTCCTATCTGCACAGATTCTGGCAGTTGAAGTGTACCTACAATAAAAATTACAGACCTCTCCATTCTTTGTAGGTGGGAAAATGTGTAAAATTAGCAGTGTATCAAATAATTATTTTGGCCACTGTATATATATTTTTTATTATTATTTTGTGATTTTTGTAAAAATATTTTGAAAATGTTTTTTTTGTTTTTTTTTTACTTAGGGTGGTTTCACATTTGCGTTTTTTTTTTGCGTTTTTGCGGTAAAAAACGCAAAAAAACCGCATGCGTTTGTTTCTCCTATACTTAACATTAAAAACGCATGCGTTTTTTTGCATGCGTTTTGACGCGTTTTTGCAACGCATGCGTTTTTTTACAGCATGCGTTTTGTTGCAGAAATGCAACATGTAGTAATTTTAGCGGCGTTTAGCGGCGTTTTTTTGCCACGAAAAAAACGCATGCGTTTTTTCGCGGTAAAAAACCCCATTGATGTCTATGTAAACGCATGCGTTTTTAAGCACATGCGTTTGCATGCGTTTTCAAACGCATGCGTTTTTATAGAAAAACACAAGAATACACACTTATAAGCTATCCCCCAACCCTAACCCTATAACACAAACTCTAACACAAACTCTAACACAAACCCTAACCCTAACCCTAGGGATCCTAACCCTAACACAAACCCTAACCCTAACCCTAAAACACAAACTCTAACACAAACTGTAACACAAACTGTAACACAAACTGTAACACAAACTAACACAAACTGTAACACAAACTAACACAAACTCTAACACAAACCCTAACACAAACCCTAACTCTAACCCTAGGGATCCTAACCCTAACACAAACCCTAACCCTAACCCTAACCCTAGCCCTAAACCTAACCCTAGGGATCTTAACCCTAACCCTAACACAAACCCTAACCTTAACCCTAAAACACAAACTCTAACACAAACTCTAACACAAACTCTAACACAAACCCTAACCCTAACCCTAGGGATCCTAACCCTAACCCTAACACAAACCCTAACCCTAAAACACAAACTCTAACACAAACTCTAACCCTAACCCTAACCCTAACCTTAACCCTAGGGATCCTAACCCTAACACAAACACTAACCCTAACCCTAACACACAAACTGTAACACAAACTGTAACACAAACTGTAACACAAACTGTAACACAAACTGTAACACAAACTGTAACACAAACCCTAACCCAAACTGTAACCCTAGCCCTAACCCTAACCCTAGCCCTAACCCTAACCCTAGGGATCCGAACCCTAACCCTAGGGTTAGGATGCCTTAGGGTTAGTGTTGTGAATTCTGTTGTCGGGCTCCCTCCTGTGGTCATGAATGACACTTCGGCTGGTTCTGTCCATGGACTTTCTCTGGTGGCTGTGGGTGTTTCTGAGTTTCCTTCCACAGGTGACGAGGTTAATTCGTTAGCTGGCTGCTCTATTTAACTCCTCTTAGATCTTTGCTCCATGCCACCTGTCAATGTTCCAGTATTGGTCTAGTTCACTCCTGGATCGTTCTTGTGACCTGTCTTCCCAGCAGAAGCTAAGTGACTGCTTGTTTTTCTCTGGTTTGCTATTTTTCTGTCCAGCTTGCTATTTTGATTGTTGTCTTGCTTGCTGGAAGCTCTGGGATGCAGAGGGAGCGCCTCCGCACCGTGAGTCGGTGCTGAGGGTCTTTTGCGCCCTCTGCGTGGTCTTTTTGTAGGTTTTTGTGCTGACCGCAAAGCTACCTTTCCTATCCTCAGTCTGTTCAGTAAGTCGGGCCTCACTTTGCTTAATCTATTTCATCTCTGTGTTTGTATTTTCATCTTTACTCGCAGTCATTATATGTGGGGGGCTGCCTTTTCCTTTGGGGAATTTCTCTGAGGCAAGGTAGGCTTTATTTTTCTATCTTTAGGGCTAGCTAGTTCCTTAGGCTGTGCCGAGTTGCATAGGGAGCGTTAGGAGCAATCCACGGCTATTTCTAGTGTGGTTGATAGGATTAGGGATTGCGGTCAGCAGAGTTCCCACGTCCCAGAGCTCGTCCTATATTATCAGTAACTATCAGGTCATTCCGTGTGCTCTTAACCACCAGGTCCATTATTGTCCTGACCACCAGGTCATAACAGGTTAGGGTTAGGGTTACGGTTACAGTTAGGGTTTTTGTTAGGGTTAGGAACCCTAGGGTTAGAGTTTGTGTTTTAGGGTTAGGGTTAGAGTTTGTGTTAGGGTTAGGGTTAGGATCCCTAGGGTTAGGGTTAGGGTTTGTGTTAGGGTTAGGGTTAGAGTTTGTGTTAGGGTTAGGATCCCTAGGGTTAGGGTTAGGGTTTGTGTTAGGGTTAGGGTTAGGATCCCTAGGGTTAGGGTTAGGGTTTGTGTTAGGGTTAGGATCCCTAGGGTTAGGGTTAGGGTTTGTGTTAGGGTTAGGGTTAGAGTTTGTGTTAGGTTTAGGGTTTGTGTTAGGGTTAGGGTTAGGATCCCTAGGGTTAGGGTTTGTGTTAGGGCTAGAGTTTGTGTTAGGGTTAGGATCCCTAGGGTTAGGGTTAGGGTTTGTGTTAGGGTTAGGATCCCTAGGGTTAGGGTTAGTGTTAGGATCCTTAGGGTTAGGGTTTGTGTTAGGGTTAGAGTTAGTGTTAGGGTTAGGGTTTTTGTTAGGGTTAGGGTTAGGATCCCTAGGGTTAGGGTTAGGGTTAGGGTTCGTGTTACGGTTAGGGTTATGATCCCTAGGGTTAGGGTTAGGGTTAGGGTTTGTGTTAGGGTTAGGATCCCTAGGGTTAGGGTTAGGATTTGTGTTAGGGTTTGTGCTAGAGTTTGGGTTAGAGTTTGGGTTAGAGTTTGGGTTAGAGTTTGGGTTAGAGTTTGGGTTAGAGTTTGTTTTACAGTTTGGGTTAGAGTTTGGGTTAGGGTTAGAGTTTGTGTTAGGGTTAGGGTTTGTTTTAGGGTTAGGGTTAGGATCCCTAGGGTTAGGGTTAGGGTTTGTGTTAGGGTTAGGGTTAGGGTTTGTGTTAGGGTTAGGGTTAGGATCCCTAGGGTTAGGGTTAGGGTTTGTGTTAGGGTTAGGGTTAGGATCCCTAGGGTTAGGGTTTGTGTTAGGGTTAGGATCCCTAGGGTTAGGGTTAGGGTTTGTGTTAGGGTTAGGATCCCTAGGGTTAGGGTTAGTGTTAGGGTTAGGATCCCTAGGGTTAGGGTTAGGGTTTGTGTTAGGGTTAGAGTTTGTGTTAGGGTTAGGGTTTTTGTTAGGGTTAGGATCCCTAGGGTTATGGTTAGGGTTAGGGTTCGTGTTACGGTTAGGGTTATGATCCCTAGGGTTAGGGTTAGGGTTTGTGTTAGGGTTAGGATCCCTAGGGTTAGGGTTAGGGTTAGGGTTTGTGTTAGGGTTAGGGTTAGAGTTTGTGTTAGGGTTAGGATCCCTAGGGTTAGGGTTAGGGTTTGGGTTAGGGTTAGGATTTGTGTTAGGGTTTGTGCTAGAGTTTGTGTTAGAGTTTGGGTTAGAGTTTGGGTTAGAGTTTGGGTTAGAGTTTGTTTTACAGTTTGGGTTAGAGTTTGGGTTAGGGTTAGAGTTTGTGTTAGGGTTAGGGTTTGTGTTAGGGTGAGGGTTAGGATCCCTAGGGATAGGGTTAGGGTTTGTGTTAGGGTTAGGGTTTGTGTTAGGGTTAGGGTTAGGATCCCTAGGGTTAGGGTTAGGGTTTGTGTTAGGGTTAGGATCCCTCTGATTACTTTTAGAAAGTATTGCACTGAACGAGCATGGGAGCATGGTTTAAGGGGTTTTCCATAGCCTGGTGACCCAAAAGTCGTCATGATGACCACGGGTCACCATAGCAACAATCAAGCTCTCATGATTATGTTGCAGTGGTGCTGATCAGAGCTGAGCTCGCTCCCTCTCCCTGCCTTCTAAACACTGCGATTGATATCGATCACAGCATATAAGGGGTGAAAATGACAGGAGCAGTGCGGGTGCTGTTTCTGACAGTGAGAGACGGGTGTCAGCTAAGATTTTAGCTGAACAACCAGCAGTGATCACGCGCACAGTTTTTGTGGCACAAAATCACCAGGAGGTATCCAAACATCCCAGGTCAGGAAGTCCTTCCCAACCAGGCCATATGGATACATCCAAGGTCTTGAAGGTGTTAATTGTGCAAACTTGATGATGAATGAATTCTCACAAATCTTCACCCTGGACTAAGACATCATAGTAATGAGAATTAAAGCTATTTTTCACTACAGTACTCACACAATCCCCTTTTAATCATTATACTTGCCCAAATAAAATCAGTGGTGGCACCATTCCAGTGCTGTCGGCACTGGCTCTCCCAAGGATTGCCTGACATTGTTATGCTATATGATTCCTGTAGTCAATCAGCAGCAGTTTCACTGTTCTCTCCTTCAGAAAAGCTATTGCTGACACTGCTGCAATGGCACCTGCGCCTGAGTGAGTATAGGTGTTACTATTTTACTGGGGGAAAAAACTATTGAGAAGGGGTTGTCGAATATTGTACAACTTTTTAAAGGACTCTTAACTAATTATTATTCATCACTGTCCATTCAGAAACATCAACATTTTTCAAACTAAACTTATTGGACTGCAGTTCTAGAAGTCCTGACTCAAGAAGGGATGGTAAAAAACAAAGAGCTGGATAAAAAAAAAAAGTTCACATTATGTAAAGACTAAATTTCAGTGAAAGCTCTTATGGTAAGTGGGGTCCTTTCTCTCTCTCTTACGCCTATAAAGTGTACGTTGTTATGGTAAGAGGGGTCAGTTCTTTTTCTCTCGCCTGGCAAGTGGAAACTCTTGTCGTCGCAGGGATCCTCTCTCTCTCTTACACCTAACAGGATAATTTCTTATGGTCAAGACTGGCATAATTTCTTTCGCTTGTAAGCTCTTATATTAAGTAGAGTTCTTTATCTCTCTTACGCCTATAAATTGTAAGCGCTTATGGTAAGATGGGTCCTTTCTCTTTCTCTCGCCTGGAGAGTGAAAGCTCTTATGGTGAGATGGGCCTATTCACGCTCTCTCTCTTTCACCTGGAGAGTGTAAACTCTTATGTTCAGCGGGTTCCTGTCTTTCTCTCTCTCCATCTTTCTTACGACTATAAAGTGTAAGCTCTTATAGTGAGAGGGGTCTTCCAATTCTCTCTCTCTTTTGCCTATAAAGCGTAAGCTCTTATGGTCAGTGGGTTCCTTTCTCTCTTGCCTGTTAAAAGTAAATCGCTATGGTCAATGGGGTCCTCTCTCGCCCATAGAGTGTAAACTCTTATGCATTCATTCTCTTTCATGCTCTCTCCTCTCCCTCATATGTACTTTGCAAGTAATTACAAGCTTTCCTTGACTGAGGTTCAAGCTAAATTATTAGTTGCAAATTGAATTTTTGGGGAACATTTGGCAAAGTCGGTAAATTCAAATTTCAAAAGATCGGCTCATCTCCAGTCAACAGCTATCTCTCCTGATTCCTCCATACATAGAAATGCTCAGAGGCTGAGCGCTTTTGTTTTCTCAATGAAAGAGCTGCTGCCAGACTCCAGTAGGGGCTTAACTTCTGGAGAACAAAAGGATGAAAGGATCACTCCTTGGTAATCTGTCATGAATAATGATTGATCCTTATATTCCTACATATGAAGATGTGTAGGTTTAAATTAGCTAATGTACCCATTATGTAATCATATATCACAAAATATGTAATTACCTTCATCCAGGCTGCAGGGTCAAACTCTATTAAATTTAAGAATGAATTTTTCAGTCTGGCAATGGGTCCATCTGCATCAACAAGCCGGCAGACATGAAATTTATCACAGTAGCCTTGTCTCTTCTCACATGGTGCACCAGCAGGTAGAAATATCAAAGTCATATTAAATAGATGTCCCAGCTCATAAGACTTTGTACTTCTACAGGAATGCACATCGCCTGTAAATCAGTCAACAGAATATTATTAGAATACAATAACCAGATATTAAAGTGTTTATATTTTGCTGATCTATTCACATGATTGGCCATTAATATCAGACAGATCAATGGGGGTCAAACACCAGTCCTTCTTTACTGATCACCTGTTTATTGCTTCTACAGCAGACAGTAGTACCCAGTGTACACAGCTGAAAAAGCATGACTTCAGCTGATGTCTAAGAACGCCGTTTGTGCTCGAAACGCGTCTAGCGACTACATGGTAGCTTCCATCCAAATGATGTAATTTTTCGCTTGTCAGCAGTGATAAGTTTTCCATCCATGCTGTCTGTCAGTTTCCAAATCTGTTAACGAACAACTTTTTGGGAGCACCAACCACAACCTCAACCTTCCAGACACTACTCAGACAGGTGTACTGTTTTCTTTCACCATAAATCTCCTGTTTAAGAAGAGCCGAGTAGTTGTGAATAGGGTTTAAGTCAGGTGTAGAAGGATTGGCCATATCATGGCCTGCTCTGGCTAGCCAAGCAGTGGAGTACTTGATGCATGCTATGGAGCATTGTACTGTATACAAATCACAGTTTCCTTGAAAAATGCAGACTTTTTCTTATACCACTGCTTGAAGAAAGTCTTCTGACAACTGACAGTAGGATTGGAAGTTAATTTTGAGTCCATCTTTAAACTGTAAAGGTTCAACTGGCTCATCTTTAATAATATCAGCCAATACCAGTACCCCACCTCCACTTTGCTGTCGTCTGAGATGAAGTGGAAGTATGTGCCCATTACTGAGTCAGCCACGGACACATCCATCTGGTCCTTGAAGGGTCACTCTCATCTCATCAGTCCATGAAGCCTTTGGCCTAGTCTTGACATTTCAACATACGTTTTTCATTTGGAGGTGGTCGGGTTTTAGCCTTCCTTAACTTGGCCATGTGTCTGAGCACTGAACACCTTGTACATTCGGGCACACCTGGGAGGTTACAGTTCTGAAATATGGCAGCACTGGAGGATAATGGGTTCCTGGTCGCTTCACATTTGATTCTCAAATTTTTGGCAACTAAGGTGCATATTTTTTCTCAAAAGGTTTTTTAACACCCTTTTGACTATTTTCAACAAAACTTTGATAATTCTGGGGTCACACACTAATAAGGTGCATCCCTGTGTAAGAGTTTTACCAATTTTTTACTTTTCAGAGTCAGGTATGTCTCTTTTTTAAGCACATTTTCCCTGAGTAAAACAGCTAATAATTCTGAACACTTTGATAAAAGGTGTTGTATCCTTAGGCCAAATCCTTCTTCATTATACCTACATACATCACCTGATCTTCTTCAAACCAATAGGCATTGAAGTTTATACAGCTTTGACTTGGAGAATATGCATCAAAATTACAAGGAAAAAATATTCACTTGAATAATAATTGTGCAGATAGTGTATTTAAAGGGAACCTGTCAGGTCCTCTGTGCCCCAAAACCACCAGACCAGCAGTTGCCTTTGCATATATAGAAACACAGCGTAACAGTCCCTGTGTTACATTACATACATACAGTTGGGAAAAAAAAGTATTTAGTTGGCCACCAATTGTGCAAGTTCTCCCACTTAAAAAGATGAGAGAGGCCTGTAATTGACATCATAAGTAGACCACAACTATGAAAGTCAAAATGAGAAAACAAATCCAGAAAATCACCCTGTCTTTTTTTGCAAGATTTATTTTGAAAATTAAGGTGGAAAATAAGTATTTGGTCATTAACAAAAGTTCATCTCAATATTTTGTTAAATATCCTTTGTTGGCAATGACAGAGGTCAAACGTTTTCTGTAAGGCTTCACTAGGTTGGCAAACACTGTTGGTGGTATATTGGGCCATTCCTCCATGCAGATCTCCTCTAGAACAGTGATGCTTTGGGCCTGTCGCTGAGCAACATGGACTTTCAACTACCTCCAAAAGTTTTCTATGGGGTTGAGATCTGGAGACTGGCTAGGCCACTCCAGGACCATCAAATGCTTCTTACAAAGCCACTCCTTCATTGCCCTGGTGGTGTGCTTGGGATCATTATCATGCTGAAAGACCCATCCACGTTTCATCTTCAATGCCCTTGCTGATGGAAGGAGGTTTGCACTCAAAATCTCACGATACATGGTCCCATTCATTCTCTCATGTACAAGGATCAGTCATCCTGGTCCTTTTGCAGAGAAACAAAGCATGATGTTGCCACCCCCAAGCTTCACAGTATGGTGTTCTTTGAATGCAACTCAGCATTCTGTCTCCTCCAAACACGATGAGTTTTGTTTCTACCAAACAGTTCTACTTTGATTTCATCAGACCATACGACATTCTCCCAATACTCTTCTGGATAATCGAAACGCTCTCTAGCAAACTTCAGACGGGCCTGAACATGTACTGGCTTTAGCAGGATTCACGTCTGGCACTGCAGGATCTGAGTCCCTGGTGGCATAGTGTGTTACTGATGGTAGCCTTTCTTATGGTGGTCCCAGCTCTATGCATGTCATTCCCTATGTCCCCCCCCCGTGTGGTTCTGCAACTTTTGCTCACTGTTCTTGTGATCATTTTGACCCCACGGGGTGAGATCTTGCGTGGAGCACTAGATCAAGGGAGATTATCAGTGGTCTGTTATGTCTTCCATTTTCTTACTATTGCTCCCACAGTTGATTTCATCACACTAAGCTGCTTGCCTATTGCAGATTCAGTCTTCCCAGCCTGGTACAGGGCTACAATTTTGTTTCTGGTGTCCTTCAACAGCTCTTTGGTCTTCACCATAGTGGAATTTGGAGTGTGACTGTTTGAGGTTGTGGACAGGTGTCTTTTATACTGATAACAAGTTCAAACAGGTGCCCTTACTACAGGTAATGAGTGGAGGACAGAGGAGCCTCTTAAAGAAGAAGTTTCAAGCCTGTGAGAGCCAGAAATCTTGCATGTTTTTAGGTGACCAAATACTTACTTTCCACCATAATTTGCAAAATAAATCTTGCCAAATCAAACAAGGTGATGTTCTGGATTTGTTTCCTCATTTTGACTCTCATAGTTGTGGTCTACCTATGATGTCAATTACAGGCCTCTCTCGTCTTTTTAAGTGGGAGAACTTGCACAATTGGTGGCTGACTAAATACTTTTTTTCCCCACTGTAAGCAGATCTTTAGAAAAAGTATGTCTAAAGTCTGTTTAAGATATGTAAATGAGGGTTTTGACTAGTTGAAGGGGCATTAGTATCCCCAGAGTAGACGGGCCATAAATCAGGCTATCACTCCCCTGTGTCGTGATAACATAACTTACAAGCACCGGTGACATCGCATACGCTATACTTACCTTGAGCATGTGCACGGCTTCTTCCCTGCTCATCATTGATCCTCTGAAGCCGGGTATATGTGTCCTGGCTTCAGAGAAACATACTGCACATGATTGAAAGTCTCTGCACTTCCGATCATACACACTAAGGTTGCTACTGTCTTTTGACTGGACCAGAAAAAATGGCACTATTTCCTTCTCTAATGGAGAGCCAAGAAAATCAGAGCCAAAAAGAAAAGAAGCCATCCAAGAATTTCTGTCCATTCATTACAAAAGTGTGGTTCTAAAAACTTCCGAAAGGTCTAAATATTTTCAAATTAATAATTATTATTTTCATCCGGTTGACAAAGGAAAATCACAATTTTGAGAACATTCCAAAATTTGATTCGATTTATATTGGCCCAAGCAGATCCATTCTTGAAACATATTTGTTCTTACCTGGTCTTTGACAGCAGAGATGGCATTTTATATACAGTGATTGGGTATCACAATCACATTGCTCTAAACCATATTTCTTGCACACTGATTGGCGGCACATCTGAAAAGAAAAAGAAAAATGTGCTATAATGCGCAACACAGTTCTTGCTTTTTGAATCCTAATTTAATTTGAAAACTATTACAATTCAGCCATGATTTGCTTGTGGTCATAAAAGATTTTATCTGTGGACAGCGACAAATTTTTAGTCTATGCAGAATATATAGTTTGAGATTAAAAAATATTGCAGATATTCATCTTCAGTAGAATCATCAGCACTTATACATTGTGGGAGAATGAGCTGTTTGACTTGGGACATATGGCAAGCATAATCAAAATTATATTATTGAGGCTAACAGGCAGATTATTTCTACAAAAAAAGACAAAGAGATCATACAAAATAATATATATAGTTTACATAGCACCATCTGCCATCTCCACCATAGTTACAGCTAAGTCTGGCAAGCCCAGCTTTTTTTTTTTGCAGGCAATGACTGTCTGAAAATAGCCACAGTCAAGTAATTACCGTATATACTCGAGTATAAGCCGACCCGAGTATAAGCCGACCCCCCCTAATTTTGCCACAAAAAACTGGGAAAACTTATTGACTCGAGTATAAGCCTAGGGTGGAAATGCAGCATTTACCGGTGAATTTCAAAAATAAAAATAGATAATTATTTACCCATAGCTGTGCCATATAGTGCTCTGCACCGTTCATATTGCCCCATATCTGTGCCCCATATATGCTCTGCACCGTTCATTTTTGCCCAATATCTGTGCCCCATACAGTGCTCTGCACCGTTCATATTGCCCCATAGATGCTGCACAGATGCCCCATAGTGCTCTGCACCGTTCATATTGCCCTATAGATGCTGCACAGATGCCCCATATATTGCTCTTCACAGTTCATATTGCCCCATAGATGCTGCACAGATGCCCCATATATTGCTCTTCACCGTTCATATTGCCCCATAGATGCTGCACAGATGCCCCATATATTGCTCTGCAGCGTTCATTGTGCCCCATAGATGCTGCACAGATGCCCCATATAGTGCTCTGCAGTGTTCATTGTGCCCCATAGATGCTGCACAGATGCCCCATACAGTGCTCTGCATCGTTCATTGTGCCCCATAGATGCCCCATATAGTGCTCTGCAGCGTTCATTGTGCCCCATAGATGCTGCACAGATGCCCCATACAGTGCTCTGCAGCGTTCATTGTGCCCCATAGATGCCCCATATAGTGCTCTGCAGCGTTCATTGTGCCCCATAGATGCTGCACATAAATCTGTGCCATGGCCGCTGCTGCTGCAATAAAAAAAAAAAACACATACTCACCTCTCTTGATTGCAGCTCCCGGCGTCTCGTTCCGGCGTCTCCCCGCTCTGACTGATCAGGCAGAGGGCGCCGCGCACACTATATGCGTCATCGCGCCCTCTGACTTGAACAGTCAGAGCGCAGACGCCGGGAAGATGGAGCGACGCCCGGCGGCTGGAACGTGGACAGGTAAATATAACATACTCACCTAGTCCTAGCGATCCTCGCGCTGTCCCTGCCTTCCTCCCCGTCTTCTGTGCTGCAGCCTCTTCCTGTCAGCGGTCACCGGCACCGCTGATTAGAGAAATGAATAGGCGGCTCCACCCCTATGGGAGGTGGAGTCGCCTATTCATTTCTGTAATGAGCGGTGCCGGTGACCGCTGAAGAGGGGAAGAAGCTGCAGCACAGAAGACGGGGAAGAAGGCAGGGACAGCGCGAGGATCGCTGGGACTAGGTAAGTATACCTCAGCGCCCTCACCCCCTCACCCGCCGACCCCACCGTTACCGTGACTCGAGTATAAGCCGAGAGAGGCACTTTCAGCCCAAAAATTTGGGCTGAAAATCTCGGCTTATACTCGAGTATATACGGTAGTTGGGCAGTACTGTAAACACAAACATTTTTTGTCCCAATTCATAAAGTTTTTTATGCCGGTCTTGATGAGAGGGAGTTCGAGGCGCCTGATTCTTTAAGAGGTGCACATATTTAAATGAATAAGGTGAGGTAGAAAAATATTGGGAATTGAGAGTCCTCAGGTATAAAAGTGGTCTGCAATCTGTATGAGTCTCACCACAAATCTTACTCCAATCAAGGTCTGGGTAAGATTTATTCCCCTGTTAGGCTGCCGTCTGTTATGTTTGCTAATGACAGGTGTTATGAAGGCAATCCAGAAACACAGTGTGCTTAGCGATCAGAGCGCACACAGTGATCTGACAAATACCCAAAAATACAAGAACGAGCTCTGAGACGTGGAAACTCTGTAGACTGCACACCTGATCCTATCCTAAACACAACTAAAAGCGGCTGTGGATTGCGCCTAACAACTACCTAGGCAACTCGGCACAGCCTAAGAAACTAGCTAGCCTGAAGATAGAAAAATAGGCCTGACTTGCCCCCAGAGAAATTCCCCAAAGGAAAAGGCAGCCCCCCACATATAATGACTGTGAGTAAGATGAAAAGACAAAACGTAGGGATGAAATAGATTCAGCAAAGTGGGGCCCGATATTCTAGGACAGAGCGAGGACAGTAAAGCGAACTTTGCAGTCTACAAAAAACCCTAAAGCAAAACCACGCAAAGGGGGCAAAAAAAAAACCACCGTGCCGAACTAACGGCACGGCGGTACACCCTTTGCGTCTCAGAGCTTCCAGCAAAACAAAAGACAAGCTGGACAGAAAAAAAGCAACAAAAAAGCAAAAAGCACTTAGCTATACAGAGCAGCAGGTCACAGGAACAATCAGGAGAAGCTCAGATCCAACACTGAAACATTGACAAGGAGCAAGGATAGCAGCATCAGGCGGAGTTAAGTAATGAAGCAGTTAACGAGCTCACCAGAACACCTGAGGGAGGAAGCTCAGAAGCTGCAGTACCACTTGTGACCACAGGAGTGAATTCAGCCACAGAATTCACAACAGTACCCCCCCCTTGAGGAGGGGTCACCGAACCCTCACCAGAGCCCCCAGGCCGACCAGGATGAGCCGCATGAAAGGCACGAACAAGATCGGAAGCATGAACATCAGAGGCAAAAACCCAGGAATTATCTTCCTGAGCATAACCCTTCCATTTAACCAGATACTGGAGTTTCCGTCTAGAAACACGAGAATCCAAAATCTTCTCCACAATATACTCCAATTCCCCCTCCACCAAAACCGGGGCAGGAGGCTCAACAGATGGAACCATAGGTGCCACGTATCTCCGCAACAACGACCTATGGAATACATTATGTATGGAAAAGGAGTCTGGGAGGGTCAAACGAAAAGACACAGGATTGAGAACCTCAGAAATCCTATACGGACCAATAAAATGAGGTTTAAATTTAGGAGAGGAAACCTTCATAGGAATATGACGAGAAGATAACCAAACCAGATCCCCAACACGAAGTCGGGGACCCACACGGCGTCTGCGATTAGCGAAAAGTTGAGCTTTCTCCTGGGACAAGATCAAATTGTCCACTACCTGAGTCCAGATCTGCTGCAACCTATCCACCACAGAATCCACACCAGGACAGTCCGAAGACTCAACCTGTCCTGAAGAGAAACGAGGATGGAACCCAGAATTGCAAAAAAATGGAGAAACCAAGGTAGCCGAGCTGGCCCGATTATTAAGGGCGAACTCAGCCAACGGCAAAAAGGACACCCAATCATCCTGGTCTGCAGAAACAAAACATCTCAGATATGTTTCCAAGGTCTGATTTGTTCGTTCGGTCTGGCCATTAGTCTGAGGATGGAAAGCCGAGGAAAAGGATAGGTCAATGCCCATCCTACCACAAAAGGCTCGCCAAAACCTTGAAACAAACTGGGAACCTCTGTCAGAAACAATATTCTCAGGAATGCCATGCAACCGAACCACATGCTGAAAGAACAAAGGTACCAAATCAGAGGAGGAAGGCAATTTAGCCAAGGGCACCAGATGGACCATTTTAGAAAAGCGATCACAGACCACCCAAATGACTGACATCTTTTGAGAAACGGGAAGGTCAGAAATGAAATCCATCGAAATATGTGTCCAAGGCCTCTTTGGGACCGGCAAGGGCAAAAGCAACCCACTGGCACGAGAACAGCAGGGCTTAGCCCTAGCACAAATCCCACAGGACTGCACAAAAGTACGTACATCCCGTGACAGAGATGGCCACCAGAAGGATCTAGCCACTAACTCTCTGGTACCAAAGATTCCAGGATGACCAGCCAACACCGAACAATGAAGTTCAGAGATAAGTTTATTAGTCCACCTATCAGGGACGAACAGTTTCTCTGCTGGACAACGATCAGGTTTATTCGCCTGAAATTTTTGCAGCACCCACCGCAAATCAGGGGAGATGGCAGACACAATGACTCCTTCCTTGAGGATACCCGCTGGCTCAGATAAACCCGGAGAGTCGGGCACAAAACTCCTAGACAGAGCATCCGCCTTCACATTTTTAGAGCCCGGAAGGTACGAAATCACAAAGTCGAAGCGGGCAAAAAATAACGACCAACGGGCCTGTCTAGGATTCAAGCGCTTGGCAGACTCGAGATAAGTCAAGTTCTTATGATCAGTCAATACCACCACGCGATGCTTAGCTCCTTCAAGCCAATGAAGCCACTCCTCGAATGCCCACTTCATGGCCAGCAACTCTCGATTGCCCACATCATAATTACGCTCAGCGGGCGAAAACTTCCTGGAAAAGAAAGCACATGGTTTCATCACTGAGCAACCAGAACCTCTCTGTGACAAAACCGCCCCTGCTCCAATCTCAGAAGCATCAACCTCGACCTGGAACGGAAGAGAAACATCGGGCTGACACAACACAGGGGCAGAACAAAAACGACGCTTCAACTCCTGAAAAGCTTCCACAGCAGCAGAAGACCAATTAACCAAATCAGCACCCTTCTTGGTCAAATCGGTCAATGGTTTGGCAATGCTAGAAAAATTACAGATGAAGCGACGATAAAAATTAGCAAAGCCCAGGAACTTTTGCAGACTTTTCAGAGATGTCGGCTGAATCCAATCCTGGATGGCTTGGACCTTAACTGGATCCATCTCGATAGTAGAAGGGGTAAAGATGAACCCCAAAAATGAAACTTTCTGCACACCGAAGAGACACTTTGATCCCTTCACAAACAAAGAGTTAGCACGCAGGACCTGAAAAACCATTCTGACCTGCTTCACATGAGACTCCCAATCATCTGAGAAGATCAAAATGTCATCCAAGTAAACAATCAGGAATTTATCCAGATACTCACGGAAGATGTCATGCATAAAAGACTGAAACACAGATGGAGCATTGGCAAGTCCGAACGGCATCACTAGATACTCAAAATGACCCTCGGGCGTATTGAATGCAGTTTTCCATTCATCTCCTTGCCTGATTCTCACCAGATTATACGCACCACGAAGATCTATCTTAGTGAACCAACTAGCCCCCTTAATCCGAGCAAACAAGTCAGATAACAATGGCAAGGGATACTGAAATTTAACAGTGATCTTATTAAGAAGGCGGTAATCAATACACGGTCTCAGCGAACCATCCTTCTTGGCTACAAAGAAGAACCCTGCTCCCAGTGGTGATGACGATGGGCGAATATGTCCCTTCTCCAGGGATTCCTTCACATAACTGCGCATAGCGGCGTGTTCGGGCACGGATAAATTAAATAATCGACCTTTAGGGAATTTACTACCAGGAATCAAATTGATAGCACAATCACAATCCCTATGCGGAGGTAGAGCATCGGACTTGGGCTCTTCAAATACATCCTGATAATCAGACAAGAACTCTGGGACCTCAGAAGGGGTGGATGACGAAATCGACAAAAATGGAACATCACCATGTACCCCCTGACAACCCCAGCTGGATACCGACATGGATTTCCAATCCAATACTGGATTATGGGTTTGTAGCCATGGCAACCCCAACACGACCACATCATGCAGATTATGCAACACCAGAAAGCGAATAACTTCCTGATGTGCAGGAGCCATGCACATGGTCAGCTGGGCCCAGTATTGAGGTTTATTCTTGGCCAAAGGTGTAGCATCAATTCCTCTCAATGGAATAGGACACCGCAAAGGCTCCAAGAAAAACCCACAACGTTTAGCATAATCCAAATCCATCAGATTCAGGGCAGCGCCAGAATCCACAAACGCCATGACAGAAAACGACGACAAAGAGCATATCAAGGTAATGGACAGAAGGAATTTGGACTGTACAGTACCAATGACGGCAGACCTAGCGGACCGCTTAGTGCGCTTAGGACAATCAGAAATAGCATGAGTGGAATCACCACAGTAGAAACACAGACCATTCAGACGTCTGTATTCCTGCCGTTCAACTCTAGTCATAGTCCTATCGCACTGCATAGGCTCAGGTTTAACCTCAGGCAGTACCGCCAAATGGTGCACAGATTTACACTCGCGCAAGCGTCGACCGATCTGAATGGCCAAAGACAAAGACTCATTCAAACCAGCAGGCATAGGAAATCCCACCATGACATCCTTAAGAGCCTCAGAGAGACCCTTTCTGAACAAAGCTGCCAGCGCAGATTCATTCCACTGAGTGAGTACTGACCATTTCCTAAATTTCTGACAATATACTTCTATATCATCCTGACCCTGGCACAAAGCCAGCAAATTTTTCTCAGCCTGATCCACTGAATTAGGCTCATCGTACAGCAATCCGAGCGCCAGGAAAAACGCATCGACACTACTCAATGCAGGGTCTCCTGGCGCAAGAGAAAATGCCCAGTCTTGAGGGTCGCCGCGCAAAAAAGAAATAATAATCAAAACCTGTTGAATAGGATTACCAGAAGAATGAGGTTTCAAGGCCAGAAATAGCTTACAATTATTTTTGAAACTTAGAAACTTAGTTCTATCTCCAAAAAACAAATCAGGAATAGGAATTCTTGGTTCTAACATAGATTTCTGATCAATAGTATCTTGAATTTTTTGTACATTTATAACGAGATTATCCATTGAAGAGCACAGACCCTGAATATCCATGTCCACACCTGTGTCCAGAATCACCCAAATGTCTAGGGGAAAAAAAAAAGTGAACACAGAGCAGAAAAAAAAAAAGGATGTCAGAACTTTTTCTTTCCCTCTATTGAGAATCATTAGTTAGGCTCCTTGTACTGTTATGTTTGCTAATGACAGGTGTTATGAAGGCAATCCAGAAACACAGTGTGCTTAGCGATCAGAGCGCACACAGTGATCTGACAAATACCCAAAAATACAAGAACGAGCTCTGAGACGTGGAAACTCTGTAGACTGCACACCTGTTCCTATCCTAAACACAACTAAAAGCGGCTGTGGATTGCGCCTAACAACTACCTAGGCAACTCGGCACAGCCTAAGAAACTAGCTAGCCTGAAGATAGAAAAATAGGCCTGACTTGCCCCCAGAGAAATTCCCCAAAGGAAAAGGCAGCCCCCCACATATAATGACTGTGAGTAAGATGAAAAGACAAAACGTAGGGATGAAATAGATTCAGCAAAGTGGGGCCCGATATTCTAGGACAGAGCGAGGACAGTAAAGCGAACTTTGCAGTCTACAAAAAACCCTAAAGCAAAACCACGCAAAGGGGGCAAAAAAAAAAACCACCGTGCCGAACTAACGGCACGGCGGTACACCCTTTGCGTCTCAGAGCTTCCAGCAAAACAAAAGACAAGCTGGACAGAAAAAAAGCAACAAAAAAGCAAAAAGCACTTAGCTATACAGAGCAGCAGGTCACAGGAACAATCAGGAGAAGCTCAGATCCAACACTGAAACATTGACAAGGAGCAAGGATAGCAGCATCAGGCGGAGTTAAGTAATGAAGCAGTTAACGAGCTCACCAGAACACCTGAGGGAGGAAGCTCAGAAGCTGCAGTACCACTTGTGACCACAGGAGTGAATTCAGCCACAGAATTCACAACAGCCGTCACACTAGCAGTATTTGGTCAGTATTTTACATCAGTATTTGTAAGCCAAAACCAGGAGTGGAACAAATAGAGGAAAAGTATAATAGAAACATATGCACCACTTCTGTATTTATCACCCACTCCTGGTTTTGGCTTACAAATACTGATGTAAAATACTGACCAAATACTGCTAGCGTGACGGCAGCCTTACCCTTTGGGCCAGTCCGAGCCTGGGTATAAGTGTGGTATAAAAATGTTGTGACTTTTTATTATTTATTATTATTATTATTATTTATTTATATAGCACCATTAATTCCATGGTGCTGTACATGAGAAGGGATTACATCAAAATACAAATATCACTTACAGTAAACAAAACTAACAATGACAGACTGGTAGAGAGGGAAGAGGACCCTGCCCTTACAGGCTTACATTCTACAGGATTATGGGGAAGGAGATGGTTAGTCGAGGGTTGCTGTAGCTCCAATGGTGTTGAGTTGGCCGTGTGGTCTTTACAGGCTGTAAGCTTCTTTGAAGAGGAGGGTTTTCAGGTTTCTTTTGAAGGATCCAAAATTCTTTCCCAGCGATTGCTAGGAAGAGGCACGATCAGCGGAATATACAGACGCTGAAAGGCGGGGGACCTGGGTGACAGGCTGACACACGCAGTGCGCATGCCCAGGAATCCTAGCCCCGCACTGTGCATAATGCATAACACACTGCGGGGCTGTGATTCCCAAGGTGGGTGGCTGCACTGCCCGCACAGGCGCAGTCTGCAAGCCTGGCTGGGACGTCAGATGGCCCCACACAGTAGTACACAGCGCAGGCGCCGATTTTGAAGTGAAAACAGTGCGGAGGGGGCGGTGCCAAAAGCCCCTGAAGATTGGAGTGACGGCAGAGTACCGGTTCAAGCTGGGGAGTGAGGACCTGCCTCCCTGGCGAAAGACAGGTATTTTGGAGAAGTTTCAAAACGCTTTATTTTGGGAATACATGAACCAAAAACTAAAAGAGCCACCTTGTTAGAATGCAGCATTACTGCTGCACAAGGTGGCTCTTTTAGTTTATAACGGCTGGAGGGGGGTGACAGTGGCCCTGTAAAGAAATCTTTCCTAGATGTAGGAATCCCTTTTTTCTACCCAAAAGGAAAGGCTATTGAGCATTTTGAAAGTTTTTGGAGTGAATAATTTATGCACCAGTTTTTTAGTATTGATCATTAAAGATAAGCAAATTTACCAAAATTAGAATTTGATAGATTAACTAATTCAGGTTTATTCTATGCAAATGGAATGAGCCCCAATTGCTGAGAAATAAACCCCTATCCATGCGCTGAGATTGTCACACCCTAAAACGTAATGAACAGATGGGTGAGGAAGGAGTTACCTCATGTCTTCTGCTGGCTTCCAGCCCAATTTGCTTCAGCAGGAGGTCTCTTCACCTTTGGTGCTGGCTAGGCTTCAATGTACATTCTGACATTATTACATCAGAACATATGCTGCGACCACATGCTCATGTGAGGTGGCGCTTTATAACGTCAGGCAGTGCACTGAGGCCCAGTTGACATCTGAAGTACAAGCAAAGAGTGAAGAAGAGATAGGCAGAGGACTGCCAAGCAGCTGTGTCAGTAAAAGCAGGTGAGGGGCTAGGGGAGTATAATTTTTATTGTTTTCTAACCCTTTCCTAGGGTTTTCTTATCCAGAAAATGATAGCAGACTAGCAAGTAATTTGATAGAATAGCACGTTAGGGTTGACGGAACGCACCAAATATATTTATTAGATGAGATAGGTGCGTTCACAACCCGGGATCCACCGTGCAGGAAAGAACCTGCTGCTAAGTAAGGCGGTGAAGTAAATTAGTATAAACGAACTCTGTTACTTCACAGAGCCCGTAGTAAAGAGAACGCTGTGCCCTGTTTAGCTCACAGGGAACACAGCTACTGAGTAGAGCCGACAGTGGTCATGCAGTCCCAACCAAACTCACTGCTCCTCTCCCGTGGAGCCGGAATTCTAATGGCTATTAGCCAGCCCTGAATTCACTCATGAGAATCTCTTCGCCTGGAGGTGCCAGCATTCTAGGGGCTTATTTCAGCCGGGTCCCTGACCACACACATGACCACACTGGCGCTGAGGTCGTACATATTTGATACTAGAGCATGGCCGTGTGGTCATGAAAACCTTTTATAGCTGCAGCAACTTCAGGACCTTCCTAGAAGGACCAATGGAAGGCTGCCACAGAACTTGATCAGGTACAGGGCCCTCCTGGAGGACCAATGGAAGTTGCTGCAGTACCTGAGCATGTGACCCTAGACCTCCACTGAAAGATCTTACCCTGGGCATGCTCAGTGTGTGCAAAGCAGGACTTAGTCCCAGAAAAGCCTGCCCGCCGCAGGCCAGTGCAGGGTACAATAGCAGAGCCTGGAGAGGCAGCAGTAACCCTTTGCACAGTATCAGATTCAATGAGACGCTGGGACCGATGTCTCCGCTGAGCAGGCTGCACTGTGGACGATGCAGAATGGGAGACCGCAGCAGACACGGCTCGACATTCCCCCTGTGCAGCGGCGGGAACTCAACTCCTAACAGCACATACCAAATTCTTAACAATTCAGATTTGAATTTTTTTTTTAAAATTTCATATTAATTCAAATTGTTTGGAGTCTGCTCACTCTTTCCTATTGAATGTACAGTATATATACATTTCCTAATGAAAGTTCACTTGTTCGAATAAAGGAACAGCAAACAAAGATTTCTCAAGAAAAGAGAAATAGCATTATCCAGGTCAGCGAAAGTAGTCTCTTGGCCTAGAAAATTACCAAACTGCATCATGTGAGTGCCATGACAGTTAGAAGAATACGAAATGAAGTCTGTCCATCCATGCAAAAGGCAAGAGGAGGACATCTAGGCAAAATATTGGAGTTTAAAAGTTTGCTTATCACAAGTTCTATCAGTTTTGGCGTGAAGTTTGTATGTTTTGTAATAGTAAGATCCCAGACACCCATGCAAGCACAGTGTGATGCACATAATACAAGTCTGGAATGGTGGCTCACAAAATAGTGAAGAAGCCTCGACTTCAATATGGTCATAAGAAGTGTTGGCTCGAGTTTGTAAAAAAGTATGAAAATGGTCAGTAAAAGTTTGGAAAAGGGTGATTTATAGGGATGAGATGAAAGTTAGCAGGCGTACTGCACAACGGAGGCAGCGGATGCATTTCTCCGGCGCATCCGCTGCCCCATTGTAAGGTGCGGGGAGGTGGGGGCGGAGTTCCGGCCGCGCATGCACGGTCGGAAAAAGCGGTCCGTCAGGAGCAAAAAACGTTACATGTAGCGTTTTTTGATCCCGACGGTCCGCAAAAGCATGACGCATCCGTCGCTCGACGGATGCGACGTGTGGCAATCCGTCGCAAATGCGTCGTCAATACAAGTCTATGGGGAAAAAACGCATCCTGCAAGCACTTTTGCAGGATGCGTTTTTTCTGCAAAACGACGCATTGTGACGGATTGCAGAAAACGCTAGTGTGAAAGTAGCCTTAACCCTTGCTCTGCCTCCTGTGTGTCACTGCATCCTACGCACCTGCTAGCATCCTACACAGCATTACATGAACACCCGATTTCTTAAATTATGACTGGTCAGAACAATCAAAGTAATTGTTACCGTCACTTTTCGTGTCTCCCCTATTTCCTCATCGATTGTAAGCTTGTGAGCAGTGCCCTCATCCATCTTGGTATCTGTTCTTTATGTGATTATTGTTATTCTGTAATGTCTTTTATTGTCTGTACAAGTCCCCTCTAAAATGTAAAGTGCTGCGGAATATGCTGGCGCTATAGAAATAAAGTTTATTATTATGATTTATTATTCTGTAGGCTGAAGGTCATATATCATACATAAATTTGACTTACAACTATTTAGCATATGATTCGTTATGCAGATTCTTGTCTTGTCACTGAATTGCTACTGTTTTGCTCCTAAAAAATTTTTTTTTATTTTTTATTATTTTGTCAGTATTTTGTAAATCCATCTTTGGGTTTCATAGTTACATAGTTCCATAGGTTAAAAGCAGACCTCTGTCCATCAAGTTCAACCATTCTCCACGAATTACGCATTTTGTCATAATTTATCAGTAAGGCTAGGTTCACTGCTAATGTCTGCTAGCGGACTTCGTTACATGGTGAAATTATCACAATTAACGTCATGTAACGGATCCGTTAGCGCACCCATTGACTGCAATGTGCTAACGGACCCCTAACGCATCACAAACGTATGCCATTTTTGGCATGCTTCTGCGATGTGCCGTTAGTTTCAGACGGACCTCGAACGCTGCTTGCAGCGTTCAGGGTCCGTTCCTCGGTAGCACAGATCAGGCATCTGCGCTAGCGGGATTGCCAAATGCAATCCCTTCTTGGACATTGCGTTAGCTCAGTCTGTTAGTGTATACGCTAAACGGATTGCACTAACGCAATGTGAACCTAGCCTTACACACAATGCTATGTGTACTGATGAAATCATCCAGCCCTTTTTTAAAAAGTTGTTACAGTGTCTGCCATTACTACCTCTTATGATAGGGCATTCCACAGTCTGACTGCGCTTACTGCAAAGAACCCTTTCCTATCTACCCACTGGAATCACTTTTCTTCCACCTGTAATGAGTGCCCCTTAGTCCTTGGTATGGTCTTTGGAAGGAATAAGTCATGTGCCAGGCCTTTGTACTGGCCACACATATACATACAATTGAGATCTGCTCTGAGGCATGTTTTTTTCTAAGTTAAACAAGCCCAACTTTTCCAACTTCTCATCATATGAGAGGCCTTTCATCCCTTGTAGTAATGTAGTTGCCTGCCTTTGAACTGACTCTAACTTTCTGAATACCCTTTTTAAAATGTGGAGCCCAAAACTGGATGACAATAGTGCCTGAATCTTTCTGGACATGTTCTCGATTAGTTTCAAATATGTCTTGACCAAAATCTGATTCCAGGTCTCTTCTACACATTCCTAAAGTTGTGTACTGGTCAACTGACTTGAGTATTTATATAGTTTTTTTCTTCAACTCTATCTACAAGTGTTTTATTGGGTTGAGGTCTGGAGACCAATCCAGCACATTTATTTCATTGTCATTGAACCATTTCTTCACCAATCTCGACATATGCTTGAGGTCACTGTCCAGCTGGGACACTATGTCATCCTTTTCATACCCATAGTACTCAAGTGTATGAAGTAACTCTTCTTGTAGGGTACTCACATATAGCTCAGCATTGAGACACCCATCGATCCTGGTCAAGTATCCAATGCTTTTGGCTGTGAAACAACCCCATATCATCAGGGTTCCTCCACAGAACATGGCAGTTCCTTCAATTTCTCAATTTATTAGCACCTTTTTCCCTTGTTCATTTCAGACCCATTTGCACCCATCAGAGACTAGTCTGCTAACTTTCATCTCATCCCTATAAATCACCCTTTTCCAAACTTTTACTGACCATTTTCATACTTTTTTACAAACTCGAGCCAACACTTCTTATGACCATATTGAAGTCGAGGCTTCTTCACCATTTTGTGAGCCACCATTCCAGACTTGTATTATGTGCATCACACTGTGCTTGCATGGGTGTCTGGGATCTTACTATTACAAAACATACAAACTTCACGCCAAAACTGATAGAACTTGTGATAAGCAAACTTTTAAACTCCAATATTTTGCCTAGATGTCCTCCTCTTGCCTTTTGCATGGATGGACAGACTTCATTTCGTATTCTTCTAACTGTCATGGCACTCACATGATGCAGTTTGGTAATTTTCTAGGCCAAGAGACTACTTTCGCTGACCTGGATAATGCTATTTCTCTTTTCTTGAGAAATCTTTGTTTGCTGTTCCTTTATTCGAACAAGTGAACTTTCATTAGGGAATGTATATATACTGTACATTCAATAGGAAAGAGTGAGCAGACTCCAAACAATTTGAATTAATATGAAATTTAAAAAAAATTAAAAAATTCAAATCTGAATTGTTAAGAATTTGGTATGTGCTGTTAGGAGTCGAGTTCCCGCCGCTGCACAGGGGGAATGCCAAAGAATTGGCGTAGTCTTGGAGACGGGAGTCGGAGGTTCTGATTATTGAGGATATTTACCTTAGGTCATTAGCAGAACGGAGGGCATGGGTAGGGTGGTAGACGGAGACGAGGGAGGAGATGTTGGATGGTGCTGAACCTTGGAGCGCTTTGTGGGTGAGAGTGATAAGTTTATATTGAACTCTGGAATGCATGAGTAACCAGTGCAATGATTGGCACAGGGTAGAGGCATCTGTCCAATGGTTGGTAAGGAATATGATCCTGGCTGCAAGCATTCAAGAGAGATTCGAGAGGGGAGAGTTTGGTAAGAGGGAAACAGATTAGTAGAGAGTCACAATAGCCCAGATGAGAATGAATAAACAGTAAGAGTTTTTGCAGAGTTGAAAGTAAGTAAGGTCGAATTCTAGAAATGTTTTTGAGGTGCAGATAACAAGAGCAAGCCAGTGACCAGAGGTGGGGGTTGAATGAAAGCTCCAAATCAAGTATGACCCAAAGACAGCGGGCATGTTGCTGGGGAGTAATGGTAGAACCACAGATAGAAATGGCAATTTCGGGCAAAGGTAGGTTAGAGGAGGGAGGAAACACAAGGAGTTCAGTTTTCAACAGATTCAGATACAGGGAGGACATGATGATGGAAACTGAATCTGTTGAAAACTGAACTCCTTGTGTTTCATGCCTGGAGCATGCATAAATTCTGCGTCTTGGTGTAGGTGACATGATGATATCATTCCTTCACCCCGATTTGGATGCTCATTGTGCTGGCAGAGTCAGGGTTAGGTGAGTATACTGTGTTTTTTATGATATAAGTTAGTATTTGTAAGGGAATGAGAGGACATTATACAATATGTAGGTGGATGTGAGGGACATCATGCTATATATAGTGGGATGTGGAGACATCATACTGTGCATAGAGAGCTGTAGGGCACTCATCCTATATATAGTGGGGTATGGGGATATTAAACTGTATATAGGAAGCTGTTGGGGCCCCATTCTGTGTGTAGCGAGCTGTTGGGCCCCATACTGTATATAAGGTGCTATGAGGGACCACATACTGTATATAAAGGAGCTTTGGGGGACATCATACTGTAAATACGGAGCTGTGTGGACATCATAGATATAAAGGCAGTTGGTATTCTAACTGCCAAAGGAGGCATTATTACTTTCTAGGGGCAAAGTGTGTACACTATTACTTTCTAGGGCACTCACAGAAAGCCTTAATATTTTATTGGTTGTTATTTTACTTTCTAGAGAGCACAAAGGGGAATTTTACTATGCAAGGAGCACAGTGGTGGGCATTTTTATGAGAGGCATTAAGAGGAGCAACATTATCATGTTACACAGAAGGTGCAGAAATAGGGACAATTACAATAGCATAGACTTAGCCTATTGGTATCATCAGGATGAAAAGTTGGTGTAGGTTGGAAATATATGGGTATTATTTTGGAATGTGAGAAGACAAATGTATTTGTTGTAAACTCTACAGACTTGCCACTGCTGGAGAAGTTATGTCATTCTGAGACATATGGAAAAGACGGGAAAAGTAAATGACTGCATTAGAAAGCACATCACCTGAAAGTCAATATACAATGCTAAAAAAAATAAAGGGAACACTTAAACAACAGAATATAACTCCAAGTAAATCAAACTTCTGCGAAATCAAACTGTCCACTTAGGAAGCAACACTGTTTGACAATCAATTTCACATGCTGTTGTGCAAATGGAATAGACAACAGATGGAAATTATTGGCAATTATCAAGACACACTCAATAAAGGAGTGGTTCTGCAGGTGGGGACCACAGACCACATCTCAGTACCAAATGGCTGATGTTTTGGTCACTTTTAAATGTTGGTTGTGCTTTCACACTCGTGGTAGCATGAGACAGACTCTACAACCCACACAAGTGTTTCAGGTAGTGCAGCTCATCCAGGATGGCACATCAATGCGAGCTGTGGCAAAAAGGTTTGCTGTGTCTGTCAGCATAGTATCCAGAGACGCTACCAGGAGACAGGCCAGTACACCAAGAGACGTGGAGGGGGCCGTAGGACAGCAACAACCCAGCAGCAGGACCGCTACCTCAGCCTTTGTGCAAGGAGGAACAGAAGGAGCACTGCCAGAGCCCTGCAAAATGACCTCCAGGAGGCCACAAATGTGCATGTGTCTGGACATATGGTTAGAAACCGACTCCATGAGGATGGTCTAAGTGCCCCACGTCCACAGATGGGGGTTGTGCTCACAGCCCAACACCGTGCAGAACGCTTGGCATTTTCCACAGAACACCAGGATTGGCAAATTCGCAACTGGCGCCCTGTGCTCTTCACGAATGAAAGAAGGTTCACACTGAGCACGTGACAGATGTGACAATGTCTGGAGATGCCGTGGAGAGCGATCTTCTGCCTGCAACATCCTTCAGCATGACCGGTTTGGCAGTGGATCAGTATTGGTGTGGGGTGGCATTTCTTTGGAGGGCCGCACAGCCCTCCAGTGCTCGCCAGAGGTAGCCTGACTGCCATTAGGTACTGAGATGAGATTCTCAGACCCCTTGTGAGACCATATGCTGGTGCGGTTGGCCCGGGGTTCCTCCTAATGCAGGACAATGCCAGACCGCATGTGGCTGGAGTGTCGCACCAGCTCCTGCAAGATAAAAGCATTGAAGCTATGGACTGGCCCGCCTGTTCCCCAGACCTGAATCCGATTGAACACATCTGGGACATCATGTCTCGCACCATCCACCAACCTCACGTTGTACCACAGATTGTCCAGGAGTTGGTGGATGCTTTAGTCCAGGTCTGGGAGGAGATCCCTCAGGAGAACGTCCGATGCCTTATCAGTAGCATGCCCAGACATTGTAGGGAGATCATACAGGCATGTTAAGGCCACACCCACTACTGAGCATCATTTCCTTGTCTTGAGGCATTTCCACTGAAGTTGGATCAGCCTGTAACTTCATTCTCCACTTTGATTTTGAGCATCATTCCAACTCCAGACCTCGGTGGGATATTAGTTGTGATTTACGTAGATCATTTTTAGGTTTTATTGTTCTCAACACATTCCACTATGTAACAAGTAAAGATTTACAACTGGAATATTTCATTCAGTGATATCTAGGATGTGGGATTTTAGTGTTCCCTTTATTTTTTTTGAGCAGTTTATATCTGCAGTGCAATCTTTTATCATATTCTTCAGAATTGCTATATGGTCACCCTAAGGCAGTAATATCAGTCTTGGTTTTTGTATATTTTTTATACCAGAATAAAAATCATTGTTCTCAGCAGCATATCGCCCCTTGTAAACAGGAGATTTGCTTCCGATAACTTGATATGTATGGGGACAGAATGCTCTATTAGTGATCGTTCTGTCCCCATCATTCTTTTTTCAACGTGTGTAAAGAGGCCAATAAAAAAGCGCCAAACCATATGAATATAGTCGATAAACTCTCGTTTAATGGTATAAAATGTTATTGTGTGATGATACAAATATATAAGCATTTGGGGCCCCACTTTTTTTTGTCGAGGCTACACTTTGTCTAAAACTGGCCTTACTGGAATGGTCATCCAATGAGTTTATAGAGGCCATATTTAATTGAGATTACTGGGGGTTTTTTTATCGTTCTTTTCATAACCAAAAGTTGTCAAAAAAACTTAACACTTTACTTTCTATACTGAATTGGGCCCAATAGAAAATATTTTAATTTTCCCTAAAATATACAATATATGTGACTTAGATTGATGCACAAAAAATGACTTACCCCATTCAGACAAATTCTTGTTCCAGAGTTGCACAATGTGTAGTTGCTTTTTGAAGTGGAAGTGGGACATAAAGAAATTGTTCCTGTGCAGAAACTTTGAAATGTACATTCAGCTTCCTCGCGACACAGTTCCCCTTTAGGCTTATATGAGCAGAAGTTATTGCAGCACTGTCCTTGACTGGGACTAAAATGGTTATAAAAAGATTGATGTTGGTCCACTCACAATATTACATTTAGGTGATATTGTATTACAGTGTCATTAAATGCATGTGACACTATTATGAATATGGTAAAAGAGGATCAATGAGGAACTACTTCTAGACCGAGGAGATTGCTTCCCTATGACCCATATTAAGAGAATTATGGCTGCCCACCAAAGCAAAAGCTAAAAAAAAATTTAAATACAAATAATTATGCAGGTCTTATGTATAGAGATAGCAAACATTTACCAATAGTGCTCTTAATTCACTATACAAACATTTTGCCCATACATACCAAAGTCCTTTCCTAAACATCCAACATGTTTGACATAATTTTGCAAATAAACATTCTGAGGTCATTGAGTTTTAATTGACAAGGTCATCTCTAGTAATTAGTAAAGTAGCACTCATTCAAAGCGCCAGCTTTCCAAATTGTGAAAAAAAACATTACTGCATAGCCATTGATTGGATAGAAAATATGTATATAAAACTCTGATGTCTGAATTTTTGAGGTTCTTTTGATGCAAATATAGTCTTTTTAATGGTAAATACAAATATGCTACTGGTTACCAATAATAAACATCTAACAACACACTGTAGTATAAGACTTCATAGGTTTCTTAAATTGTAAAACTTATCCCTTTTGAGGGGTAGATGACTATCGTGATGATGTTTATGAACAGCATGAGCAAACAGAAAAGGCTGTGGCTTTTTTACACTGGGTGGTACAAAAATTATCCCTTTTTGGGAAGCATCAAAACCTTTTTTTTGCTAAATGGACAAGTCATTCAAAAATTATCTCTTTATTTAGGGAGTTAAAACGGATGTGCTGTTTTGACCGGGAAGAAGAAATTAGTTCTCAACTAGGAATGAAAAATTATCCCTTTTTTGGGCACTGCGACAGGTTTGCTACTTTCAAGCACATATATTTCTGAAGGAAATATTGCAAAATTAAATCCAGGAAGTGATTGACCATAAGGCAACCAGAATGTTCTGAACATTGTTGCTCACAAAAATTTCTAGCCACAATATATAGGGAGTCAGCCAGCGTGAATGTCTCTTTGTCCACTGAATGACTTTTCTTACCCATGCCTTCAAGCTGTAAAAGTGATTAGAAGTGCATTGCCTTTCATGTGTAAAAACTGCACTGCCTGCTTGAGATGGGGTCATGTCAGTTGAGCAGGATATGGAGAAGGTGTAGAAGAGACAGATAACTGTTGCCTGGCTGTGAAAATAAATGTAGCTTCCAGTCACGGAGGATCTATCATCTATCAAAGTTGTAGTGTTGCTTCATTGCCGCTCAAATATTCAACTAGTTGGCCATGAAATACATGTATTGTCCTTGTCAGTAGTGGCGGCTCCAAGTATATAAAGAGCAGTGCACTTTATAGCCCAAAAACAAGTTGAGAGAGCAGCCTACCTTCTCCTTCACATGAAAGAATAGAGAAGGCACCTGTTTCTGTGAGAAATATTGGCCGCTGTGTGTCTCCCAGTAAAGATGAGTGCACCATCTAATTTCTCAAAAACCAGATCTGTTTTGGGACAACTGTTTAAATAGTCAAATCAAATATGTACAGTTGTGAGAAAAAGTATTTGCCCCATTCCTGATTACATATTCTTTTGCATGTTTGTCACACTTAAATGTTTCAGATCAACAAACAAATTTAAGTATTAGACAAGATAGCACAATTAAAAATGCAGTTTTTAAATGAAGGCCTTTATTGTTAAGGGAAAAAGAAATCCAAACCTACAGGGCCCTGTGTGAAAAAGCGATTGCCCCTTAAACCTAATAACTGGTTAGGCCATTCTTAGTAGCAACAACTGCAAAGAATTTGCGATAACTGGCAATGGGTTTATCACAATGCTCTGGAGGAATTTTGGCCCATTCATCTTTGCAGAATTGTTGTAATTCAACCACATTGGAGGGTTTCCAAGCATGAACTGCCTTGTTAAAGGGAACCTGTCACCTGAATTTGGCGGGACCGGTTTTCGGTCATATGGGCGGAGTTTTCGGGTGTTTGATTCACCCTTTCCTTACCCGCTGGCTGCATGCTGACCGCAATATTGGATTGAAGTTCATTCTCTGTCCTCCGTTGCTCAGGCGTGTACTACGGAGGACAGAGAATGAACTTCAATCCAATATTGCGGCCAGCATGCAGCCAGCGGGTAAGGAAAGGGTGAATCAAACACCCGAAAACTCCGCCCATATGACCGAAAACCGGTCCCGCCAAATTCAGGTGACAGGTTCGCTTTAAGATCAAGCAACAACATCTCAATCAGATTAAGGCCACTCCATAGTCTTAATTTTGTTTCCCTTAAGCCATTCAGAGGTGGACTTGCTGTGTGTTTTGGATAATTGTTCTGCTGCATAAACCAAGTGCACTTTAGCTTGAGGTCACAAACAGATGGCTAGACATTCTCCGTCAGGATTTTTTGGTAGACAGCAGAATTCATGGTTTCATTTACCATAGCAAGTCTTCCAGGTCCTGAAGCAGCAAAACAGTCCCAGACCCTGACACTATCATCACCATATTTTACTGTCGGTATGATGTGACTTTTCTGAAATGCTGTGTTACTTCTACACCAGATGTTATGGGACATACACCTTCCAAAAAGTTTAACTTTTGTCTCGTCAGTGCACAAAGTGTTCTCCCAAAAATCTTGGGGATAATCAAGTTGTTTTCTGGCAAAACTGAGACAAGATTTTATGTTCTTATTGCTCAGAAGTGGTTTTTGACTTGTAACTCTGTCATGCAGGCCATTTTTGCCCAGTCTCTTTCTTATAGTGGAGTCATGAACACTGACCTTAACTAAGGCAAGTGAGGCCATCAGTTCTTTGGATGCTGTTGTGGGGTCTTTGTGACTTCTTGGATGAGTCATCACTGCACTCTTGGGGTAATTTTGGTAAGGCCGGCCAGCCACTCCTGAGAAAGTTTACCACTGTTCTATGTTTTCACCATTTGTGGATAATGGCTCACACTGTGGTTAGCTGTAGTCCCAAAGCTTGAGCAATAGCTTTCTAACCTTTTCCAGACTGATAGATCTCAATTACTTTGTTTCTCATTTGTTGCAAAATTTCTTTGGATTACAGCATGATGTCTCGCTTTTGAGTATCTTTTGATCTACTTCACGTCGTAAGGCTGCATAAACCAAGTGCACTATAGCTTGAGGTCACAAACAGATGGCTGGACATTCTCCTTCAGGATTTTTTGGTAGACAGAAGAATTAAAGGTTTCATTTACCACAGCAAGTCTTCCAGGTCCTGAAGCAGCAAAACAGCCCCAGACCATGACACTACCATCACCATATTTTACTGTTGGCATCATGTTCATTTTCTGAAATGCTGTGCTACATCTACACCAGATCTTATGGAACATACACCTTCCAAAAAGTTAAACTTTTGTTTCGTGAGTACACAGAGTATCTCCCAAAAAATCTTGGGGATAATCAAGTTGTTTTCTGGCAAAACTGAGACAAGCCTTTATGTTCTTATTGTTTAGCAGTGGTTTTTGATTTGGAACTCTGTCATACAGGACATTTTTGCCCAGTCTCTTTCTTATGGTGGAGTCATGAACACTGACCTTAACTAAGGCAAGTGAGGCCATCAGTTCTTTGGATGCTGTTGTGGGGTCTTTTGTGACCTCTTGGATGTGTCGTCGTTGCGCTCTTGGGGTAATTTTGGTAAGGCCGGCCAGCCACTCCTGAGAAAGTTTACCACTGTTCCATGTTTTCACCATTTGTGGACAATGGCTCACACTGTGGTTAGCTGTAATCCCAAAGCTTGAGCAATAGCTTGATAACCTTTTCCAGACTGATAGATCTCAATTACTTTGTTTCTCATTTGCAGCAAAATTTCTTTGGATTACAGCATGATGTCTCGCTTTTGAGTATCTTTTGATCTACTTCACTTTGTAAGGTAGGTCCTATTGAAGTGATTTTTTGATTGAGAACAGGTGTGACAGTATTCAGACCTGCATGTGGTTAAGAAATTTGAACGCAGCTTCCCAAAGATGTGATAAACTCAATTACTTTATGTTTCAAGTGTGGGGGCAATCACTTTTTCACACAGGGCCCTGTAGGTTTGGATTTCCTTTTCCCTTATTTCCTCAGTAATAAAGACCTTTATTTAAAAACTGCATTTTGTGTTTACTTGTGTTATCTTTGTCTAACATTTAAATGTGTTTGGTGATCCGAAACATTTAAGTGTGACAAATATACAAAATAATAGGAAATCAGGAAGAGGGCAAAGACTTTTTCAAACAGCTGTATGCATATACAGTTATATGAAAACGTTTGGGCATCCCTATTAATCTTAAGCTTAATGTTTTATAAAAATTGTTTTTTTGCAACAGCTATTTCAGTTTCATATATCTAATAACTGTTGGACACAGTAATGTTTCTGCCTTGAAATGAGGTTTATTGGAAAATGTGCAATCTGCATTCAAGCAAAATTTGACAGGTGCATAAGTATGGGCACCCCACCAGAAAAGTTACATTAATATTTAGTAGATCCTCCTTTTGCAAAAATAACAGCCTCTAGTTGCTTCCTGTAGCTTTTAATGAGTTCCTGGATCCTGGATGAAGGTATTTTTGACCATTCCTCTTTACAAAACAATTCCAGTTCAGTTAAGTTTGATGTTTGCCGAGCATGGACAGCCCTCTTCAAATGATCCCACAGATGTTCAATGATATTCAGGTCTTGGGACTGGGATGGCCATTCCAGAACAGTGTAATTGTTCCTCCGCATGAATGCCTGAGTAGATTTGGAGCAGTGTTTTGGATCATTGTCTTGCTGAAAGATCCATCCCCTGCATAACTTCAACTTTGTCACTGATTCATGAACATTATTGTCAAGAATCTGCTGATACTGAGAGGAATCCATGCGTCCCTCAACTTTAACAAGATTCCTGGTGCCGGCATTGGTCACACAGCCCCAAAGCATGATGGAACCTCCACCAAATTTTACTGTGGGTAGCAAGTGTTTTTCTTGGAATGTTGTATTTTTTGGCCGTCATGCATAACGCCTTTTTGTATGACCAAACAACTCAATCTTGGTTTCATCAGTCCACAGAACCTTCTTCCAAAAAGAAATTGGCTTCTCCAAATGTGCTTTTGCATACCTCAGCTGACTCTGTTTGTGGCGTGCTTGCAGAAATGGCTTCTTTCGCATCACTCTCCCATACAGCTTCTCCTTGTGCAAAGTGCATTGTATAGTTGACCGATGCACAGTGACACCATCTGCAGCAAGTTGATGCTGCAGCTCTCTGGAGGTGGTCTGAGGATTGTTCTTGACTGATCTCACCATTCTTCTTCTCTGCCTTTCTGATGTTTTTCTTGGCCTGCCACTTCTGGCCTTAACAAGAACTGTACCTGTGTTCTTCCATTTCCTTACTATGTTCCTCACAGTGGAAATTGACAGGTTAAATCTCTGAGACAGCTTTTTGTACCCTTCCCCTGAACAACTATGTTGAATAATCTTTGTTTTCAGATCATTCTACTCAATACTGAGCAAAGGATCTAAATACTTATGACTATGTGATATTTTAGTTTTTCTTTTTTATTAAATTTGCAAAAATGTCTACATTTCTATTTTTTCCAGTCAAGATGGGGTGCAGAGTGTATATTAATGTGAAAAAATGAACTTTTTGAATTTACCAAATGGCTGCAATGAAACAAAGAGTGAAAACTGTAAAGGGTTCTGAATACTTTCTGTACCCACTGTTAATGTAATGGTAGAGGTATTAACCCTAGAGATGAGCGAATCTTTTGACTTTTGGTTTAGTTCGGCAAACATTTAAATGTTCACTGATTTGTTCGACGAACTTAGTCGAACGTCAAAAGCTACGCCTCCCCTACTGCACTTTTTCAGGCACATGACAGCTGATCTGATCAGCTGTCATGTGTTCCCCTAACAGCTGCGGATGGAATCGCAATCCACCCGCAGCTGTTAACATGTTAAATGCTGCTGTTGGTTTCTGACAGCAGCATTTACCATGCACGTGCCAGAAGCGGGTCGCAAACAACGTCAATAGGCGCCCCTGTTACATGACCACGGGGTGTCAATAAGTTGGTATGACAATCCTGGGTCTGACGGAGACCCCTGTGATTTTCATTGCCATTCTGTCAGATGACAGCATGAGCTCGCAGCTGTGACTGGAGGTAAAACGTTTACCTCCAGTCACAGGCGTCAGCTGATGTGATTACTGCTCCCATCAGCATATGCCTGCTGCAGCTGATAACAGCTACAGCAGGCACCAATGATAGGAGTATTCATCAGCCAGCACCTCCACTATAAATAAATGAAAAAAAATAACATGAGATCCCCTGTATTTTTGATAACCGGCCAGGCAAAATTGGCTGCAATCCTCAGCTGTCAGCTTTAGCAAGGCTGGTTATCAAGAATAGATGGGTCCCACACCATTGTTTTAATAATTTAAATAAATAATTTAAAAAACTACGTGGGGTTCTCCCCATTTTTGACAACTAGCCAAGCTAAAGCAGATAGCTGGGGGATGGTATTCTAAGGCTGGGAAGGGGCCATATATAGTGTCTTCCCCAGAGTAAAAATAGCAGCCCATAGCCACCCCAGAAAATGAGAATCTATTAGATGCACCAATGTTGGCAAGTGGGGTAATAGTTGGGGGGTTGATGTCACCTTCGTATTGTCCGGTGACATCGAGCCCATAGGTTAGTAACGGATGACAGGGAAGGAAAATTGTGGTTTATTATTTTAATTCTGTTACAGGAGACCATGGCTTCTGTGGACATGCGTATGGGTTAATTTAGGTTCATTAAAAAAGTCCTTGTCATTCTTTCAATCAAAGAACTTTATTTTGTCTGTGTGTTTATTTACAATATAACTATAGGATTATTAATGGATAGGTGTCTTATAAGCGCCTCTACATTACTAACCAGACAATACAAAGGTGACATCAACCCCACAAATATGAACCCAACGTGCCACCACCACAGGGCAAGTGTGAAGAACTGAGCAAAGCAGAATTACCGCACCTTATAAATGTGCCATTCTGGGGCGGCTGTGGGCTGCTATTTTGAAGCTGGGGGCCAATATCCATGGCCTCTTAAAATCCTGGGAATGCCAGTCCCCAGCTGTCTGCATTAGCTTGGCTGGTTGTCAAAAGGGAAGGGACCCCACGCGTTTTTTAAAATTATTTACTTAAATTAAAAAAAGGTGTATGACCCCTCTATTCTTCGTAACCAGCCGGAGAACAGTGCAAACAGTACTGCTGATTACCAGGTGCTGGAATGTGTCACACTGATGACACAGAAATGTCTTCCGTGTGTCATCAGTGTGCGCGTGTGCAGAACATTTTGCAGCCCGTGCTGCTACTGGAAACACTGACATCTGAAAGAGACCTTAATTAACTGGGTCATTTACTGAACTTTTGACGACTTTTGACGATTTTTAGGAAAAATGCTTGGGAATCTGAACACTAATTCAAATTCGATAATTTTGTGCCGAATATGAGATTGTCAAATGTTTTACGAACACGTTCGCTCATCTCTAATTAAGACCTAACTTTTTTAACAATATTAAACTGAATGAATTATGACAAAAATTAAAGGACAGTAACAAGTCACAACCAAACATGTATAAGGTGCATAAGAATGAGGTGCTCATTGATATCAGTTCTCTTTAAAATAATGGTTTAATCTCACTCATTAATCCTAATGAGACTTATCTCTCCTGAGTTCATGTATGGGGCATGATAGGGTATATTAGTGCCAGTTCCCCTGTATCTGAGCTCCTGCTGATATTGGCTCTAAAGGGATACATCTCATCAGAATTGATGGATGAGATTGAAACATTATTTTTAAAAGCACTGGTATTAATGAGCACCTTATTCTTATGCACCTTATACTGTACATGTTTGGTTGCGACTTGTTACTGTACTCTCACTCATGGCTGGTTACTTGTTATACTGTTTGAACATGAGAGTGCATTAGGACCTCTGCCTAAAAAAGGGGATCCTTTTACCGTTTAACATTAGGGTTGAGCGAAACGGGTCGAACATTTTCAAAAGTCGCCGACTTTTGGCTAAGTCGGGGTTTCATGAAACCCGATCCGACCCCTGTGCGGGGTCGGCCATGCGGTACGCGACTTTCGCGCCAAAGTCGCGTTTCAATGACGCGAAAAGCGCCATTTCTCAGCCAATGAAGGTAAACGCAGAGTGTGGGCAGCGTGATGACATAGGTCCTGGTCCCCACCATCTTAGAGAAGGGCATTGCAGTGATTGGCTTGCTGTCTGCGACGTCACAGGGGCTATAAAGAGGCGTTCCCGCCGACCGCCATCTTACTGCTGCTGATCTGAGCTTAGGGAGAGGTTGCTGCCGCTTTGTCAGAAGCAGGGATAGCGTTAGGCAGGGTCCATTAACCACAAAACCGCTTGTGCTGCAGCGATTTGCACTGTCCAACACCACCCTCGGTGTGCAGGGACAGTGGAAGTTTTTTTTTTTTTTTTTTTCCCCTCAGCGCTGTAGCTCATTGGGCTGCCCTAGAAGGCTCCCTGATAGCTGCATTGCTGTGTGTACGCCGCTGTGCAAACCAACTGCTTTTTTCAAAGCACAAATCCTCTTGTTCCTTCCTTTCTGCACAGCTATCTTTTTTGTTTGTCCACACTTTTTATTTCATTTGTGCATCAGTCCACTCCTTATTGCTGCCTGCCATACCTGGCTGAGATTACTGCAGGCAGGGAGATAGTAGCTGCCTGCCATACCTGGCTGAGATTACTGCAGGCAGGGAGATAGTAATTGTAGGACATTCCCTGTTTTGTTTTTTTTTGGTGGGAGATTAAGATTGGCAATTTGGCATTTCTGCTAGAGTGCCATCCCTGTGTGTGCCATCTCTCTCACATAGTGGGCCATAGAAAGCCTTTTCATTTTTCTGTATTTTTTTTTGTGGGGTGTATAAATTCTCCCTGATAAAAATACAGTGGGAGATTAATATTGGCCTTTGGGCTTGTGTGCCAGTCCTGAGTGTGCCATCTCTCTCACAAATAGTGGGCCATAGAAAGCCTATTTATTTTTTTTTTTGGTTTTATAAATTCTCCCTGAAAAAAAGGGAGATTAATATTGGCCTCTGGGCTTGTGTGCCAGTCCTGAGCGTGCCATCTGTGCCAGCCCTGAGCGTGCCATCTCTCTCACAAATAGTGGGCCATAGAAAGCCTATTTAATTTTTTTTTTTGTTTTATAAATTTTCCCTGAAAAAAGGGAGATTAATATTGGCCTCTGGGCTTGTGTGCCAGTTGTGAGCGTGCCATCTGTGCCAGTCCTGAGCGTGCCATCTCTCTCACAAATAGTGGGCCATAGAAAGCCTATTTAAATATTTTTTTGGTTTTATAAATTCTCCCAGAAAAAAAGGGAGATTAATATTGGCCTCTGGGCTTGTGTGCCAGTCCTGAGCGTGCCATCTGTGCCAGCCAGCCCTGAGCGTGCCATCTCTCTCACAAATAGTGGGCCATAGAAAGCCTATTTAATTTTTTTTTTTGTTTTATCAATTTTCCCTGAAAAAAGGGAGATTAATATTGGCCTCTGGGCTTGTGTGCCAGTTGTGAGCGTGCCATCTGTGCCAGTCCTGAGCGTGCCATCTCTCTCACAAATAGTGGGCCATAGAAAGCCTATTTAAATATTTTTTTGGTTTTATAAATTCTCCCAGAAAAAAAGGGAGATTAATATTGGCCTCTGGGCTTGTGTGCCAGTCCTGAGCGTGCCATCTGTGCCAGCCAGCCCTGAGCGTGCCATCTCTCTCACAAATAGTGGGCCATAGAAAGCCTATTTAATTTTTTTTTTTGTTTTATCAATTTTCCCTGAAAAAAGGGAGATTAATATTGGCCTCTGGGCTTGTGTGCCAGTTGTGAGCGTGCCATCTGTGCCAGTCCTGAGCGTGCCATCTCTCTCACAAATAGTGGGCCATAGAAAGCCTATTTAAATATTTTTTTGGTTTTATAAATTCTCCCAGAAAAAAAGGGAGATTAATATTGGCCTCTGGGCTTGTGTGCCAGTCCTGAGCGTGCCATCTGTGCCAGCCAGCCCTGAGCGTGCCATCTCTCTCACAAATAGTGGGCCATAGAAAGCCTATTTAATTTTTTTTTTTGTTTTATCAATTTTCCCTGAAAAAAGGGAGATTAATATTGGCCTCTGGGCTTGTGTGCCAGTTGTGAGCGTGCCATCTGTGCCAGTCCTGAGCGTGCCATCTCTCTCACAAATAGTGGGCCATAGAAAGCCTATTTAAATATTTTTTTGGTTTTATAAATTCTCCCAGAAAAAAAGGGAGATTAATATTGGCCTCTGGGCTTCTGTGCCAGTCCTGAGCGTGCCATCTGTGCCAGTCCTGAGCGTCCCATCTCTCTCACAAATAGTGGGCCATAGAAAGCCTATTTTATTTTTTTTTTGGGTTTCAGAAATTCTCCCTGGAAAAAAAAAGGGAGATTAATATTGCCCTTTGGGCTTGTGTGCCAGTACTAAGCGTTCCATCTCTCTCTCTCTCTCAGTCAGTGGGCCATAGAACGCATATTTTTGGTTTTATTTGTTTTCTAAATTCTCCCTGAAAAAATCATTTTATTTTATTTGGTTTCTAAATTCTTCCTGATAAAATCATATTTTTTTTATTATTTTTATTTCTAAAGTCTCCCTGAAAAAAAAAAAAAAAAAAACAACCAAAAAAACAGTGGGAGATTAATATTGGCCTTTCTGCTTGTGTGCCAGTCTTGACTCCTGGGTGTGCCATCTCTCTCTCTCTCTCTCTCTCTCTCTCTCTCTCTCCAATTGTGGTCCATAGAAAGCCTATATTTTTTTTCCTTGATTTGGGTTCTAAAATCTACCAGAGAAAATAACTACATCAATCATTGGTAGAAAAATATTGGCCTCTGGGTTTGTGTGCCACTCCTGACTCCTGTGTGCGTCATCTCTCAGTCAGTGGGCCATAGAACGCCTATTTTTGGTTTTATTTGTTTTCTAAATTCTCCCTGAAAAAATCATTTTATTTTATTTGGTTTCTAAATTCTTCCTGATAAAATCATATTTTTTTTATTATTTTTTTTTCTAAAGTCTCCCTGAAAAAAAAAAAAAAAACAGTGGGAGATTAATATTGGCCTTTCTGCTTGTGTGCCAGTCTTGACTCCTGGGTGCGTCATCTCTCAGTCAGTGGGCCATAGAACGCCTATTTTTGGTTTTATTTGTTTTATAAATTCTCCCTGAAAAAATCATTTTATTTTATTTGGTTTCTAAATTCTTCCTGATAAAATCATATTTTTTTTATTATTTTTTTTTCTAAAGTCTCCCTGAAAAAAAAAAAAAAAAAACAACCAAAAAAAACAGTGGGAGATTAATATTGGCCTTTCTGCTTGTGTGCCAGTCTTGACTCCTGGGTGCGTCATCTCTCAGTCAGTGGGCCATAGAACGCCTATTTTTGGTTTTATTTGTTTTATAAATTCTCCCTGAAAAAATCATTTTATTTTATTTGGTTTCTAAATTCTTCCTGATAAAATCATATTTTTTTTATTATTTTTTTTTCTAAAGTCTCCCTGAAAAAAAAAAAAAAAAAACAACCAAAAAAAACAGTGGGAGATTAATATTGGCCTTTCTGCTTGTGTGCCAGTCTTGACTCCTGGGTGTGCCATCTCTCTCTCTCTCTCTCTCTCTCTCTCTCTCTCTCTCTCTCTCCAATTGTGGTCCATAGAAAGCCTATATTTTTTTTCCTTGATTTGGGTTCTAAAATCTACCAGAGAAAATAACTACATCAATCATTGGTAGAAAAATATTGGCCTCTGGGTTTGTGTGCCACTCCTGACTCCTGTGTGCGTCATCTCTCAGTCAGTGGGCCATAGAACGCCTATTTTTGTTTTTATTTGTTTTATAAATTCTCCCTGAAAAAATCATTTTATTTTATTTGGTTTCTAAATTCTTCCTGATAAAATCATATTTTTTTTATTATTTTTTTTTCTAAAGTCTCCCTGAAAAAAAAAAAAAAAAAAAAAAAAAAAAAAAAAACAGTGGGAGATTAATATTGGCCTTTCTGCTTGTGTGCCAGTCTTGACTCCTGGGTGTGCCATCTCTCTCTCTCTCTCTCTCCAATTGTGGTCCATAGAAAGCCTACATTTTTTTTCCTTGATTTGGGTTCCAAAATCTACCAGAGAAAATAACTCCATCAATCATTGGTAGAAAAATATTGGCCTCTGGGCTTGTGTGCCACTCCTGATTCCTGTGTGCGTCATCTCTCACTCAGTGGCCCATAGAAAGCATATAGTTTGTTACATTTGTTTTCTAAATTCTCCCTGCAAAAATCTATTTTTTTTTTTTTGGGGGGTTTCTAAAGTGTTCCTGAAAAAAATAAAAATAAAAAAAAAATAATAGTGTGACATTAATATTAACATTTGTGCTTCAGTGACAGTCCTGCGTGTGGGGCATCTCTCTAATTTGCAGCCACCAAAAAAAGAGTGTGTAACATTGGGCCTGATTTTCGCTGTGGTCTCACCAACCTGTAAAGGGGTAGCTAAATCATACTGAAGTTATAGCTCACCGTGTAAGTTGTGTGACTGCAACAAATAACGTTAGTTTGGTTACGTTTTTAAAACAATGAGGAAGTCTAGTGGAAGAGGTCGTGGCCGGGGGCGTTCATTGTCAGCTGGTAATGAGGGTAGTGGTAGTGGTGGAGCATCAGGTGGTCGTGGGGGAAAAAATATTGCACCTAAGTCTGGAGCTGTGGAGCCAGGTTCGTCGTCCGGCTACACAAGGCCTCGAACGCTCCCTTTTCTGGGATTAGGAAAACCGCTTTTAAAGCCGGAGCAGCAAGAGCAAGTTTTGGCTTATCTTGCTGACTCAGCCTCTAGCTCTTTTGCCTCATCTCGTGAAACTGGTAAAAGTAAAAGCAGCGCGTCGTTAGTGGATGTTCACGGTCAGGGACAAGTCACTTCCTTGTCCTCTTCAGCAAAAACAACAACAGAGAAGAATGCAGCAGGCGACACAACGGGTTACTCCATGGAGCTCTTTACACATACCGTCCCTGGCTTAGAAAGTGAAGCAGTTAACAGTCCATGCCCATTACAAATTGAATCTGACATGGAGTGCACTGACGCACAGCCACAGCCAGACTACTATGCTGGTCCTTTGACTCAGACCACAACATTGCCCTCGCAGGGTGCTGATCAAGAATCAGACCCTGATGAGACTATGTTGCCCCATCACGAACGCTATACCACCGAACGACACGGTGACACAGACGAAGTTGCGCAGGAGGTACAAGAAGAGTTATTAGATGACCCAGTTCTTGACCCCGATTGGCAGCCATTGGGGGAACAGGGTGCAGGCGGCAGCAGTTCTGAAGCAGAGGAGGAGGAGGGGCCGCAGCAGGCATCAACATCGCCACAGGTTCCATCTGCCGGGCCCGTATCTTGCCCAAAACGCGTGGCAAAGCCAAAACCTGGTGGAGGACAGCGTGGCCATCCGGTTAAAGCTCAGTCTGCAATGCCTGAAAAGGTATCCGATGCTAGAAAGAGTGCAGTCTGGCATTTTTTTAAACAACATCCAATTGATCAGCGCAAAGTCATCTGTCAAAAATGTTCTACTTCCTTAAGCAGAGGTCAGAATCTGAAAAGTCTCAATACTAGTTGCATGCATAGACATTTAACCACCATGCATTTGAAAGCTTGGACTAACTACCAAACGTCCCTTAAGGTTGTTGCACCCTCGGCCAATGAAGCTAGTCATCAACGCAACATCCCTTCCGGCAGTGTAGGACCACAATTTAGCGCACCACCTGCTGTATCTGTGCAGGTATCTTTGCCAGGCCAAAGCAGTCAGGGTCAGGGAATCACCAGTTTCGTAGTAGGAAACACTGCATCTAGGGCACCGGCGGCAACAATACCATCTCCCACCGTCTCTCAGTCTGCCATGTCCACCGGCACCCCCGCTAGTTCCACGATCTCCAGCTCTCCAGTCCAGCTCACCCTACATGAGACTATGGTTAGAAAAAGGAAATACTTAGCCTCGCATCCGCGTACACAGGGTTTGAACGCCCACATAGCTAGACTAATCTCGTTAGAGATGATGCCCTACCGGTTAGTTGAAAGCGAAGCTTTCAAAGACCTGATGGACTACGCTGTACCACGCTACGAGCTACCCAGTCGACACTTTTTTTCCAGAAAAGCCATCCCAGCCCTCCACCAGCATGTTAAAGAGCGCATCGTCCATGCACTCAGGCAATCTGTGAGCACAAAGGTGCACCTGACAACAGATGCATGGACCAGTAGGCATGGCCAGGGACGTTACGTGTCCATCACGGCACACTGGGTAAATGTGGTGGATTCAGGGTCCACAGGGGACAGCAAGTTTGGGACAGTTCTGCCTAGCCCACGGTCTAGTAAACAGTTGTCTGTAGCCGTTCGCACCCCCTCCTCCTCCTCCTCCTCGTCCTCCTGCAGAAGCAAGAGCTCGTCCACAGACCGCAGTCGCACAAACACTCCATCCGCACCTGCCACTGTTGCACACCAGGTCTCCCATTATGGGGCAGCTACTGGCATACGTCAGCAGGCTGTATTGGCTATGAAGTGTTTGGGCGACAATAGACACACCGCGGAAGTTCTGTCCGAGTTCTTGCAGCAAGAAACGCAGTCGTGGCTGGGCACTGTAGATCTTGAGGCAGGCAAGGTAGTGAGTGATAACGGAAGGAATTTCATGGCTGCCATCTCCCTTTCCCAACTGAAACACATTCCTTGCCTGGCTCACACCTTAAACCTGGTGGTGCAGTGCTTCCTGAAAAGTTATCCGGGGTTATCCGACCTGCTCCTCAAAGTGCGTGGACTTTGCGCACATATCCGCCGTTCGCCTGTACACTCCAGCCGTATGCAGACCTATCAGCGTTCTTTGAACCTTCCCCAGCATCGCCTAATCATAGACGTTGCAACAAGGTGGAACTCAACACTGCACATGCTTCAGAGACTGTGCGAACAGAGGCGGGCTGTTATGTTTTTGTGGGAGGATACACATACACGGGCAGGCAGTAGGATGGCAGACATGGAGTTGTCAGGTGTGCAGTGGTCGAAGATTCAAGACATGTGTCAAGTCCTTCAGTGTTTTGAGGAATGCACACGGCTGGTTAGTGCAGACAACGCCATAATAAGCATGAGCATCCCCCTAATGCGTCTGCTGATGCAAAGTTTGACGCACATAAAGGATCAGGCGTCTGCACCAGAGGAAGAGGAAAGCCTTGATGACAGTCAGCGATTGTCTGGTCAGGGCAGTGTACATGACGAGGTACCGGGCGAAGAGGAGGTGGAGGATGAGGAGGATGATGGGGATGAGTATATTTTTAATGAGGAAGCTTTCCCGGGGGCACGGGAAATTGGTGGCGTGGCAAGGCCGGGTTCTGGTTTTTTGAGGGACACAAGTGACGTAGATTTGCCTGCAACTGCCCCTCAACCAAGCACAACCGCAGATTTGACAACGGGAACTTTGGCCCACATGGCGGATTATGCCTTGCGTATCCTCAAAAGGGACACACGCATTACAAAAATGATGAACGATGACGATTACTGGTTGGCCTGCCTCCTTGATCCTCGCTATAAAGGCAAATTGCAAAATATTATGCCACATGAGAACTTGGAACTAATATTAGCAACAAAACAATCAACTCTTGTTGACCGTTTGCTTCTGGCATTCCCTGCACACAGCGCCCGTGATCGTTCTCACACGAGCTCCAGGGGCCAGCAGACCAGAGGTGTTAGAGGGGCAGAAATCAGAAGTGGCGTTGGACAGAGGGGTTTTCTGACCAGGTTGTGGAGTGATTTTTCTATGACCGCAGACAGGACAGGTACTGCAGCATCAATTCAAAGTGACAGGAGACAACATTTGTCCAGTATGGTTACAAACTATTTTTCATCCCTTATCGACGTTCTCCCTCAACCGTCATTCCCATTTGATTACTGGGCATCCAAATTAGACACCTGGCCAGAATTGGCAGAATATGCATTGCAGGAGCTTGCTTGCCCGGCAGCTAGTGTCCTATCAGAAAGAGTATTCAGTGCTGCAGGTTCAATACTAACAGAAAAAAGGACTCGTCTGGCTACCCAAAATGTAGATGATCTAACCTTCATTAAAATGAACCACAACTGGATTTCAAAATCTTTTGCCCCACCCTGCCCGGCTGACACCTAGCTTTCCTATGAAAAGGTCTTGCCTGTGGACTATTCTGAATGACTTTTCCAATCTCGTAATTTTCTTCACCTGATTGTCCAGCATACGACATGTTTCCACCTCACGAAATGGCCAAACTCCCCACACGGGGCCGTGCTATCGCCACTTTGCGCTTGGACCCTTGAGAGTGCTGTTTGTCTGAAGAGGTGGGTGTGGCCGCTTTTGGTCGACGGCACTGCCACTGGGTCCCTCATAGTACAATAAAGTGTCTCTGGCGGTGGTGGTGCGCACCCAACGTCAGACACACCGTTGTAATATGAGGGGCCCTGTGCCTGTACCGCCGGCCACAAGACAGTTCCCCCCCCCAGCTCAAACAGTGCTCTACCACTAGCAAAATTATCTCTCACAGCTTCACCAATGTGTAGTCTAGCCGCTGACATCCTTCAATGCCTGGCACTGACAATACCATTGTTTTGACATTTTTGTTATGTTAGGCCTTCGAAGCCTGTCTGCGGTCCCTTCTTTCTACAACTACTACACTGACCAGGCCACTGCTGGCCGTGTTACCCTGGAACCAATTTAAAAGTGCCTACAGTCAGCCCAATTTTGTTATGTTAGGCCTTCGAAGACTGTCTGCCGTCACTCCTTCCACTAGACTTCCACTGACCATACACTGCTGCCCATGTACCCCTGGAACCAATTTAAAGTGCCTACAGCCAGCCCAATTTTGTTATGTTAGGCCTTCGAAGCCTGTCTGCGGTCACTCCTTCCACTAGACTTCCACTGACCAGACCACTGCTGCCCGTGTACCCCTGGAACCAATTTAAAAGTGCCTACAGCCAGCCCAAGTTTGTTATGTTAGGCCTTGGAAGCCTGTCTGCGGTCACTCCTTCCACTAGACTTCCACTGACCAGACCACTGCTGCCCGTGTACCCCTGGAACCAATTTAAAAGTGCCTACAGCCAGCCCAAGTTTGTTATGTTAGGCCTTGGAAGCCTGTCTGCGGTCACTCCTTCCACTAGACTTCCACTGACCAGACCACTGCTGCCCGTGTACCCCTGGAACCAATTTAAAAGTGCCTACAGCCAGCCCAAGTTTGTTATGTTAGGCCTTGGAAGCCTGTCTGCGGTCACTCCTTCCACTAGACTTCCACTGACCAGACCACTGCTGCCCGTGTACCCCTGGAACCAATTTAAAAGTGCCTACAGCCAGCCCAAGTTTGTTATGTTAGGCCTTCTAAGCCTGTCTGCGGTCCATTCTTTCAACTACTACTACACTGACCAGGTCACTGCTGCCCGTGTACCCCTGGAACCAATTTAAAATTGCCTACAGCCAGCCCAATTTTTTTATTTTAGGCCTTCGATGCCTGTCTGCGGTCCATTCTTTCAACTACTACTACACTGACCAGGTCACTGCTGTCCGTGTACCCCTGGAACCAATTTAAAATTGCCTACAGCCATGTGTTATTATTTTAGGCCTTCGATGCCTGTCTGCGGTCACTCCTTCCACTAGGCCTCCACTGACCACACCACTGCTGTCCGTGTACCCCTGGAACCAATTTAAAATTGCCTACAGCCAGCCCAATTTTTTTATTTTAGGCCTTCGATGCCTGTCTGCGGTCCATTCTTTCAACTACTACTACACTGACCAGGTCACTGCTGCCCGTGTACCCCTGGAACCAATTTAAAAGTGCCTACAGCCAGCCCAAGTTTGTTATGTTAGGCCTTCTAAGCCTGTCTGCGGTCCATTCTTTCAACTACTACTACACTGACCAGGTCACTGCTGTCCGTGTACCCCTGTAACCAATTTAAAATTGCCTACAGCCATGTGTTATTATTTTAGGCATTCGATGCCTGTCTGCGGTCCATTTTTTCAACTACTACTACACTGACCAGGTCACTGCTGCCCGTGTACCCCTGGAACCAATTTAAAATTGCCTACAGCCATGTGTTATTATTTTAGGCCTTCGATGCCTGTCTGCGGTCACTCCTTCCACTAGGCCTCCACTGACCACACCACTGCTGCCCGTGTACCCCTGGAACCAATTTAAAATTGCCTACAGCCAGCCCAATTTTTTTATTTTAGGCCTTCGATGCCTGTCTGCGGTCCATTCTTTCAACTACTACTACACTGACCAGGTCACTGCTGCCCGTGTACCCCTGGAACCAATTTAAAATTGCCTACAGCCATGTGTTATTATTTTAGGCCTTCGATGCCTGTCTGCGGTCACTCCTTCCACTAGGCCTCCACTGACCACACCACTGCTGTCCGTGTACCCCTGGAACCAATTTAAAATTGCCTACAGCCATGTGTTATTATTTTAGGCCTTCGATGCCTGTCTGCGGTCACTCCTTCCACTAGGCCTCCACTGACCACACCACTGCTGTCCGTGTACCCCTGGAACCAATTTAAAATTGCCTACAGCCATGTGTTATTATTTTAGGCCTTCGATGCCTGTCTGCGGTCACTCCTTCCACTAGGCCTCCACTGACCACACCACTGCTGTCCGTGTACCCCTGGAACCAATTTAAAATTGCCTACAGCCATGTGTTATTATTTTAGGCCTTCGATGCCTGTCTGCGGTCCATTCTTTCAACTACTACTACACTGACCAGGGCACTGCTGGCCGTGTACCCCTGGAACCAACATCAGAAAATATAAAAATAAGTATTTTGCTTATAAAAAAGAAAATACTGGTGAGATATCAAATGCAGACATTTTAACATTAAAAACAAACACACAACTCTAATCTGGTACAGTACTAAAAATGGCCACCAGCTACAATTACTTTCTCCTGCAAGTAGTTAACTGAAAGTTTTTTTAAATTGAAAACACACATATGGCATCCACCGAGTGTTGTCCTGTCGCGTCTTCTTTATATTATTGCCGAGAAGATGCAAAATAATGAAAATAATAAAATCATTAATTACCAAAATAATAGAGAAAGTCAACACCACATTGCAAATAAACATTCATTCCAAATAAAGAAGCAGGGCGCGTCCGAGGGTGAGTATATACCTAATAAGAATATAATCACCCTCGGACGCGCAATGCTTATTTCCAACAGCCTTCCTTCCTAAGAATCAGCCCTTCCGTCGTGTAGAGAGACGTTGTGTTACACTCCAAGGTGTTCCCCAGGTTGCCTTTCCTGAGCTTCGATCTTCCGGCTCTCGTTTAGTAGTTCTTGGAAACTACTCTGCATTAGGCCTTCAAATTGGGTATGGGGTGTAGAGAGATGGTGTGTTCCACTCCAAGGTGTTCCCCAGGTTGCCTTTCCTGAGCTTCGATCTTCCGGCTCTCGTTTAGTAGTTGTTGGAAACTACGCTGCATTAGGCCTTCAAATTGGGTATGGGGTGTAGCGAGAGGGTGTGTTACACTCCAAGGTGTTCCCCAGGTTGCCTTTCCTGAGCTTCGATCTTCCGGCTCTCGTTTAGTAGTTCTTGGAAACTACACTGCATTAGGCCTTCAAATTGGGTATGGGGTGTAGAGAGAGGGTGTGTTACACTCCAAGGTGTTCCCCAGGTTGCCTTTCCTGAGCTTCGATATTCCGGCTCTCGTTTAGTAGTTGTCGGAAACTACGCTGCATTAGGCCTACAAATTGGGTATGGGGCGTAGAGAGAGGGTGTGTTACACTCCAAGGTGTTCCCCAGGTTGCCTTTCCTGAGCTTCGATATTCCGGCTCTCGTTTAGTAGTTGTCGGAAACTACGCTGCATTAGGCCTACAAATTGGGTATGGGGTGTAGAGAGAGGGTGTGTTACACTCCAAGGTGTTCCCCAGGTTGCCTTTCCTGAGCTTCGATCTTCATGCTCTCGTTTAGTAGTTGTCGGAAACTACGCTGCATTAGGCCTACAAATTGGGTATGGGGTGTAGAGAGAGGGTTTGTTACACTCCAAGGTGTTCCCCAGGTTGCCTTTCCTGAGCTTCGATCTTCCGGCTCTCGTTTAGTAGTTGTTGGAAACTACGCTGCATTAGGCCTTCAAATTGGGTATGGGGTGTAGCGAGAGGGTGTGTTACACTCCAAGGTGTTCCCCAGGTTGCCTTTCCTGAGCTTCGATCTTCCGGCTCTCGTTTAGTAGTTCTTGGAAACTACACTGCATTAGGCCTTCAAATTGGGTATGGGGTGTAGAGAGAGGGTGTGTTACACTCTAAGGTGTTCCCCAGGTTTCCTTGCCATTGCTTCGGTCTTCCGACTCTCGTTTAGTAGTTGTAGAAAAGTACACTGCATTAGGCCATACAAAATGGGTATGGGGTGGAGAGAGATGGTGTGTTACACTCCAAGGTGTTCCCCAGGTTGCCTTTCCTGAGCTTCTATCTTCAGGCTCTCATTAAATTGTGGTTAAATGGAACAACTGCATTTGGCGTACTAGTTGGTTTGGGGCCTACTATCGGTGTCTGCCACTCCTTGCTGTTCTCCTCCACTGAACAAAGCTGTGCCGCCTGTTTACTACGGTTGCCAATTTTGAACTGCATTTCGACTACTTACTGATTTGGCCCTACTCTCTGTGTCAGCCTCTCATTCCAGTTGTCCTCCACTGCAATGCCCCCTGGTTATTCCTGTGTTACCAATTTTGAACTGCATTTAGCCCACTTTCTTCTTTGGGCCTATATCTGTGTTTCCACTTCATCGTGCCCATTGCCCAGCCAGTGATAGATGAGTCTGCTGGTACATTGACCCATAACGCAACATTCCCCGTGCACGCTACACAACAACATTGTGACCCTGCTGAAAGTCAGGTTGCTCTTCCCGCATACCATACCACCTTACACGGGGACAAAGAGGAAGGTGCAGATGAAAGTGCAGGTTCCTTCATCAGGTGGGGGGAGGAATACTAGTTGGCGACGTCACTGGCACAGGGCCTCTCATAGTACGCAAAAGTGTTGCTGCCGGTGGGAGGCGCCCCCGCCGTGCAAACACACCGCTGTACTTTGAGGGGCCCTGTGCCAGTGCCAATGCCAACGAGTGGGCCCCCCCTGCTTGCTCAGGTTCACAGCACTTGCAAAGTTGAAATACTTACCTCTCCCTGCTCCACTGCCGTGACGTGGTCCAGATTTCCTGGGCCCACTAATTACTTGAACCAGCCCTACCCCCCACAACTTTAGCCAAATGACCCCCAATTTCAAATGCCTTCCAATTATTATAAGGTAAATTACGCTTGACAAGCTTCATTAAGAAGAATGGATGGTTTTGACATTAAAATGGCCACTCTAGGTGTTTTCCTGGCCCCCACTCACTGCCGACTATGCTGCCCCATTGACTTGCATTGGGTTTCGTGTTTCGGTCGATCCCGACTTTACGTCATAATCGGCCGATTTCACTCGACCCGACTTTGGACATAGTCGGGTTTCGCAAAACCCGGCTCGACTCTAAAAAGGTCAAGGTCGCTCAACTCTATTTAACATGTTTGCTAGACCTAGAGGTCTTAGTGAACATCAGCCAGGCTCAGACATGTCCAAAAGGTATAGAATCTGGAAAAGCTCCCTTATATAGACAACATTGTGCAGCATTTGGTGCAGTGGTCTTGAAACACATTGACACATGGCGGTCTTCAGATTAACTTCCTGTTCTTTAGTAATGTTCTACACAAGTTATGTGCTGCAATCCACTACCAAAATATTTGTGCCTCTGCCATGTAATGCAGATGAAGATTTCAATTACACACACCCAGGGACACCTGTATACGGTGCTTAGGGTCAGTGAAACAACCATCGGCCCAATTTGTCCATTACACTGCTTGGCCTGCCCTCATCTTTAATATTGTCTGTCAGGTATGGACTGGGGCTGAAATTTAGCCCTGGCATTTGAAATCACACAGGCCCTGTCCCCAGGCACCAGATGGGATATATTACTAATATTACCCTGGATGGAGGAAAGCAAGATATCCTACAAGACCAATATTTCAAATGAAACCCTTGGCCTGATGGGGTAAGTGACGGAGTCAGTGACTTTGTGGTCCATCACAAATCTTAACAGTATGGATGTCTTGAGAACACTGATTCTTTTAACAACATAGCAGATAAGGCAGCCCATGACCAGACAGGCCCTTCTGGCATTTGCTGGAATTGCCAGATGGCCAGTCTGGCCCTGCTGGCTGTGATAGCCCCCATGATTGATTGTGCTATATCATGTGATGTAATTGTTTCAGAGCACTATGAGGAAGCAGGCGCAGCCACACCTGATTTTATTAGCCCAATTTCTAGGTTTTCAGCTGCGTTTGAAATGGGTATTTTTTTTGCGATCCTTGTGAACCGAATCACCAAGTGGGGATGCTGGTACTTACAAATCTGAGGAAATTCAACTTAAAGTTGATCCTTGGCGGATTGCTCAGCTCAGCTCTACTATCTATTAACATATCTATTTGGTAGATACTACTGCACACATAAAACATACATTTTATTTAGTTTTCTCTTTTTGTTTTTCTCTGCATGCCTAGTCCTATATTTGAAATGTAAACCATAGCATACCTGCATTGTTTACCAGGCTTTAATGTACACTGCAAATCTTCTCCTGCATTGACACCATAACAGCACAAGTCATTTTCCTTAAGGCCTACATCACATTGTTCCCCATCTTCCACTATTTGATTGCCACATGTTGGTCGACCACTTTCTGAAAAAAATAGCACAGAGATTCAGCAACTTAAATGACTGTAATTTTCATGTGAAATTTCATACTGATTGTAAGCAGCACAGAGAAGAACACACAAATCACTGATTCATGTAGAGCAAACCTTGGCAAATTGTGGCCTACGAACCAAGACAGCCAGATGGCTGAACACAGTGGTGCATGAGCCACCACATGATACCACCCAACCATGCCTGTGTCCTACTTTCACCATTATCTGCATCCTCAGGATGCAGATAGCAGTGACTACAATGGTGGAGGAAGTAATAGACAGCTCCTCCTTTCACCATTCAGTGTGTGCTAATGAGACAACAGATGTGATTACATCAATGAGGCTGTTTGTGCGTGTGTGTGTGTGTATGTGTGTGTGTGTGGGCTCCTATTGTACAAAGGGGAGAAAACTCAAAAGGGGTGATAAAGTAAACCACCCCCTAAATGAAGCGAACCATCACTATTAAAATTAATTATTTTTTATTGAAAACATTTTTTTTTAAATATAAAAAGCAACATATATATTATACACAAAGAACATACCCCAAGGAGGGCAACACTGGCAAATCAATTAATATCAAATAACGTTCGATTATACTTAAATAAGTGTTTATGCATCCAAATAATCAATTGTATATAAAATATGCATTTGCATATGAATTATAGTATCAACTGGTTCACCAAGTGCTAAAAAGCATCTTTTGGTTGATTTGGCAAATAATCCCCATATATGCATATATATTCATGCTACATCTCAATGCAAACACTTAAACAACCTATACTTCAAACTAAGGGGATAATAATCCTATTCAAAAAGATCCATATTCAAAGTGCATGTGGGACATTACCTCCTTTGTTGGATATGGATCTTTTTGAATAGGTTACTATTATCCCCTTAGTTTGAAGTTTGAAGTTCAATAACACAAACGTGGCCTTTTCTGGCAAAACGGGAAACAAAAGATCACGTAAAGTACAGTCCATAGGCCCGCAGAGATCCACCTACTCAGGGTGCAATCAACAGTCCAGCATAGTTGCACATAAACACTTCTCTGGAGCTTCCTGACTCCGCATCCACAGACAGACAAAAAAAACCTCAGTGGTCAGACATTTAACTTGTTGAACCACACCCTGGGGGAAGAGATATGGCGAGTAACCATCGCACCCATCTCTTACAGTCACTCACAAAAAAGCCCAATTCGATCATGGCTGACTAACCCATCTCAGCACATAACAAGCAGGAGCAAATCTTCTGGATTTTTACATCATGGAAGACAGCAATCTTGGTGATAACTATCTCCCCTCACTTACATTGCCAGTGACCCTGCCACACTGTATATAACGGGACAGTGAGTACAATCATACTGTATAAAGGGAGCTGTGAGGACTATCACACTGACTATAGGGGGTTGTAGTGGGGTGGGCTGTGAAGACCATCATAATGTCTGCGAGAGGGCTATGGTGCCATCAATCTGTGACAATTATCACATGTGGGGGCTGTGATGAACATTATAATAAATCTGTCATACAGTGAATAGAGCTGTGGGGAAATCATACTGTGTAGGGGGCCATGATATTATGGTGAGGAGCATATTGTGTGTGGGAGCCATCATGCTATGCTATGGGAGTGCTGTGGCAAACCTTACAAGGTTCGGTTCGGTGAACGTTTCAATGTTCGCTGGACATGTTCATTGAACGGTTCGTCAAACGTACCCAAACTCCATTGGATTTAATAGGATGCAAAACCAAAAGCATAGCCAACACCTTAAGGGGGTTAAAAAACTTGCCAAACAGCTCAAATTAGGGGAAGACACCAGGAAAAGAGGCATCAATTGACCCAGAGTACAAATAGTATAATTGAGTAGGGTGAATGCATGGGACAGTGCTTGGACCAACATTTCTAGATGAAGCATTGATCAGTAATAGGAGGATGAGAGTCAGGTGTAGGCCTGGTGCTCTGAGAGCCCTGCCAAATTCAGGCAACACACATGAAGGAGACCTAACTTGGAGTCCTCACATTTCCAAAAATTAGGGGCAGACACCAGAAAAAGTGGTATCAATTGACCCACAGTAGAAATTTGATAATTGCACAGCAGCAGTCAGCCATGTACCATTCATGAAGTATCAAGGTCTGGGCCAGCATTTACAGCTTTGAATTTAAGTTTTAATTAAGTACTGCCAGTCAGGGAACCCTACTGCTACAGGCAACACACATGACGGAGACTCAACTTGGATTCTCCACATTTAAAAAAATCATTGTCACAATGTTACGACTGCGACCGCAAACGCGGCCCAGCCGACGCCTCCATGTCACCAGACCATGACGATATGGGGCGAGCGTCCCAGGTGGGAACAGAATGTGGACCCAATGGACCACATAGGGTAACCTGGACCTACCCAGACTAGGGAAGGACAGAGGGTAGGGTCTGTGGCAGCTGAGCATGTGGACAAGATGGCGATATGCAAAACTTCAGGTATGAAGAAAGAAAGTTTACTTAAATGAAATCACAGTACATAAACAGAACATAATGATGCCAGGCTCCCGATTCCGCACATCAAGGAAGGGTACATGTCTCAGGATAACAGACAAAGGCAGGAGGATATCACGGGTTGATGCAGTCCAGGGTTATCTGGCATGGGCATACTAGGACAGCCTCTCTCTCAGCCTTCAAGCGTAGCACAGGCTCAGCAGGAGAACATCAGACACCGACCTAGGACAGACGTCATCACAGAATGGACCCCGGGAATCCAGCAGAACATTGGGACACAGACAGAACATCAATACTCAGGCAGGACATAGGCTGGACATCAGGACACAGGCTGGACATCAGGACACGGGTATCTATTTTACTCCTGGGCACTTAAGCCCTTCTGAGCTTTATGGACGCCAGGCCCTTCTTAATCTAAACAGGAAGCTCCCTTCCTTTTACTACCATGACACCTCCTGCATTAACTATTTACACTGATCTGGAGCATTGCTAGTCTATGTGTACAAAATGCCCCCATCTAGTGACCCAATATGTGTACTGTGCTCTCCCTGCATACCATTCAATTGGTACAGCCAAAGGAACATTAAAATAAGTATGTTCAATATCTATACATACAGTATATATATCAGCATTAAATATACATTTTAACAGCAGTACGAGACAACGTATATACATTTACACATACTCCACCCCGGGACATGCTCAGGGGCTCAGGACGGCTACTGCGACCCCTTACACTACCAGTAATGTGGATGCCCCTTATATTTCCATTAACTGATGACAGACCTGAGGGAGGGCTTGCTTTTTTGTGGATTGAGTTGAAGCTTTTATTGGGAACATTTTACATAACGTTTTGCATCACAGTTATCTGGCACTCTACGCTGAGCACTTACTTTGGGGGTTTCCATCTAAATCTCTGAGTGACATGACAGATCAATCCCCCGAGGGATCCATTCACCATAGTGAGGCAGTAGATTTACTCTGGCCTCCGTCTGGCCCCTGTTCAGAGGTGTCCTTTTCAGAAGTGCACAAAACTGTGGCTGATGGCACTTTTATACAATCCTAAAAAGACTTAAGGTACCTTCACATTAAGCGACGCTGCAGCGAGCTAGACAACGATCCCAATCGCTGCAGCGTCGCTGTGTGGTCGCTGGAGACAGTGCCTCCAACTGCCTGATTATAGGGAATCTTCCACCGGGGGTTCTGTCGCTGTGCTTTCCTGCACTGACTGTGAGCGCCGGCCGGAAAGCACAGCGGTGACGTCACCGCTGTGCTTTCCGGCCACTGCGCTTACACAGTGCAGAGAAGCAGAGCGCCGGAGAGGACAGACACCGGAATGTAAGTATGTAGCGTTTGTTTTTTTTTACGTTTACGCTTGTAACCAGGGTAAACATCGGGTTACTAAGCGCAGCCCTGCGCTTAGTAACCCGATGTTTACCCGGGTTACCAGTGAAGACATCGCTGAATCGGCATCACACACGCCGATTCAGCGATGTCTGCGGGAGGTCGAGCGACGAAATAAAGTTCTGGACTTTCTGCGCCGACCAACGATGGCACAGCAGGATCCAGATCGCTGCTGCCTGTCAAACTGAACAATATCGCTAACCAGGACGCTGCAACGTCACAGATCGCTAGCGATATCATTCAGTGTGAAGGTACCTTTACACCACTGGATCACAGGTCAGACAACATCCACAGTGCCTCCAACTGCCTGATTATAGGGAATCTTCCACCGGGGGTTCTGTCTGAATTACGTATTTAAGATTTACACGGAAACCCCTGTGTTTGCCTTCAGCGCAGACTGCAAGATAAATGTGCGCCGAGCCTTACTGCGATCTTTGGGAGGCAGAATGAAAATATCAGCAGTAGGTGAAGTTTTGTTTTTATTTACTTTTTACGACGTTCCTCATGTGGTATAAGTGATTAGGCGATTTTACTCTTCGAGTCGGTGCGATTACAGTGATTCCAGATTTATATCGGCTTTTTATGTTTGGCTGCTGTCACACTAAAAGACGCTTTTTATTGTGAAAATTAGTTTTTGCATCACCATATTTTGAGAGCTATAATTTTTTCAGATTTCGGCCAACACAGTCATTTGTGGCTTGTTTTTTGCGGGACGAGCTGACGTTTTTATTGGTACCATTTTCGAGCACATGACATTATTGATTGCTTTCTATTCTGATTTTTGGGAGACAGAATGAACAAAAACCAACAATTCAGGAATTGTGTTTTTTTTTTAATGCGTGTAGTAAAATTGATAAGACAGCTGTCTTCTTCGGGTCAGTATGATTACAGCGACACCTCATTTATATAGTTTTGTTATGTTTTGGCACTTTTACACAATAAAAATTATTTTCTAGAAAAAATAATTATTTTTGCATCACTTTATTCTGAGAGCTATAACTTTTTATTTTTCTGCTGATGGAACTGAGTGGTGGCTTGTTTTTTGTGGGACAAAATGATGTTTTCAGCGGTACCATTTTTATTTACATCGTCTTTTTGATCGCATTTTATTGAACTTTTTGTTCAGCGGTATGATGATAAAGCATTGTTTTTTGCCTAGTTTTTTATTTATTTCTTTTATGGTGTGCACTGAAGGGGTTAACTAGTGGGACAGTTTTATAGAGCGGGTCGTTACAGACATGGCTATACCAAATATGTGTATATTTGAAGCATCCCCAGATCATCACCGATCCTCCACCAAATTTCACAGTGGTGGCAAGACACTGTAACTTGTACGCCTCTCTAGGTCTCCGTCTAACCATTAGATGACCAGGTGTTGATCTGGAGATGCTTCAGCAAGGCTGGAATTGGGCAGGTTAATCTTTGCGAAGGACGTATGAATCAAGCCGCATACAAAGTGATCCTGGAAAAACAGTTGATTCCTTCTGCTCAGGCAATGTTCCCTAATTCTGAGGACTGTTTTTTTCCAGCAGGACAATGCGCCATGCCACACAGCTAGGTCAATCAAGGTATGGATGAAGGACCACCACATCAAATCCCTGTCATGGCCAGCCCAATCTCCAGACCTAAACCCAATTGAAAACCGCTGGAATGTAATCAAGAGGAAGATGGATAATCACAAGCCATCAAACAAAGAAGAACTGCTTACATTTTTGTACCAGGAGTGGCATAAGGTCACCCAAAAGCAGTGTTAAAGACTGGTGGAAAGCATGCCAAGATGCATGAAAGCTTTGATTAAAAATCATGGTTATTCCACAAAATATTGATTTTTGAACTCTACCTGAGTTAAAACATTAGTATTGTTGTTTCTTAATGATTATGAACTTGGGATTTTTTTTGCATTATTTGAGGTCTGCAAGCAATGCATTTTTTTGTTATTTTGACTATTTTTTATTTTCAGAACATAAATACAAAATTTATTGCTTCGAACTTCGGAGACATGTTGTCAGTAGTTTATAGAATAAAAGAACAATTTACATTTTACTCAAAAATATACCTATAAAGAGAAAAATCAGAGAAACTGAACATTTCAACGGTATCTTAATTTTTGCCAGAGCTATATATGTACTCTATGTGTATATATCTACTATATATGACCATAAACTTATCCGTCCTAGTGTGAGAGCTAAGGTAGTCCCCTAGAAAGAGCCCGTCCGTGCAGATACATAATAATCAACCCAAGATATAGCTTTACCCAAACCGTGCACGTAAGGTCTAATGGATGCTCTCCTCCAGTGCCCCGACGCGCGTTTCGCCCCCTGCTTCTTCCGGAGGCTTGACTATGGGGTAGGGAGGGTTACTTTATAGGGGGCCGTAGCTAATGAAGGTACCAGCATTGAAGAGAAAGATCGCTGAGCGGAAGTCCTGTGAGGGCTCAACGGCGCATGCGGCCATCAAAGTACTCCGTGACGAAGGAACGCTTCCTAACTTGCGCCAAGAGCAACTTAATTGCTGCTGCTTTGGTTGTATATGGTCATTACAATGGCAGTTTGCAATTTTCACTCAGTAACATCCACTACTTGTTTCTGAAACCACCCATGGAGTCAAAATTGTCACTACACCTGAATATAAATTTACAAATGGGTATAATTTCCAAAATGGAGTAACTTGATGTGGGATTATGCTTTTCTAGCACATAGGGGCACTTTATATGGAGTCCGCAAATTATTCTTGGAAAATTTACGCTCCAGGAGGCAAATATTGCTCCGTCCCTCCCAAGTCTTGCCGTGTAGCTAAGCAGTACTGTACATTCACATATGGGGGTTTTCTACATTCAACAGAAATTGTGGAACAAATTTTGGTGCCATTATCAAAATGTAAAGCTTGGAGCTAACACTCAATCTTGGTGGTAAAAATGTAAATATTTATTTCTTCACTGCCCAGTGGTATAAAATTCTGTGACACCCTGTGGTTTCAATATAATCTCTGCACCCCAAGATAAATTCATTGAGAGGTTTTATTTGTAAAATGGGGTCACTTATGGGGGGTTCTGCTGTTCTAGAACCTCAGGGGCTCTACCAATGTGACATGGCACTCTCAAACCAGCGCAGCAAAATGTGCATTGTATTATGGCGCTCCTTCCCTTCTGAGGTTTGCACTGTGCCTCAAAAGTAGTTTTCGACCACATATGGGGTATCGGTGAACTCAAGAGAAATTGCACAACAACTTTTGGGGTCCATTTTCTCCTGATACCCTTATGAACATAGAAAATTTAGAATTAAAAAGATTTTTATTGGAAAAATGTCATTTTTTTATTTTCACGCTTAACGTTATAAACATTTGTGAAGCACCTGGTGGTTTGAGGTGCTCAATGCACATCTAGATACGTTCCCTAAGGGATTTTGTTTGCAAAATGGTGTCACTTGTGGGGGGTTTCCACTGTTTAGGCACATCAGGGACTCTCCAAACGCAACATGGTGTCAGGTAATTATTCCAGCAAATTTTACATTCAAAAATTTAAAAGACGCTCCTTTCCTTCCAAGCCCTGCTGTGCACAGTTGTTTATATTCACATACTGGGTATCGGCGTACTAAGGAGAAATTGCACAACACATTGTATGGTGCAATCTCTCCTGTTACCCCTATGAAAATGCAAAATTTGTAGCTAAAATCATTTTTGTGGTAAAAATATGATTTTTTTATTTTCATGGCTCAATGTTATAAACTTCCGTGAATCAGCGGGGGTTCAAGTTGCTCACCACCCATCTAGATAAGTTCCATAAAGGGTCTAGTTTACAAAATGGTGTCACTTGTTGAGGGTTTCCACTGTTTAGGCACACCAGGGGCTCTCCAAACACGGCATGGCATCCGCTAATTATGACAGCAAATTTTACATTGAACTATTGAAATGGCGCTTTTTCCCTTTCAAGCTTTGCTGTGCGCCCAAACAATAGCTTTCCACCACATATGGGGTATCGGCATGCTGAGGAGAAATTGCACAACAAATTGTATGGTCCAGTTTCTCCTGTTACCTTTGTGAAAGTTTAAAAAAAATAGGTCATAAGGAAAATTTTTGTAAAAGAAAGTTAAATATTAATTTTTTCCTTCCATATTCCATTAATTCCTATGAAGCACCTGAAGGGTTAATAAACTTCTTGAATGTGGTTTTGAGCACCTTGAGGAGTACAGTTTTTACAATAGTGTCATTTTTGGGTATTTTCTATCATATAGACCCCTAAAAGTAACTTCAAATGTGAAGTGGCCCCTAAAAAAAAGGTTTTGCTAATCTTGTTGTAAAAAAGAGAAATCGCTGGTCAACATTTAATCCTTATAACTTCCTAACAACAACACAAATATGTTTCAAAATTGTGGTGATGTAAAGTAGAAATTTTCAAAATTTTAGCCAAATTTTACATTTTTTCACAAATAAACGTAAGTCACATCAAAGAAATTTTACCACTGTCAGTGGTCAGAATCAGTGGGATCCTTTGAAGTGTTCCAGAGTTATCTACTATATAATTGTCTAAGGGTCACTTCCGTCTTTCTGTCTGTCTGTCCTTCTGTCTGTCATGGATATTCATTGGTCGCGGCCTCTGTCTGTTATGGAATCCAAGTCGCTGATTGGTCTGTCATGGCTGTCGCTACCAATCAGCAATGGCCAGAGTCCGATTAGTCCCTCCCCTGCAGTAAGCGCCCGGCGCCTGCTCCATAATCCCCGCAGTCACCGCTCACACAGGGTTAATGCCAGCGGTAACGGACCGCGTTATGCCGTAGGTAACTCACTCCGTTACCACCGCTATTAACCCTGTGTGACCAAGTTTTTACTATTGATGCTGCCTATGCAGCGTCAATAGTAAAAACATCTAATGTTAAAAATAATAAAGAAAATAAAAAATCATTATATACTCACCTTCCGCCGCCTTTCCCGCTCCTGGCTACGGTCCGGTGACTGCACCATGCAAGCGGCAGGTTCCGGTGGTATGGGAGAAGGACCTGCCATGACGTCACGGTCATGTGACTGCGACGTCATCACAGGCCCTGCGGCGTGAGAAGGACCTGCCATGACGTCACGGTCATGTGACCGGGACGTCATCACAGGCCCTGCGCAAGAACGACCTGCCATGATGTCATGGTCATGTAACCGCGACGTCATCACAGGTCCTGCGCGACAAGGACCTGCCATGACGTCACGGTCATGTGATCGAACTACAACTGGCCCTCGGAAGGTGAGTATATGTTTTTGTTTTGTTTTTTTTTAACCTGTGACATACGTAGCTGGGCAATATACTACGTGACTGGGCAATATAGTACGTGACTGGGCAATATACTACGTAACTGGGCAATATACTGCGTGGCTCTGTGCTGTATACTACGTGACTGGGCAATATACTACGTGACTGGGCAATATACTACGTAACTGGGCAATATACTGCGTGGCTCTGTGCTGTATACTACGTGACTGGGCAATATACTACGTAGCTGGGCAATATACTACGTGACTGGGCAACATACTACATGACTCTGTGCTGTATACTACGTCACTGGGCAATATACTACATAGCTGGGCAATATACTATGTGGCTGGGCAGTATACTACGTCGCTGTGCAATATACTACGTGGCACTGTGCTGTATACTACGTCACTGGGCAATATACTACGTGGCTGGGCAATATACTACGTAGCTGGGTAATATACTACGTGGCTGGGCAATATACTACGTGGGCTGTGCAATATACTACGTGGGCTGTGCAATATACTACATGGCTGGGCAATATACTACGTTGCTGGGCAATATACTACGTGACTGGGCAATATACTATGTGGCTGGGCAATATACTACGTGACTGGGCAATATACTACGTGGCTGGACAATATACTACGTGGCTGGGCAATATACTACGCGGCTGGGCAATATACTATGTGGGCTGTGCAATATACTATGTGGCTGGGCAATATACTACGTGACTGGGCAATATACTACGTGGGCTGGGCAATATACTATGTGGACTTTGCAATATACTACGTGGACTGTGCAATATACTACGTGGACATGCATATTCTAGAATACCCGATGCGTTAGAATCGGGCCACCATCTAGTGATCTCATAAATTGACAGTTGTCAGAATAGTAAAAATTGGCTTGGTCAGGAAGGCTTTGGGGTGAAGGGGTTAATCCCCTATGTTTTGCTTCCTTCTATTTGGATATTTCGTAAATACTTATACTGTATACTATTTCAGTTGTAAATCAATTATGGAATAAACGTGAAATATAATTTACTTACCAACAAAACACTTGTCCTTTTTTATTTTTAAAAGGGTCGCTATATAATAAATTGAGCAGGTAGAAAATTTGTCATTATTGTACTGGTTTCCATCCATGGCATAAGGAAACATCAAATAATTTCCATTCGGACTGGAAACAGTGAAATTTGCACACTGATCATCTTTGTCATGCTGAAAACAAAATATGCCATGAATAATTGTTAAAGAACATTTACATTAGAAAAGTTATGTACTATAGAAACTGTAGAACTTTTATCAAATTACAGTAAATTCTGTTTTTTTTGCTGTACTTGGATCTGCCATAACTGACTAGTGTGCATGTTAATGAGAAACAGAAATAAACTGCTGCCAGATGATTTTGAAAAAAACGCCCTGGGGATGTGACAGGTTCCCTTTAAGTTATTTTGTCCTATTTGATTTTTGCTTCACAAAAAAAAGAAAAACTTGAGTCAAAGAAATTATGAGCTAATTGAAGGAAGTGCTGGGTGTTAGACACCAACCAATCTACTATTGATGACCTACCCTGCAGATAGGTCTTCAATGCTTATGTCTGGACACCGTCCTTAAAGGGAACCTGTCACCAGAAATAATGCTGTTAACCTGCAGATACACGGTTCATATCCAGGTTAACAACATTATAATGCTCTCCGACGCCTGCACGCAGCCGAATACAGCAGGGAGGAAATGAAGTTTATTCTCCTCTCCAGCATTTGGTATTCAGTCATAGGGGTGGCGCCGGTTGAGCAATTTAAAGCCAATGTCAGTTAGGGCCATGGGCGTGGTTATAGCGAACCGTTCTGTATACTCAGAGCGTGACTGAACCACCATGACTGAATACCGAATTCTGGCGAGGATAATAAATTTCATTTTCTACCCACTAAATTTGGCTGTGCGCAGGTGTCAGACAGCTGTTAACCTGTAGATTAACCGCATATCTGCAGGTTAACAGCGTTATTTCTGGTGACAGGTTCCCTTTAAGTGTATTGCCAATTTAAGAAGCACAGGACATCTGTGAAGGTCCCACTTTTCGTTACATCCCACTATGGTAATCAGGCTATTGTTGACAGCATAGAAATTGCTTTATAATTTCAAGGCTATTTTAACTTTTTTATTTGTTCCTGTTGCGTTGTAATTGCAATGTACTGATAAGCATATGCTATACCAAACTGTAATATACTGTGCCTATTTTGGCTGTAGACTGTGGTGTAGTGGGCTGGTGGCCACTGTAAATGAGGGCTCTACAATAGTGTAGCTAGACCGTAGAAATGGTAATTTTCTGGCTGCAAGCATGCAGGAAGAAGTACTAGTGTTAGCGCTGGCCCATTAAAAGTTCAACGTTGATGTAGATTTCTGCGATGTGGTGCCAAATTGCTGTGTTATTACTGAGTTCGGTAGGGGAAAAAGAGGAGTCTATATATAATCAGTGCTTGTGCAAGGTGGGTAGTGTGCAGGGAGCACAAGAGGTATGCCTGAGAAAGTTACTGTTGGCCTAAAAGTGTATTATTAGTGTAACGTGGCATGTGGCGTGTTATGACCTGGTGGTCAGGACAATAATGGACCTGGTGGTTAAGAGCACACGGAATGACCTGATAGTTTCTGATAATAAGGACGAGCTCTGGGACGTGGGAACTCTGCTGACCGCAATCCCTAAACCTATCAAACACACTAGAAATAGCCGTGGATTGCGCCTAACGCTCCCTATGCAACTCGGCACAGCCTAAGAAACTAGCTAGCCCTGAAGATAGAAAAATAAAGCCTACCTTGCCTCAGAGAAATTCCCCAAAGGAAAAGGCAGCCCCCCACATATAATGACTGTGAGTAAAGATGAAAATACAAACACAGAGATGAAATAGATTTAGCAAAGTGAGGCCCGACTTACTGAACAGACCGAGGATAGGAAAGGTTACTTTGCGGTCAGCACAAAAACCTACAAAAAGACCACGAAGAGGGCGCAAAAAGACCCTCCGCACCGACTCACGGTGCGGAGGCGCTCCCTCTGCGTCCCAGAGCTTCCAGCAAGCAAGACAACAAATTAAATAGCAAGCTGGACAGAAAAATAGCAAACCAAAGAAATACAAGCTGGAACTTAGCTTCTGCTGGGAAGACAGGTCACAAGAACGATCCAGGAGTGAACAGACCAATACTGGAACATTGACAGGTGGCATGGAGCAAAGATCTAAGTGGAGTTAAATAGAGCAGCAGCTAACGAATTAACCTCATCACCTGTGAAACTCAGAAACACCCACATGGACAGAACCAGCCGAAGTACCATTCATGACCACAGGAGGGAGCCCGACAACAGAATTCACAACAGTACCCCCCCTTGAGGAGGGATCACCGAACCCTCACCAGAGCCCCCAGGCCGACCAGGATGAGCCAAATGAAAGGCACGAACCAGATCGGCAGCATGAACATCAGAGGCAAAAACCCAGGAATTATCTTCCTGACCATAACCCTTCCACTTGACCAGGTACTGGAGTTTCCGTCTCGAAACACGAGAATCCAAAATCTTCACCACATACTCCAACTCCCCCTCAACTAACACCGGGGCAGGAGGATCAACGGATGGAACCACAGGCGCCACGTATCTCCGCAACAACGACCTATGGAACACATTATGGATGGCAAAAGAAGCAGGAAGGGCCAAACGAAATGACACAGGATTGATAACCTCAGAAATCTTATACGGACCAATGAAACGAGGCTTAAACTTAGGAGAGGAAACCTTCATAGGAACATAACGAGACGACAACCAAACCAAATCCCCAACACGAAGTCGGGGACCCACACAGCGCCGGCAGTTAGCGAAACGTTGAGCCTTCTCCTGGGACAATGTCAAATTGTCCACCACATGAGTCCAAATCTGCTGCAACCTATCCTCCACAGTATCTACACCAGGACAGTCTGAAGACTCAACCTGCCCTGAAGAGAAACGAGGATGGAAACCAGAATTGGAGAAAAACGGCGAAACCAAAGTAGCCGAGCTGGCCCGATTATTAAGGGGCGAACTCAGCCAACGGCAAAAAGGACACCCAATCATCCTGATCAGCAGAAACAAAGCATTTCAGATATGTTTCCAAAGTTTGATTAGTTCGTTCGGTTTGGCTATTTGTCTGAGGATGGAAAGCCGAGGAAAAAGACAAATCAATGCCCATCCTAGCACAAAAGGATCGCCAAAACCTTGAAACAAACTGGGAACCTCTGTCAGAAACGATGTTCTCCGGGATACCATGTAAACGAACCACATGCTGGAAAAATAATGGCACCAAATCAGAGGAGGAAGGCAATTTAGACAAAGGTTCCAAATGGACCATCTTAGAAAAGCGATCACAAACCACCCAAATGACCGACATGTTTTGAGAGACGGGGAGATCCGAAATAAAATCCATAGAAATATGCGTCCAGGGCCTCTTTGGGTCCGGCAAGGGCAAAAGCAACCCACTGGCACGAGAACAGCAGGGCTTAGCCCGAGCACAAGTCCCACAGGACTGCACAAAAGAACGCACATCCCGCGACAAAGACGGCCACCAGAAGGATCTAGCCACCAAATCTCTGGTACCAAAGATTCCAGGATGCCCGGCCAACACTGAACAATGAATCTCAGAGATAATTTTTGCAGCACCCGCCGCAAATCAGGGGAGATGGCAGACAAAATTACCCCCTCTTTGAGAATACCCGCCGGCTCAGGAACACCCGGAGAGTCAGGCACAAAACTCCTTGACAGGGCATCAGCCTTCACATTCTTAGAGCCCGGAAGGTACGAAACCACAAAATCAAAACGGGAGAAAAATAATGACCATCGAGCCTGTCTCGGATTCAACCGTTTGGCAGACTCAAGATAAGTCAAATTCTTGTGATGTGTCAAGACCACCACACGATGCTTGGCTCCTTCCAGCCAATGACGCCACTCCTCGAATGCCCACTTCATGGCCAACAATTCACGATTACCAACATCATAGTTACGCTCAGCAGGCAAAAACTTTCTAGAAAAGAAAGCACATGGCTTCATCACCGAGCCCTCAGAACTTCTTTGCAACAAAACAGCCCCTGCTCCAATCTCAGAAGCATCAACCTCAACCTGAAACGGAAGCGAAACATCTGGCTGGCACAACACAGGGGCAGAAGAAAAACGACGCTTCAACTCCTGAAAAGCCTCTACAGCCGCAGAAGACCAATTGACCACATCAGCACCCTTCTTGGTCAAATCAGTCAACGGTTTAGCAACAGTAGAAAAATTAGCGATGAAGCGCCGATAAAAATTAGCAAAGCCCAGG